>NC_090448.1:807556396-807860927 GCF_031143425.1 Pleurodeles waltl | reverse complement strand
AATTGAAACATATGTAAATTAAACAGTGACAACTTGTTACGGGTTGCTGAGGAACTTAAAATTGTTGGCTTGCTACCCCAACCAGCAAGGAAATTGGTGATAGTGAGCGCAGTGCTTAGTAGATTAGATCATCCTAATGCATTGCTGCTGGGTATTCCCTTCTACCTACTGAAAAGATTGGAAAGGATACAAAAAATGGCAGCAGAACTAGCATTAAATAAATCCAGGTATGAGTCAGCCTCAGGTGCCTTACGAGAGCTTTATTGGCAACTGGTGAAGAAAATAATCATATTTAAAGCGATGTGTATTGTCTTCAAAGTGAAGAAGGGAACTGGTCCTTCACGTATCCAAAGGAAAGTAAAGCATCATAGATTGCAGAGACAACTGCGATCTGCATCAGAAAATTCTATTTTTGTACCCAGATTTAAAAAGGCTATGTATGTGGCAGATCTTTTCCAGTGAGAGCTGCACAGTGGTGGAAAAAATTACCATTCCTCATCAAGAAGGAGGAAAACCTGTACAGTTATAGGAGGAAGCTGAAAACTTGGCTCTTCCCTAAGAAGTAGAAGAGTCAAGGCTATAATTGATAAGTTAGAGCAGTGCCTAATTTCTTGGTGTTGCTACTGCAAATGCCTAATTTTCTGGTGTTTCTACTGGTGTGCTCCTAACATCAAGATACCTGTCAGGTGAACGTTACGCTTTATAAATGTGGGTTAATGATGATGATAATAATAATGTAGGTCAGCTATAATAAGCACCCAGGATGCTAGAAGTGAAAGACAAAGTATCATCTGAGGCTGAGCTGTTTTCAGACATGATTTTAGTGTGTATGCGTTAGGGAATTGCTACACAAATTGCATAGACCGAAGTCCCATTCAGGGTGCTACAGTGATTCAAGCTTACTCTGATACACCAGCCATCTACGCTAGATTCTCAGATGCCATAGTTAAACCTTTGCAACTCAACTTGATAGCAGGTGGCTCAAAATCAAGCAGAATTTACCCAAAATCACATTCTGCAACCTTACCCCCTTACACACACACACACGCTCACGCTCTCTCTCACTATTAGACCAATGTGATGCATGTCTCTGGGGCTTCTGCTAACAGTACAATAGACGTGCAAATAAAACCAATTTTAAGGCACCTCTATAGCTTCTGAACGTAGAACGCCATCCACGCAAAAGTGGCATCCCATAAACTGTGCACTTCGAAATATAAAACAATTTTGCCTACAGAACCATTTTCATATCATCACTATGTAATGTTACATCACAGCGACACGTCGTCTGTCTCCGTCTTCTACCAATAAAACATTAGAACTGAAACTGACTACTTGCTTTTGAGGGCATCATTATATTCACTAGCAGGGACGGGTGGACAGGAAGGACAACGCGTAGAGCACAAGGGCGGTTTCAAGGGACCCCTTACAGAGGCAATGCCAGTTAAAGCATTGTGGGGCCCAGAGCTGCCCTCGCAGTGTTTTCTGTACGTTTTTGTGCCTGTATCTTGTTTTTAACAGTGTATTTAGTTTGTCTAAATAAATTGTAAGTTGCATTTTTGCTGTATTTATATGCAGGCTTGTGGGATCATACTCATACAAACATCACGCTTTCAGTCACTAATCAGCAGGGCACACCCTTGAAGCAGCTCCGATCGGAGCACAGCAGCTGGTCTTTTCCGACTATGGCAGAGGCAGCGAGGAAATTAAAGCTCCATTCCAAGCCAAACGTGGGAGCTAAGATAAACAAGGGTGACTGAAAGAGCCTCCCTTTGCTGTTGGTTTTATGTTTGCAGAGGGAGCTGGTGGGGTGGGGGTACTGAACACACACCTGCGGTGTAATACCAGCAGGCAAATACAAAAAAAGAAAGTCTCCTACAGAAGACATAAACAGAACATAACGTAATTATACAGTAGTTGGTGCTGCTCCCAAAGTGAAAAAGGCAGGACAAAAGAGGCAGAACTGACCACTAGCCAGCAAGGATTTCTAAAGGACACTGGAAGCAACAAATGAAATCGCTGGAACCCACAGTATAAGTATTCTTAAAAGTATACAACACGTTGAACACTTGCAACCTAAAAATTGTGTTTTGAAGCATGGAATTGTAAAGCTTAAAAAACTAAAAGGCTTTCTCCAGCCCTTGACTGACTCTTGATGTATGTATACTGAATATCAAAAATCACCAGAATTAATTTTACAATATATTTATTGGATTAGAAGGCATTCATTGCCAAAACAAAGCTCTTCATCACCATGGCAGGCAAGGAGGGTTTTTGTGGTAATTGAAATTTATCGACGTACCGAATGCATATTTTATGACGATCTCATGGTGAGAATTTTTTTTTTTATATATATATTTTTTTTAGGGCATGCCTATGGGTAGCTCTTAGCTTTCTGTTTTTGAAGATCTTTTATGATGATAACTAAGATCACATTGAGCTTTGGGCTAGCCCTTTTCTTGCTAATGACTGACTTTCTTGCAAGTCTCATTTCCTTGCTTATTATTTAATGGCTATCCTTCCTTTTCTTGTGTCTCTCTCCCTTTGGAGCATATTTTCTTTACCATCCTTTTAATTGAATGATTTATACCTTCCATTTGTCACATTCAAGGAATCCATTTTTAGGTCGAAGCCTACCAGACAGTGCAGCTGTCTTGTTTGCTAGCGGCACCTTGGGTACATTAGGAAAGCCTCCCTGAAAATACATTCTGCCTGTTGTTTACATTTGGCTTTGTGGTTTGTAACTTGCATTTGCTTGCTTTCTATTTGCTGGCTCTATTTATTTTAGGCTGTCTAACTTGAGTTTGTCCTTTCCCTTGCCCAAATCCTATTTAGTGTATCTTTCCACCAGTGTTTGATTTCTGTAAACAGACCTCAAAATCTTGTTCTTATCATGTCACATTTGCTGTGCATTCAAAGACAGAGGTCAAATGTTAGGCTCCGTCTTCCAGGGAGCTTAGTGTTTACTTTTTTTCTCTGATGTTAGACTGAGAGGATTTAAGGTGCAATCATGCTGGCTCCAAGGGTGTGCTTGAGGATCCGCAGGGGTGTGGAATTCTTATAGCTTGATGCCCAGGACATATTATTGGGGTCATGACCAGCAAGTTTTCATGTCTATTTTGTTCTAGGGATAAGTAGGCCGAACCCCCTGCAGCACAAACCCCTTGGCTGCAAGTTTACAGTATCACATTATAGATCAGGGAAGGGCACTGTTTGCAATTTAGGTAGTATTTGTGTCCATATGTTAATGTTCTTCGAACTTGTATTAATGGTTCATTAACGCAAAGCTTTTATTATTAGGGTGAGCGCTCTAAACAAATGTTGTAAGCTCAGACTGCACTACTGATAGAGGTTCCAGCATAAAAATATGTACACATGTTTGCAAAGTTTCCCACTGTGAGTCTACGTATAATGCTCCCAGAATGCTCTCTGAGGAGATGCAGATATTTGCAGACGCTTTAAAGCAAGATTGATGGTTCTTTGCTTTCATCATAAAATGTTCACAAAAAAATGCAACCTTGAAAAAAAGTGTTTTCCTAAACAAGCTCCTGTGAAATTTTGGATACCATTTCTGGTAAAATGTCATGATGCATGTTAGTATTCCCAAAAAGTATTCATAATGTAAAAAAAACTTATTCAACAAGATTATGTGAAACATGAAAATAATCAAGCATTGGCAAAGCCAGTAGGTCTGAAATTGGTGGTCAACTTTTTGGTTGTGTCAATGTGATGATTCTTGTTTTGACATGGTTTTTGGAAAACTTTATTGTTGTAGAAGCTATTGAGTCCTCGTCATTTATAACAAACATAGGCAAAAGCAAAAATATTTTTGGTCTCAGAAAGCACACATTGCTGATGTAGTTCCTCGCACTGAACAAAATTACTTTTTGTGCTGATATGCTCATTATCACTCACAGTGAAGCCAGCCAACAGATAGAGGGACAAAATATAATAAAAACAAACGGTCTTAGTTAACACCGGACCTAATTAGGGACCCAATTCTTAGAGAAAGTCACAAAAGTACCCCCATGGTATATGTCTGTGCATTAGTGCAGATTAATGGCTTTCATAAATACACAAGTAGGCCAGGAAATCATACTCCTAGAAAGTATTTGTGAACTGCATTTTAGTATTAGCAAATATGCATGCGCAAGAGCGAAGCAACTTTTGAATTAGATTGAACTTGCGTGGCCTAGCCTGGCTTGATAAATCCAGGGTAACGTACCGCAACGCAAGTTGCTGCATTGCATTGTTCTGCCCTGGAAAGGTGTTGCATGGGTGGAGCGTGGGTGTTCCACGCATCCACCCATGGATTTTGGCCCATTCCCAAATTTTCCATTACTGGTAGACCTGGGAATGCCTCAAAATCCAAATATCTTTATCTCTCCTAGCTCATTTCTTTGTGTTTGTGCTGCATTCTGCAGCACTCATAGAAAGAGGACTATGCCTTTCAGGATTTATTTATTTATTTGGCAGGAAGGTACCCCTTCCTGTAGAAAAACAATGTCGCTTACAACGCAGGCAACCTTGCAGCATGGTGCAAAGTTGTCTGCATTGACGGCTGGCAGCAAGCGTGCGCCCGCGCGACAAAAGACAGGAGTGCACCATACAATTTAAATAGGGTGCATTCCTGCTCTTTCTCTATCATGCAGCGCAGCAAGGTGACGTGCTACGCTGCATGATTTCTTAATAAATATACCCCTTAGGAAATTGCTAGTATTCAAACTCTACTGTATTCTGGGTTCTGGCATCATCAGAGAGGCTGTGATCACAAGGCTTTTATAATGAGATTGCTGCCATAACTTGTCGCTGCACTATGTGGCACAAAAGGTACAAGTGGATTTTTTTACAGAACGACCAGATTTGTAAAAAAACTTGTCCCACAGATAAGTAGATATTTTTTTAATTTCCACACCCCGGAACCATGTACAGTGTTACTTTTTTTTACTCATAAAATGTAAATGTCTGAGAATGAACTGTGTAGATATTTCAAAATTAGAAAAGCCCAAAGCACATAAGTGACCATTATGACCTTGGCGGTCCTGCCTCACCACGCCTGCGGTCAGACCGCCAACAGCGTGGCGGTGCAGGACCGCCAAATTATGCATTGCAGCCAGTTCACCACGTGTACCAGCAGGAGGGTGGGACCGCCTGGCCAAAGGCTGACCACCTTCGACCTGGCAGTCCTCCTAAGATCGCCCGCGGTATTTTGAGTATCCTTACTGACAGGGATTCGTGGTGGCAGCCCTGCCATGAAATCCTTGGCAGTAAGGATACTGGCGACAGGAATACTCATTCCTGTCACCACAACAGGCCTCCCCAATTCCCCCCTCCATGTAGGAGCCCCCCCAACCCCATCAGAAGCCCCCCCGATCCCATTCTGACCCCACCCCATCCACACACGCACACACTACCCACACTTACATACATACACGCACACATCCACGCTCACTCATTCACACACACATGACCACAACACCCCCCTCCGCATACAGGCATTCACAAAAGCAAACAGACACTGGCACACAAACACACACAACACCCCCTATCCCACTCCATTCACCTCCCCAATTCTCACACACAACACCCCCATCCTCTGTCAGACGATCCCCTTACCTGGTGGTCGCAGTGGTCGTCCAGGAGGGAACGGGGTCCCTGGAGCTTGCTCGGGCGCCAGTGCCCTGCCAACACAACACCACAACACCGTTTACAATGTTGTAATACAGCGGGCGGTGTTGTGGTGACGTGGCGGTGGCGCTGGGCCAAATAGTGGCAGAGAGCAGTCAGCAGCCATAATATGGCGGTCTGAAGACCGCCAACACTGGTGGTCATATGGCGGGCGTGACTTGGGCTGTCTACGAAATAGACCACTGAAGTCCTAATGAGGGCCATAGTTTGGTTACTCTGAAGTGTAGTGGAACCAACTATTTTAAAACTATCAAAACAAATCAGTACAAAGGATGACATTTCCACACATCGTTTGTGTGCTGTATACTTTTAGCAATGAAACTGTGTAACTGTGCAAATAATATGGTGATTTCAATTGAAGGTGTATTGTCTGTAAATTATGTGTGCTTCCACCCCGTGCATATTCCATGCTCTGCCACTTTGCTCAACTGTGCACCACTCCACACTGCGCCACTCCGCATTGCGTCACTGCACTCTACTCTGCACCACTCCACACCAATTCATGCTACGCTTCTGTACTCTGCACCGCTCTACTCTGTGCGAAAGCAGACTCCCCATCACTTCTCAACTATGCTCCGCTGCACTCTTTGTCATTGCACTCTTTGTCACTGCACTCTACGTTGAAATGATGTAATCTGCGCCACTCCACACCACTGCACTCAGTGTCACTGCACTCTACTGTGCATCACTACACTCTATGCCAATGCACTCTACAGCACTTTGCTCTAAACAGAGCACTCTACGGTGCTTCACTGTACACCAGCTACTCTGCAGCACTGCGCTTTGTGCCACTATACTCTACTACTCTGTTCGCCACTATACTCTATTCTGCAAAACTTTACACCCCTGCCCTGTATGCCACTGCACTCCATGCTAATCCACTCTACGCCATTCTAGTCTGCACCACTGTATGCCACTGCACTCTATGCCACCCTTTTATTCACCACTGCACTCTATGCAGTCTACTTTGCAACACTGCACTCTGCCACTCTACGCCAGTGCACTCTACTCTGCACCACTCTACACTAAGGCACTGTGCAACACTACATTCTGTGCTACTACACTCTACCCTACTACACTCTATGCCATTTAACTCTGCCACTCTACTCTCCATCCACTCCACACTATGCCAGTATGTCACCGCAATCTTCTTTGCACCACTCCATTCTCCCTCTCTACTCTACACCGTGCAAATGCACTCTACCTCACATTGCTCTACTATGTGCCACTGCACTCTACTCTGAAACAACTATGGCACTCCACTCTACACCACTGCACTTGGCGCCACTGAACTCTACTCCGCACCACTTCCCTCAAATCTGCAACATTGCATTCTCCACCAGTGAACTTTACTCCACTCTTATCTGTGCTACTGCACTCTACTCTGTACCACTATGTGCCACTCTACTGCACTCTACACCAGTTAACTGTACGCTGCTACACTTGACACCACTTTACCCTGCAACACTGCACTCTGTTTCTGCGCTCAATGCCACTCCTACCACTCTGGTGCTATTCCATTCTATGCCACTCTACTGTACGCCTCTGCAATCTACCCTGCACCACCCCATGCCACTCTATTCCACACCTCTGCACTCCATACAATACACTCTACACCACTGTACTCAAAACCAATCCACTCTGTGCCACTGCACTCTACACCACTTTACTCAAAACCCATGCACTACACACCTCTCTGCTCTACATCATTTCACTCTGTCACTTTATTCTGCCCCACTCCACTCTACTGTACTCTACACCAGTGCACTCTGCCACACTTCAGTGTACACCACTCCCCTCTACAAAAAGCTACTCTACAATACAGCACTCTCCGTCACTCTACTCTGTGCCACTGCACCACTGTACTCTATGCCAGTTCACTCTATGCTTCTACACCACTGCACTCTATGCCAGGGGCAGTTCCTCTATTGGAGCAGGGGAGCGTCGCTTCCCTTCTGATAGCGCAGCTCGCATGAAAACTAAAATGGTAATGAAGCGATTTCATTACCATTTTATTTTTCAGTTCAATGAGCTGAGTGTCAGGCAGCACTAGGCAAGGTCATTGCTGCTGATTGGAGCAGGGAGCAGTGGTAGTTGCTGCTTCGGTTTAAAATGTGCATGTCTCTTTGGCCAGCTGTCTTGTGATGGCCAGCCCAACATGCACATTTTAAAGCTCTCCAATTGGGCTGTCTTAGACAGCTGGGTGGAGAGCAGGCAGTGCCTCAGGGAGCGTTGCGTCAGACCACTCCATCCGATTCTGGTGCTGCTCTGATGCTGAGTAATATTAGCAGCAACATTAGGATTGGAGCCTCGTCCCCTCTACTATTCTGTTTGTGCATTTGCTGGAAGCATGTGGTTGGCGTTGGACACGTTCTCAGGTCTGAAATGCCAGTCAGAGAACGTGAAGGGAACGGGAGCTGGCCAGAGAGCAGAGCACCGGAAGATACTATGTGTTGAAGGAGTATTTCAAAGAAAAACACAGGTTTGAGTCACACATTATTTATGATACAGTGGCAGAGGCAGCATCATCATTGGTGCAAATTAGCTTCTGCTTGTGGTTTGTTCGTCAAATTGAAACCACAGTTGTTAATGTTTTCAGGTTTTTACTTTCACATATGGATGTCGCTCATATCAGCTCCCTTACTTAAGGCTACTGATGTACTGTTAAACTAATTATTCTTTTGCGAGGTGCATTCCCGCCAGCTCAATCTTATTGGGTCGCTATCACACCCTTGAAGTGTGTGCACTGTAAGTGTGTCAAACATTTCGCCTCACCGTTTTAGAAAGTAAGCAGCAGCTACTGCTCTATACATCTCTGATCTACTATGCACCACTGCACTCTTTAACATTGCACTCTACGCCTCTTCACTGTACGTCACTTTACTCTGTTCTGCACCACTCTACTCTGTCAGTGCACTCTACCCCACCGTTGTGCACCACTGCACTATTCACCACTGCAGTCTACCCACTCAGTCTAGGCCACTCCACTCCACTCTGCACCACTCCCCTGTATGACCACTTTACTTTGGAAGATTGCACTCTATGCCACTGCACTCTATGCCATTACTTTGTGCCACTGCACTCTACCTTGCAGCACCCCACTCTACCCTGCACCACTCCTCTCTGAAACAAAGTAATGTATGCCACTGCATTCTACGCCTTTGCAATCTAATCTGCAACACTGTTATCCACACCTCTGTGCTCTACATCACTGCCTCTAGTCTTGTTTTTGTTTGCTGCTTCATTCATCAAATCCCCACCTTCCCACGTGTGCTCTCTGTCGCTCACCATGCCACCCAGCTCATCTCTCATTTCCCACATGCCTCACTACCTGTTTTATTGTTTTTCGTTACCCTCATCCTGCCTCAAACTCGGACACTTCCAGTGCCTTCCCAATCCCTGGTGCCCCTCCTTACACTGACTTCTTCCTCCCCATCCATTTCCATACCTGCTCCCCATGCCTTTCTTTTGCAGTCCAATTTAAATTTTTGGAGCGCCTAGCAGCAGCAATTTGCTTTTGGGCTGTTCTGTTTACATGATCTGCTTTTCTGCTCATATATATTGTTTTTGTATTTTGGCTCTCCAGGTGGGCCTCTGCCATTTTGCCACACTCATCTCATGCCAATCGCTTTTACTCATTTGGGGGCTTGCCTTTCAAAAATCCTTTGATGTCACTAGTAAATGCTTTATGTTCATCCCGCCTTGAGGCTGCTTTTTACCGTCTTGGGGACCAACCTTGTTACATGGATAATTACACGATTATCGCTATGTTTTACTGCGAGCAAACTCCTTTTTAGGTCGAGTGTAAGCATTCGACTTTGTGTATACTTTTAGTATACTTCTTATGCCTTGACGCAATTTCATTTGTTGGTTGCAGTGTCTTTTAAAAATCTTTGCTTGCTAGTGGTCAGTTCAGCCTTTCTTTTTATGTTTCATAGTAGTGACCAACTACAGTATTATTCCACTTTGCTTTCGTTTTCTGTTGCTGCGACTGACTACTTTTGTCATTTATTTGTTGCTGCCTCTTTGCTCTGGGTGTTTTAGGTTGGTAGCTGCCTGCGTTTTATTGCAGAATTTCGTTCCTCCCACCTCCTCTCAAGTCCCTGACATTTGGCTCTGGAAAGCCACAATATGCCCTTTCTTGAATGTAGCTGAACTTAGAAGCAAAGGTGTGAAACTTGTAGAGCCTGGCATCTGGAGCCTCTCTCCGGGGCCCCTGTGGACATCAGCACTCAGGGCATTGCTTATCTCCTTTATTGGGGCCATACATCTTCTCAGGCTTCTCTGCTATTGTTAACTTCATTATAACTCTGTTGTGATGTGAGGCAGGAAGGGTTGCAAGACTTTTCATTCTGTTAACATAAAAAGAAAATATTTTTCCAGCTTTATTTTCCAATTTCTGTTCAGACATTTACACAACTCGAGAGCGTGCAGTCATCTTCTCGTTTCCATTTGCTATCTTCATTTCACTCTGACTGTGTAGTCTGTTGCAATCGATGCACTACGCCTCATTATTAACTGTCACTCTGCTTTCCCTGTGTCTGTTTTCATTCACACTCTTGGACTCTCCCACCCTCTGTAAGGTTCTGTTGCTTTTCTGTTCACCTTTCTCCCCTCTGTCTCTGACTCTTTCTGCCACACTTTCAACTTTTCCTTTATTATCTGTTACTCTATTTCTGCTACAGCCCCCTTTCAGCGCTAATTTTCCCTGCCACTGTTTACCATTCACTAAAATATCTTGGTATGAGTAAATCTGCCATCCTACCGTTTATCCCATACCTTTCTGTCAAGTTCCTTCTCACCTCTTTTCTCTGGTACAGGTCACACGTGTAGCTAGATACCCATGGGGTGACGTCATTTGAATAGCAATATAGGGCATTTTACAACATGTTTTTTTAAATTCAATTCAAACCTGGACCTAGGAAAAATCCTTGTGAAATCCTCTACTAATAGAGACGCACTATAGACGGCTGTTCTCACTAAACACATTTCCTGCCAGCTGGCAAGTTATTGCTTGCTGTTTATCTCTGATATGAACTGCAGGTCACACATTTGAATCATGGTAACTCATCCTCCGGAGGCTCATAAGTACTCTTGAACTGGGTAACAGTAAAGCATATTTAGAGTGCTTTGAAATGTATTGTGAATCTCTGTGTGGAAAACATGGGGTTATCCACACACATTTCCCTCGAATGCTGAAAAATTACATTGTTCAACAACGTGTACTCATTCTTAATGTTTTCTGTTAAACAGAGAAATATTGTTTTGCTCAGTAACTCTGACTGCATAGAGAGCTACATTCTATACTCATCATATCTTCATGTACTTGTAGTTTTTTAATGTGAAAAGACGGAACTAAAATTTACAGAAAGTGAAGGCAAAAAATATTTCTGATATGGCAGCCTGGAATCTGTACACAATTTTAAATACATGAGGGAGAGCAGTTACAAATTCCGGAGTAACTGCCTTATGAAATGCACCACTTTAATTGTTTTTAAAAGCCACAACCACTTGAAATGTTTAAAAGTCCAGTGCAGTGGCCACTGGAATTATGTGGCAGCAAAGAAAGAATTATGAGGCAGAGTTGACCAATTTTTGTGGCAAGAAAAATCCAGTTATGAATGAATTCACAAGGCCAGTAGCTCTACCTCAAGCAAATGCGAGACCCATTGCATTGCAAATGCTTGTTCATTTATATTTACTTATACTTAATTTTATTATTTATAGCCATGCTGCAAAGCAGCCACGTTGTTGTACAGCATGGTTACAAATAATTGCCTGAGCCAATAGCTCTCATTGGCAAGACGTATTTGCTTTGACATTGCTTGTTAGTAGATGAAGATGTTCATACTCTTGTAGTTGGTCATTTAAGAGTATGGTGCATGTGAGGAACATTTAATTGACGTGGTTTGAGAACACCCCCCAAGGTTGCTATGTACAGGTGCACTTCCTGCTCTCCTAAGGTTAGCATTTCTACACAATCTTTATTAAACTGTTGCGTATGATAGGATTTTGGGATAATGTTCCCTCTCTCTATAATAGTCTTTTCCAAGAGTTTAGTCCTTTGTATCTAGTCTCCCTTTCAGAATTACTTCATTCTTTACACTTCCTGTGTATAACTATTTATAACTAGGTGCATTACAACAAGGGACATTGCACATTGAGCAGCCAATTATTGTTCCTACACCTACAGCATAATCTCCATACATCCAGCCAGGCAAAGTCACCTGGCACTAGACAGGTCCCTCTCTTTATTATTTAGCATTCAAGGCTGTCTGTTTTAATACTTTTGTTGACTATCTCATCCTTATGCCCAACTACCATGCTGTCAAATCGGGTTTGGAGCATAGCTTCAAAACTTACACATCACCTCATATTAAGCCTCCCAACACCCCATCAAAAATAGACTGTAAAAAGGGTGTCCATCAACCCAGTGTGAATCGATGTGTTTCAAGGCCTTCTCACAGGAATGAAGCACTGTTTAAAATAACTGAATTTTGTTAACCAAATAAAATGAGCATGAGAACTATAAGATGACCACAAAGATTGTTAAAGAAAGACAAAAGAAAATCTACAGCCAGATAAATTTGTTGTTCAGAAGGGTAATTCGGTTATGTACCATGGATCTTTTCACTGAAGGCATCCTCCACAGTATTATACTTTTATAATGCTAGCTCCTCATTTAAAGCAACAGCAGGAGTATTGTAAGGAGACAACTTAATTGTTCTGCAAATTGACCCGTCTTGAGCAATCTCTTGCTCTTTCTTGCTGTCTTATTGAAATCCAGGAGTATGTTCTGGATCATATTAGACACTGTCTTGACCACCATTGTTTTTGTTCCCTAGGTTTGTCGGCTGGTCAGCTCTACTCTTATCCATCCCGGCGCTGGAGAAAGAAACGACGGTCACATCCTCCTGAGGACCCCAGGCTCTCTTTCCCTCCTATTAAACCAGGTATTGAAGAGATACTGCAGAGTATGTTACGATGCAGATGGTGTCATGCCACTTAATATAATATTAGGTCTTGGTTTTGCAGTGCCTTGGTTAGTTTGTACTGTAATGGCATGTGGTGTTATTCAGTTTTTGTGTGTTTGAATGGTCAAGAGGGATGGCGATGAGATGGGGAAGTGGTGAGCATCTTGTGATGGGTTTGGTCGTTGGGGGCATGTAGGAGTCTTGTGAGCTGGATATTGGAAACTTGCTCTGCAGCCACTATCCCTATTTTTTACTGTTGCAAAGAGACGCCTTTTGGATGATCACCACCAAATTTCACTTTTTTATTTTTATTTTTAGGGCTCCCCTGCTGATAATCCTGAACTGCTATTCAGTGCCTAGTGTATATGCTTTAACCGCTAAAACATTTTGAAATTGGCTTAACATCTGTTTGGCATATTTAGCTTTACTTGAAGGCTGTATGGTGCAGAAATGTATCCATTGCATGAAAATTTGCATTTGTGGACTGTACCACCTATTTGTAGTGTAAACAGTGCTTCAGGCCAACCCTGTCAAATCACCTTTTTGACAGGTAGGAATACCTGATTTCAAATATCAAATAAGACACCCCTGTAGGAAGCTGGGTTTTGGTTGCAGTACACCCCCCACCACTTTTTGCCTAGTTTGTGATGAAACTTTGACTGAAGTGCACTGGGTTCCTTCTAACCAGGTTCCCAGTGTTCCTTCCCCAAAAACAAGACCCCTGGACACTTGATCCCCAAGTGGCCAGGATTTTAACACCTTTGTAAGCCCATAGTGAAAGGTACCTCTGGTACCTAGGGCATAGGTACTAATGAGTGTCCCTGAGAGCTGCAGCACAACAGTCTAAGGAATCCAGCACCAAACCCATGCACACTGCCATTGAAGGCTGTGTGAGAAGGTGGTCCAATAAGTGAAAACACAACATGGCACACAGCCTGTGAGCCATGCCACCTTATACTGTATATATTTTTTAAAGTACTTGTGCTGGACACTGGTCAACATGAGTTTCCCAGCTACATGACGGCTTTCCTGAAACTATGGATGTTTGGTTTCAAACATCTTGTATTAATAAGCCCTCACTGATTCCAGTAATTGGTTTGTTAATTAAGGCACCCAGAGGGCACCTGAGAGGTGCCCCCTAAAAAACTAACAACTACTGGTGTGCTGACTGACTAGTTTTAGCCAGCTGCCACCAACAGCCAGGTTTCTGACCCCAAGGGTGAGAGCCTTTGCTCTTGGGAGGTCAGAAACAAAGCCTTCCCTGGCAGGAGTGTTCCAAACGGGAAACATTGTTTACAATGATGCATTTACTATGAAATGCATTTACAACAATTCCATTACCACGAATATGCCTTTACCACACTATATATATATATATATATATATATATATATATATATATATATATATATATATGTGGTTTTTAAGTTTTAGAGTGCGTATGGGTTTTGGGGCGGTAAGGGCATTTTTAGGTTTTAAGGTGGGTCTGAGTTTTAGGGTAGTAGGAGTGTATTTAGGTTGGGTATGTCGCTTTGGAGTGGTAAGGGCAATTTTACGTTTTAGGGTGAATATGGGTTTTGGGGTGGTAAGGATATTTTTAGGGTGTTGATTTGGTGTAGGTTTTGGAGTTGTAAGGACATTTTTTTGGTTTTGGGGTGGGTATGGGTTTTGCGGTGGAAAGGACATTTTTTGGTTTTAGGGTGGGGATGGGATGGTGTGGTAAGGGCAGATTTAGGTTTTCGGGTGGATATTGAATTTAGGGTTGCAAGGACATTTTTAGGATGTAGGTTGGGATGGGTTTTGGGGTGTGTAAGGAAATGCCTCCTTGGCATGGTTGCCCCCTGACTTTTTGCCTTTGCTGATGCTATGTTTACAATTGAAAGTGTGCTGAGGCCTGCTAACCAGGCCCCAGCACCAGTGTTCTTTCCCTAACCTGTACTTTTGTATCCACAATTGGCAGACCCTGGCATCCAGATAAGTCCCTTGTAACTGGTACTTCTAGTACCAAGGGCCCTGATGCCAAGGAAGGTCTCTAAGGGCTGCAGCATGTCTTATGCCACCCTGGAGACCTCTCACTCAGCACAGACACACTGCTTGCCAGCTTGTGTGTGCTAGTGAGAACAAAACGAGTAAGTCGACATGGCACTCCCCTCAGGGTGCCATGCCAGCCTCTCACTGCCTATGCAAGTATAGGTCAGTCACCCCTCTAGCAGGCCTTACAGCCCTAAGGCAGGGTGCACTATACCATAGGTGAGGGTACCAGTGCATGAGCATGGTACCCCTACAGTGTCTACACAAAACCTTAGACATTGTAAGTGCAGGGTAGCCATAAGAGTATATGGTCTGGGAGTTTGTCAAACACGAACTCCACAGCACCATAATGGCTACACTGAAAACTGGGAAGTTTGGTATCAAACTTCTCAGCACAATAAATGCACACTGATGCCAGTGTACATTTTATTGCAAAATACACCCCAGAGGGCACCTTAGAGGTGCCCCCTGAAACTTAACCGACTGTCTGTGTAGGCTGACTAGTTCCAGCAGCCTGCCACACTAGAGACATGTTGCTGGCCCCATGGGGAGAGTGCCTTTGTCACTCTGAGGCCAGTAACAAAGCCTGCACTGGGTGGAGATGCTAACACCTCCCCAGGCAGGAGCTGTAACACCTGGCGGTGAGCCTCAAAGGCTCACCCCTTTGTCACAGCACCGCAGGACACTCCAGCAAGTGGAGTTGCCCGCCCCCTCTGGCCCCGGCCCCCACTTTTGGCGGCAAGGCCGGAGAAAATAATGAGAATAACAAGGAGGAGTCACTGGCCAGTCAGGACAGCCCCTAAGGTGTCCTGAGCTGAGGTGACTCTAACTTTTAGAAATCCTCCATCTTGCAGATGGAGGATTCCCCCAATAGGGTTAGGATTGTGACCCCCTCCCCTTGGGAGGAGGCACAAAGAGGGTGTACCCACCCTCAGGGCTAGTAGCCATTGGCTACTAACCCCCCAGACCTAAACACGCCCTTAAATTTAGTATTTAAGGGCTACC
The DNA here is from genome assembly GCF_031143425.1 of Pleurodeles waltl. Taxonomy (NCBI): domain Eukaryota; kingdom Metazoa; phylum Chordata; class Amphibia; order Caudata; family Salamandridae; genus Pleurodeles; species Pleurodeles waltl. The sequence goes on along the minus strand of NC_090448.1, from coordinate 807,845,229 downwards.
CTGAACCCTAGAAAATTAGATTCCTGCAACAACAAGAAGAAGGACTACCTAGCTGAAAACCCCTGCAGAGGAAGACCAGAAGACAACAACTGCCTTGGCTCCAGAAACTCACCGGCCTGTCTCCTGCCTTCCAAAGAACTCTGCTCCAGCGACGCCTTCCAAAGGGACCAGCGACCTCTGAATCCTCTGAGGACTGCCCTGCTTCGACGACGACAAGAAACTCCCGAGGACAGCGGACCTGCTCCAAAAAGACTGCAACTTTATCCAAAGGAGCAGCTTTAAAGACCCTGCAATCTCCCCGCAAGAAGCGTGAGACTTGCAACACTGCACCCAGCGACCCCGACTCGGCTGGTGGAGAACCAACACCTCAGGGAGGACCCCCGGACTACTCTACGACTGTGAGTACCAAAACCTGTCCCCCCTGAGCCCCCACAGCGCCGCCTGCAGAGGGAATCCCGAGGCTTCCCCTGACCGCGACTCTCTGAAACCTAAGTCCCGACGCCTGGAAAAGACCCTGCACCCGCAGCCCCCAGGACCTGAAGGACCGGACTTTCACTGCAGAAGTGACCCCCAGGAGTCCCTCTCCCTTGCCCAAGTGGAGGTTTCCCCGAGGAAGCCCCCCCTTGCCTGCCTGCAGCGCTGAAGAGATCCCTTGATCTCTCATTGACTTACATTGCGAACCCGACGCTTGTTCTAACACTGCACCCAGTCGCCCCCCCGCCGCTGAGGGTGAAATTTCTGTGTGGGCTTGTGTCCCCCCCGGTGCCCCACAAAACCCCCCTGATCTGCCCTCTGAAGACGCGGGTACTTACCTGCAAGCAGACCGGAACCGGGGCACCCCTTTCTCTCCATTGAAGCCTATGCGTTTTGGGCACCACTTTGAACTCTGCACCTGACCGGCCCTGAGCTGCTGGTGTGGTAACTTTGGGGTTGCTCTGAACCCCCAACGGTGGGCTACCTTGGACCAAGAACTGAACCCTGTAAGTGTCTTACTTACCTGGTAAAACTAACAAAAACTTACCTCCCCAGGAACTGTGAAAATTGCACTAAGTGTTCACTTTTAAACTAGCTATTTGTGAATAACTTGAAAAGTATACATGCAATTGAAATGATTCAAAGTTCCTAATGTACTTACCTGCAATACCTTTCAAACAAGATATTACATGTTAAATTTGAACCTGTGGTTCTTAAAATAAACTAAGAAAAGATATTTTTCTATACAAAACCTATTGGCTGGATTTGTCTCTGAGTGTGTGTACCTCATTTATTGTCTATGTGTATGTACAACAAATGCTTAACACTACTCCTTGGATAAGCCTACTGCTCGACCACACTACCACAAAATAGAACATTAGTATTATCTATTTTTACCACTATTTTACCTCTAAGGGGAACCCTTGGACTCTGTGCATGCTATTCCTTACTTTGAAATAGCACATACAGAGCCAACTTCCTACAGGGTGGTCAGAGCATTTTTAGGTTTTAGGGTGGGTATGGGTTTTGGGGTAGTAATGGCATTTTTAGGTTTTAGGGTGGGTATGGGTTTTGGGGTGGTAAAGGTATTTTTAGGTTTCAGGGTGGGGCTGGGTTTTTGTGTTTTAAGGGCTTTTTAGGGTTTATGGTGGGTATGGGTTTTGGGGTGCTAAGTACATTTTTAGGTTTTAGGGTGGTATGGGATTTAGGGTGGTATGGGAATTATTAGGGCTTAGGGTGGGTAGGGTTTGTGGGTGGCAACGTGTGTGTGTATATATGTGTATATATGTATATGTGTGTGTGTCTTCACCAGTTATGCTTTTACAACAACATTTTCGTGGTAAAAAAACTTTTGTTGTAAGTGCATTCGTTGTAATGACAGATGCGTTGTAATTACCTTGTTGTAAAGGCAATCTTGGAAATTGCATTAGTGGTTCCATCATACAACCGTTCCATCCCCCTTCCAACCGGATGACCTGCAAATCTGCATTCCAAAGCAGGAGGCTTCAAAGGAGCCCACCGCCTTTGGTATGCAGACCTGGCTTCCCTCAGAAGGGAGATGCTGACCTCCTGCCCCAGGGCCCACTTGGCACCTGGACATGTAGGAAAATGAGCTATGTAGGAGGTGTGTTGCACTTCCAGTCTGGACACACCTCTAGGGTGAGCGGCCTGACTTGTACACAACCTTAAAAATTCCACCATCTTGTGTCTGGTGGATTTGGGCATCCTGGAACTCAGTGATGCCCACTCCTTAAAGTAAGTGATCACCTAGGAGGCGTAGTGACACTAAGGGTAAGTAAGTAGCCCATTGGCTACTACCTTTCAATCCCCTTAGCGCCCCTACATTGAGTACTTAAGGGACCTCCTTATACCAGGACCTCAGATCTTTGTTGGACGCAAAAGGAGGAGTGTACAAGAAGCCTGCTGACCCAAGAACCGGTGAGCACAATGTATCTGGCACCAGCCTGCCTGCTGCAGCCGATCTTTGTGGAGCAACTGACCTGTCCCGTCGCTGCAGCCTCCAAGAAACTGGGAGAGCTGCCAGTGCTTCGCAAATCTCGAAGAACAACTCCCTTGGAGCAAAGGAGCTGCTTCCCTTTGTCTTTAGGCAACCAAAGAGGAACTGAGAGGGCACGGGACCACCAAAATCCGACGCCTGACATCACCACTGCACCCAAGCCACCTAGCCCAAGCTGAAGTTAGTCAACGGTATCAGCGTGGTTCCCAGGCCCTACAGAAACTAAGCCCACTTTGAGCTCACCCACTGTGGGCTTCCCGGCGTCTCTTGCAGCCTCTGTCTGCAGGCCCCTCAACCTTGGCGCTCTCCAGAGACGAAGACCTGACTGTCCACTATGCCTCTGCACCCAGACACCCCAGAGCGAGGATAAGAGGACAACTTGTGCCCCTACATACCTCTGGCTTTGGAGACATGAGTCCACTTGTTGGTTCGGTAGGACTGGACCCCTAGTCCACACCTGCAGTATATTTCTGTTGGCCCCCCACTACTGTGACCCGCCCCCTGGTGACAGAAACCCGACTGCCAAGGATACCTCTGCATCTGGATACCCTGGATGGAGAACAGGACCACTGGTGTCCCTACGCATTGCAAGAACTGAACTCCCTTGGTGGTTCACCCGGATTGGACTCCCAGTCCACCCCTGCAGCGACTTTGTAACCGAATCGCTCATCATTGACTTCAATGGGACACCCAAGGCCTTAACTCACCTCTGCACATGCCCCAGAGCCTCCCCAGGTGACCTGTTGGTGTGGCCTTGTAATTTGCCTATACTCACCTTAATTCCTGGAGAACAGTGATGTAAGTTCATGTGTAGCACTTGTTTGCCGTACATGTTTTCACTCCCATGGGGAACATTGCAGCTACAGAAACATGCACTGTTAACTTTTGAAAACTTTAAAAATTCATATCTTAAAGTATTCACCTGATCTCGAGGACCATGGTATCTAACTTAATATAAATGTTTGTGTTATTTTTATAAATTGGCGTCTGATTTCTTTGAGTGCTTGTCTCATGTACTGCCTATGTGTGTTCATTGCATGCTTAGCACTACCCTCTGATATGGCTAGCTGCTCGCCCACACTACCAAAAAAGAGAGCATTTGGGGTGTCATTTGTGCCTCTGTAGTTCCTCTGGGGGTTGCTTGGACTCCTAATACAGTGTACCTCTTTTTGGTCCACTATACAAAGAGCCAGCTTCCTCCAAACCCCTAAGTGCACCTTGCTGTCCAGAAGAAAGTGTATGTAGTATTTAAGAGTGGGACACGTGTGCTATAAGAAAACTACTCCAGCCACTAGGCCCAAAACAACTTTGCTACTCGTCAGGATGTAATTGACACATAGTAGAAGTCAAAGTAGAAATTTTACAGTTTAATCTATACTTTTTGACTTGTCCCTGATTCAGACTGTATTCAAAACTTTTATTTTTAATAAAAATCCAATCTAATGGTAAAGCTGGAATAAATATATGGGAAATGTAATGTTTACAAAGCTACCTTTACTTTCCCTGAAGTTGCTAGAGGCTTAATTTGCATTAGCTATTTAGTAAATGCCTGGCCTGTAATTGACTTGAATTAGGTGTAAAAGTGGTTTGAAAAAATGCTCTCACTGCAGAGACATTGGCCTGGGGGTGGGGGTGTTTTTTCTTACCTTGGCAAGGAGACCAGTTTGGGTGCAACCATAAAGTTAATTAACTTCAAAGAGGCCTGCCTTGTCACAAACAAATGTTAAAAGCCCCATCTTTGTCCCCATTGTCAGGCTGGCACCAAACCCACTGGGAAGAAAGCTACCCTTATAACTAGTTTGAATGACCATAGAAGAAGGGGCTGTTCATTACCCTTACCACACCTCTGGGTGAGCGGACTGGCTCTGCACATTGGGAGAAGGATTTCACCATTTTGGTCTCAAAGTGAGGAGCGCTTTGGCATTGTTTAAGTAGGTCCAACAGGAACTGCTGAAAAAGTGAGTAAGGTTGCTCCTGTGAATTTATAGTCCATTGGTTATGGAATGCCAGCCATAAATGTGGTACCCCAAGTTACTATCCTCATAACATTCTCTGGACCTGTGTAAGATCAGAAGAGGACTGAACCCGCTGTCTGTGGCCTGAGAGGGGTCCTAAAGGAGTGGACCTGCACCCTCTTGTACCCATAATAAGGAGGTGAACTCCAAGGGTCAGTTAGGTGGCCTCCTGTGTGGCTACATATACACAAAAGCTGCACGAGGCCTTTTCCTGGAAATACCCAGCTGTCCAGTGGCAAGTGGACCTGGAGTGGACTTTGCTGCTGGCCTAAGCCACACACCCTAAGAGGCTGCCAGTGCCCTCCCCTGAGGTTCCAGGGGATTAGAAATTTACTCCTGTGGTTGTTGGGACACCAGAAGAAAGTTTGGAAACTTTTGGAAACTTTTTTCCCTGAGCTTCAGAAGGACCCTTTGGAAAAAAATGTCTGACTGGCAGCTCCAAAAGATTTGACTGAATTTAATTAAGCTTTGTCCTGAAGAAGGCTCTCAGCACCTCAGAAAAACAACTAAATTCCTTTCTGTGTTGGGACTTAAAGCATGTTCTGGGCCAAACCTCCAGAGCTTCTGTGCTCCTTTCAGGTATCTGGCCTTCCGTTTCACGATGGCAGCTACAATGTCTGCAGCTGCCCTCTTAGGAAGGGTTTTTCTTCTGAAAAAGTAACAATGTCCCTTTCCTCGTTGGTACTTAAAAACTTTTTCAAACTTCTTGACTTTCAGACTTGCACTAGGACCAATCCACTTGTTGTACTCCACCAAGGCTCATATACAGTCAGCCTCAAATTTGTTACTAGGCCCTGGTCTACAGCTTCAATAGGCCATCATTGGCGCCTTGTGCTTTTTGGCTGTGTTTCCACTTAAATCTTTAAAAATTCATATCTCCGGTTTCCCATATTGAATATTTTGAAATAGGGTCTTATTTTACTCATAAAAACTTTCTCCTTTATTTTAAAATTGGTTGTCAATTTTTATTGTTTTTTGTGTGACTTTTTCTATTGTGTATGTATTGCTTAAATGCTTTACACCGGGCTTCTCCGACGAGTAGCTTGTAAGCGACTGGTAGCTCTTCAGCTACTTTTAAGTATTTCCTCTGTGAGCAGCCCAGCCTACTGAATTGGAAGACGTTGTTTAGTCAAATTAATATATGTGTGCCAATTTTTTTTTTTAGTTTGAGACAATAATGTGCATATCTTCATAACTCATAAGCTTATGTTTGACGAAAAGTGGTTGAATTTTCGAAATATAGTAAAAGCTGAAAGACCGTGCAGTGCTGTAGGGACTTTCTTTTCTTATTATTACCTTTGATGCCGGGATTAATTGCAGCTATGGGTGTTATGTATTACCCCTATAGAGGCATTCCAGTTTGATAAAGCCTTTTTTGCGTTTCTACTTTCAACTCTGCCTGAAGCACAGAGGTGATCACTGCTGACTATCTTGAACAGAGTGGGATAACTAATGTAATCTTGTCAGATGCGGTCACTGTTAAAACCCTAATATTAATAGCTCGGTGTAGGAAGTTGGCTCTGTATGTGCTATTTCAAAGTAAGGAATAGCATGCACAGAGTCCAAGGGTTCCCCTTAGAGGTAAAATAGTGGTAAAAATAGATAATACTAATGCTCTATTTTGTGGTAGTGTGGTCGAGCAGTAGGCTTATCCAAGGAGTAGTGTTAAGCATTTGTTGTACATACACATAGACAATAAATGAGGTACACACACTCAGAGACAAATCCAGCCAATAGGTTTTTGTATAGAAAAATATCTTTTCTTAGTTTATTTTAAGAACCACAGGTTCAAATTCTACATGTAATATCTCATTCGAAAGGTATTGCAGGTAAGTACTTTAGGAACTTTAAATCATAAAAATTGCATGTATACTTTTCAAGTTATTGACAAATAGCTGTTTTAAAAGTGGACACAGTGCAATTTTCACAGTTCCTAGGGGAGGTAAGTATTTGTTAGGTTAACCAGGTAAGTAGGACACTTACAGGGCTTAGTTCTTGGTCCAAAGTAGCCCACCGTTGGGGGTTCAGAGCAACCCCAAAGTTACCACACCAGCAGCTCAGGGCCGGTCAGGTGCAGAGTTCAAAGTGGTGCCCAAAACACATAGGCTTCAATGGAGAAGGGGGTGCCCCGGTTCCAGTCTGCCAGCAGGTAAGTACCTGCGTCTTCGGAGGGCAGACCAGGGGGGTTTTGTAGGGCACCGGGGGGGACACAAGCCCACACAGGAATTTCACCCTCAGCGGCGCGGGGGCAGCCGGGTGCAGTGTTAGAACAAGCGTTGGGTTTGTAGTGTTAGTCTATGGGAGATCTAGGGATCTCTTCAGCGCTGCAGGCAGGCAAGGGGGGGGTTCCTCGGGGAAACCTCCACTTGGGCAAGGGAGAGGGACTCCTGGGGGTCACTTCTCCAGTGAAAGTCCGGTCCTTCAGGTCCTGGGGGCTGCGGGTGCAGGGTCTTTTCCAGGCGTCGGGACTTAGGTTTCAGAGAGTCGCGGTCAGGGGAAGCCTCGGGATTCCCTCTGCAGGCGGCGCTGTGGGTGCTCAGGGGGGACAGGTTTGTGTACTCACAGTATCAGAGTAGTCCTGGGGTCCCTCCTGAGGTGTCGGATCTCCACCAGCCGAGTCGGGGTCGCCGGGTGCAGTGTTGCAAGTCTCACGCTTCTTGCGGGGAGCTTGCAGGGTTCTTTCAAGGCTGCTGGAAACAAAGTTGCAGCCTTTCTTGGAGCAGGTCCGCTGTCCTCGGGAGTTTCTTGTCTTTTCGAAGCAGGGACAGTCCTCAGAGGATGTCGAGGTCGCTGGTCCCTTTGGAAGGCGTCGCTGGAGCAGGATCTTTGGGAGGCAGGAGACAGGCCGGTGAGTTTCTGGAGCCAAGGCAGTTGTCGTCTTCTGGTCTTCCTCTGCAGGGGTTTTCAGCTAGGCAGTCCTTCTTCTTGTAGTTGCAGGAATCTAATTTTCTAGGGTTCAGGGTAGCCCTTAAATACTAAATTTAAGGGCGTGTTTAGATCTGGGGAGTTAGTAGCCAATGGCTACTAGCCCTGAGGGTGGGTACACCCTCTTTGTGCCTCCTCCCAAGGGGAGGGGGTCACAATCCTAACCCTATTGGGGGAATCCTCCATCTGCAAGATGGAGGATTTCTAAAAGTTAGAGTCACTTCAGCTCAGGACACCTTAGGGGCTGTCCTGACTGGCCAGTGACTCCTCCTTGTTGCTTTCTTTGTTCCCTCCAGCCTTGCCGCCAAAAGTGGGGGCCGTGGCCGGAGGGGGCGGGCAACTCCACTAAGCTGGAGTGCCCTGCTGGGCTGTGACAAAGGGGTGAGCCTTTGAGGCTCACCGCCAGGTGTCACAGCTCCTGCCTGGGGGAGGTGTTAGCATCTCCACCCAGTGCAGGCTTTGTTACTGGCCTCAGAGTGACAAAGGCACTCTCCCCATGGGGCCAGCAACATGTCTCTGGTGTGGCAGGCTGCTGGAACTAGTCAGCCTACACAGACAGTCGGTTAAGTTTCAGGGGGCACCTCTAAGGTGCCCTCTGGGGTGTATTTTGCAATAAAATGTACACTGGCATCAGTGTGCATTTATTGTGCTGAGAAGTTTGATACCAAACTTCCCAGTTTTCAGTGTAGCCATTATGGTGCTGTGGAGTTCGTGTTTGACAGACTCCCAGACCATATACTCTTATGGCTACCCTGCACTTACAATGTCTAAGGTTTTGTTTAGACACTGTAGGGGTACCATGCTCATGCACTGGTACCCTCACCTATGGTATAGTGCACCCTGCCTTAGGGCTGTAAGGCCTGCTAGAGGGGTGTCTTACCTATACTGCGTAGGCAGTGAGAGGCTGGCATGGCACCCTGAGGGGAGTGCCATGTCGTCTTACTCGTTTTGTCCTCACTAGCACACACAAGCTGGCAAGCAGTGTGCCTGTGCTGAGTGAGAGGTCTCCAGGGTGGCATAAGACATGCTGCAGCCCTTAGAGACCTTCCTTGGCATCAGGGCCCTTGGTACCAGAAGTACCAGTTACAAGGGACTTATCTGGATGCCAGGGTCTGCCAATTGTGGATACAAAAGTACAGGTTAGGGAAAGAACACTGGTGCTGGGGCCTGGTTAGCAGGCCTCAGCACACTTTCAATTGTAAACATAGCATCAGCAAAGGCAAAAAGTCAGGGGGCAACCATGCCAAGGAGGCATTTCCTTACACAACCCCCCCCCAAACGAAAGAGGATGAGACTAACCTTTCCCAAGAGAGTCTTCATTTTCTAAGTGGAAGAACCTGGAAAGGCCATCTGCATTGGCATGGGCAGTCCCAGGTCTGTGTTCCACTATAAAGTCCATTCCCTGTAGGGAGATGGACCACCTCAACAGTTTAGGATTTTCACCTTTCATTTGCATCAGCCATTTGAGAGGTCTGTGGTCAGTTTGAACTAGGAAGTGAGTCCCAAAGAGGTATGGTCTCAGCTTCTTCAGGGACCAAACCACAGCAAAGGCCTCCCTCTCAATGGCACTCCAACGCTGCTCCCTGGGGAGTAACCTCCTGCTAATGAAAGCAACAGGCTGGTCAAGGCCATCATCATTTGTTTGGGACAAAACTGCGCCTATCCCATGTTCAGAGGCATCTGTCTGCACAATGAACTGCTTAGAATAATCTGGAGCTTTTAGAACTGGTGCTGAGCACATTGCTTGTTTCAGGATGTCAAAGGCCTGTTGGCATTCCACAGTCCAGTTCACTTTCTTGGGCATTTTCTTGGAGGTGAGTTCAGTGAGGGCTGTCACAATGGATCCATATCCCTTCACAAACCTCCTGTAATACCCAGTCAAGCCAAGGAATGCCCTGACTTGAGTCTGGGTTTTTGGAGCTACCCAGTCCAGAATAGTCTGGATCTTGGGTTGGAGTGGCTGAACTTGGCCTCCACCTACAAGGTGGCCCAAGTAAACCACAGTTCCCTGCCCCATCTGGCATTTGGATGCCTTGATAGAGAGGCCTGCAGATTGCAGGGCCTTCAAAACCTTCTTCAGGTGGACCAGGTGATCCTGCCAGGTGGAGCTAAAGACAGCAATATCATCAAGATAAGCTGTGCTAAAGGACTCCAAGCCAGCAAGGACTTGATTCACCAACCTTTGGAAGGTGGCAGGGGCATTCTTTAAACCAAAGGGCATAACAGTAAACTGATAATGCCCATCAGGTGTGGAGAATGCTGTTTTCTCTTTTGCTCCAGGTGCCATTTTTATTTGCCAGTACCCTGCTGTCAAGTCAAAGGTACTTAAGAATTTGGCAGCACCTAATTTATCTATGAGCTCATCAGCTCTAGGAATTGGATGAGCATCTGTCTTGGTGACAGAATTGAGCCCTCTGTAGTCCACACAAAACCACATCTCTTTCTTTCCATCTTTGGTGTGAGGTTTGGGGACTAAGACCACTGGGCTAGCCCAGGGGCTGTCAGAGCGCTCAATTACTCCCAATTCCAGCATCTTGTGGACTTCCACCTTGATGCTTTCCTTAACATGGTCAGATTGTCTAAAGATTTTGTTCTTGACAGGCATGCTGTCTCCTGTGTCCACATCATGGGTACACAGGGGTGTCTGACCAGGGGTTAAGGAGAAGAGTTCAGGAAACTGTTGTAGGACTCTCCTACAATCAGCTTGCTGTTGGCCAGAGAGGGTGTCTGAGTAGATCACTCCATCTACTGAGCCATCTTTTGGGTCTGATGACAGAAGATCAGGGAGAGGTTCACTCTCTGCCTCCTGATCCTCATCTGTTACCATCAACAGATTTACATCAGCCCTGTCATGGAAGAGCTTAAGGCGGTTCACATGGATCACCCTCTTGGGGCTCCTGCTTGTGCCCAGGTCCACCAGGTAGGTGACCTGACTCTTCCTTTCTAGCACTGGGTAAGGGCCACTCCATTTGTCCTGGAGTGCCCTGGGAGCCACAGGCTCCAGAACCCAGACTTTCTGCCCTGGTTGGAACTCAACCAGTGCAGCCTTTTGGTCATACCAAAACTTCTGGAGCTGTTGGCTGGCCTCAAGGTTTTTGGTTGCCTTTTCCATGTACTCTGCCATTCTAGAGCGAAGGCCAAGTACATAGTCCACTATGTCTTGTTTAGGCTCATGAAGAGGTCTCTCCCAGCCTTCTTTAACAAGAGCAAGTGGTCCCCTTACAGGATGACCAAACAGAAGTTCAAAGGGTGAGAATCCTACTCCCTTCTGTGGCACCTCTCTGTAAGCGAAAAGCAGACATGGCAAGAGGACATCCCATCTCCTTTTGAGCTTTTCTGGGAGCCCCATGATCATGCCTTTTAATGTCTTGTTGAATCTCTCAACTAAGCCATTAGTTTGTGGATGGTATGGTGTAGTGAATTTGTAAGTCACTCCACACTCATTCCACATGTGTTTTAGGTATGCTGACATGAAGTTGGTACCTCTGTCAGACACCACCTCCTTAGGGAAACCCACTCTGGTAAAGATACCAATGAGGGCCTTGGCTACTGCAGGGGCAGTAGTCGACCTAAGGGGAATAGCTTCAGGATACCTAGTAGCATGATCCACTACTACTAGGATGTACATATTTCCTGAGGCTGTGGGAGGTTCCAGTGGACCAACTATGTCCACACCCACTCTTTCAAAGGGGACCCCCACCACTGAAAGTGGAATGAGGGGGGCCTTTGGGTGCCCACCTGTCTTACCACTGGATTGACAGGTGGGACAGGAGAGGCAAAACTCCTTAACCTTCTGGGACATATTGGGCCAGTAGAAGTGGTTGACTAACCTCTCCCACGTCTTGGTTTGTCCCAAATGCCCAGCAAGGGGAATATCATGGGCTAAGGTCAGAATAAACTCTCTGAACGACTGAGGCACTACCACTCTCCTAGTGGCACCAGGTTTGGGGTCTCTGGCCTCAGTGTACAGGAGTCCATCTTCCCAATAGACCCTATGTGTTCCATTTTTCTTGCCCTTGGACTCTTCAGCAGCTTGCTGCCTAAGGCCTTCAAGAGAGGGACAGGTTTCTTGTCCCTTACACAGCTCCTCCCTTGAGGGTCCCCCTGGGCCTAAGAGCTCAACCTGATAAGGTTCAAGTTCCAAAGGCTCAGTTCCCTCAGAGGGCAGAACTTCTTCCTGAGAAGAGAGGTTCCCTTTTTCTGACTGTGTTGCAGTTGGTTTCCCAACTGACTTTCCTTTTCTCTTGGTAGGCTGGGCCATTTTTCCAGACTCCAGCTCTACTTTTTCACCCTGTGCCTTGCATTGTGCTCTTGTTTTTACACACACCAGTTCAGGGATACCCAGCATGGCTGCATGGGTTTTTAGTTCTACCTCAGCCCATGCTGAGGACTCCAGGTCATTTCCAAGCAGACAGTCTACTGGGATGTTTGAGGAGACCACCACCTGTTTCAGGCCATTGACCCCTCCCCATTCTAAAGTTACCATTGCCATGGGATGTGCTTTAGTTTGATTGTCAGCATTGGTGACTGTATAAGTTTTTCCAGTCAGGTATTGGCCAGGGGAAACCAGTTTTTCTGTCACCATGGTGACACTGGCACCTGTATCCCTCAGGCCCTCTACACTTGTCCCATTAATAAAGAGCTGCTGCCTGTATTTTTGCATGTTAGGGGGCCAGGCAGCTAGTGTGGCTAAATCCACCCCACCCTCAGAGACTAGAGTAGCTTCAGTGTGGACCCTGATTTGCTCTGGGCACACTGTTGATCCCACTTGGAGACTAGCCATTCCAGTGTTACCTGGATTGGAGTTTGGAGTGGAACTTTTCTTGGGACAGGCCTTGTCTCCAGTTTGGTGTCCAGACTGACTACAGTTTCGACACCAGGCCTTTTTGGGATCAAAGTTTTTACCCTTGTACCCAGGATTGGTTTGTGAAGAGGCTCTGGGCCCACCCTCCTGTGCAGGTTTTTGGGGGCCTTTAGAAGACTCTTGACTATTTTTATTTTTGGCTGTCTCACCACCTTTCCCCTGGGGAGGTTTTGTGACCCCTTTCTTTTGGTCACCCCCTGTGGAAGTTTTGGACACCCTAGTCTTGACCCAATGGTCCGCCTTCTTTCCCAATTCTTGGGGAGAAATTGGTCCTAGGTCTACCAGATGCTGATGCAGTTTATCATTGAAACAATTACTTAACAGGTGTTCTTTTACAAACAAATTGTACAGCCCATCATAATTACTTACACCACTGCCTTGAATACAACCATCTAGTGTTTTTACTGAGTAGTCTACAAAGTCAACCCAGGTCTGGCTCGAGGATTTTTGAGCCCCCCTGAATCTAATCCTATACTCCTCAGTGGAGAATCCAAAGCCCTCAATCAGGGTACCCTTCATGAGGTCATAAGATTCTGCATCTTTTCCAGAGAGTGTGAGGAGTCTATCCCTACACTTTCCTGTGAACATTTCCCAAAGGAGAGCACCCCAGTGAGATCTGTTCACTTTTCTGGTTACACAAGCCCTCTCAAAAGCTGTGAACCATTTGGTGATGTCATCACCATCTTCATATTTAGTTACAATCCCTTTAGGGATTTTCAACATGTCAGGAGAATCTCTGACCCTATTTATGTTGCTGCCACCATTGATGGGTCCTAGGCCCATCTCTTGTCTTTCCCTCTCTATGGCTAGGATCTGTCTTTCCAAAGCCAATCTTTTGGCCATCCTGGCTAACTGGATGTCCTCTTCACTGGAGTTATCCTCAGTGATTTCAGAGGTGTTGGTCTCTCCTGTGAGGGAACCAGCATCTCTGACTATTATTTTTGGAGTCAGGGTTTGAGGGACCCTGTTCTCCCTAGATAGGAGTGGTAGGGGGGAATTTTCCTCCAAGTCACTATCCTCTTCCTCTGAGTTGCCACCCTCAGAGGGGTTGGCCTTTTCAAACTCTGCCAAAAGCTCCTGGAGCTGTATTTTGGTAGGTTTGGGGCCCATTGTTATTTTCTTTATTTTACAGAGTGACCTTAGCTCCCTCATTTTAAGATGGAGGTAAGGTGTGGTGTCGAGTTCCACCACAGTCACATCTGTGCTAGACATTTTGCTTCTAAAAGTTGGAATACTTTTTAGGAATCTAAAACTGGTTCTAGAATCTAATTCAAACTTTTACAAACTTTTAAACTCTAAAAGAAATGCTAAACAGGATCTAACACAAGGCCCTAGCAGGTCTTTTAAGAATTTAGTAAACTTTTCAAATTGCAAAAATCAATTTCTAATGACAATTTTGGAATTTGTCGTGTGATCAGGTATTGGCTGAGTAGTCCAGCAAATGCAAAGTCTTGTACCCCACCGCTGATCCACCAATGTAGGAAGTTGGCTCTGTATGTGCTATTTCAAAGTAAGGAATAGCATGCACAGAGTCCAAGGGTTCCCCTTAGAGGTAAAATAGTGGTAAAAATAGATAATACTAATGCTCTATTTTGTGGTAGTGTGGTCGAGCAGTAGGCTTATCCAAGGAGTAGTGTTAAGCATTTGTTGTACATACACATAGACAATAAATGAGGTACACACACTCGGAGACAAATCCAGCCAATAGGTTTTTGTATAGAAAAATATCTTTTCTTAGTTTATTTTAAGAACCACAGGTTCAAATTCTACATGTAATATCTCATTCGAAAGGTATTGCAGGTAAGTACTTTAGGAACTTTAAATCATAAAAATTGCATGTATACTTTTCAAGTTATTGACAAATAGCTGTTTTAAAAGTGGACACTTAGTGCAATTTTCACAGTTCCTAGGGGAGGTAAGTATTTGTTAGGTTAACCAGGTAAGTAGGACACTTACAGGGCTTAGTTCTTGGTCCAAAGTAGCCCACCGTTGGGGGTTCAGAGCAACCCCAAAGTTACCACACCAGCAGCTCGGGGCCGGTCAGGTGCAGAGTTCAAAGTGGTGCTCAAAACACATAGGCTTCAATGGAGAAGGGGGTGCCCCGGTTCCAGTCTGCCAGCAGGTAAGTACCCGCGTCTTCGGAGGGCAGACCAGGGGGGTTTTGTAGGGCACCGGGGGGGACACAAGCCCACACAGGAATTTCACCCTCAGCGGCGCGGGGGCAGCCGGGTGCAGTGTTAGAACAAGCGTCGGGTTTGTAGTGTTAGTCTATGGGAGATCTAGGGATCTCTTCAGCGCTGCAGGCAGGCAAGGGGGGGGTTCCTCGGGGAAACCTCCACTTGGGCAAGGGAGAGGGACTCCTGGGGGTCACTTCTCCAGTGAAAGTCCGGTCCTTCAGGTCCTGGGGGCTGCGGGTGCAGGGTCTTTTCCAGGCGTCGGGACTTAGGTTTCAGAGAGTCGCGGTCAGGGGAAGCCTCGGGATTCCCTCTGCAGGCGGCGCTGTGGGTGCTCAGGGGGGACAGGTTTGTGTACTCACAGTATCAGAGTAGTCCTGGGGTCCCTCCTGAGGTGTCGGATCTCCACCAGCCGAGTCGGGGTCGCCGGGTGCAGTGTTGCAAGTCTCACGCTTCTTGCGGGGAGCTTGCAGGGTTCTTTCAAGGCTGCTGGAAACAAAGTTGCAGCCTTTCTTGGAGCAGGTCCGCTGTCCTCGGGAGTTTCTTGTCTTTTCGAAGCAGGGGCAGTCCTCAGAGGATGTCGAGGTCGCTGGTCCCTTTGGAAGGCGTCGCTGGAGCAGGATCTTTGGGAGGCAGGAGACAGGCCGGTGAGTTTCTGGAGCCAAGGCAGTTGTCGTCTTCTGGTCTTCCTCTGCAGGGGTTTTCAGCTAGGCAGTCCTTCTTCTTGTAGTTGCAGGAATCTAATTTTCTAGGGTTCAGGGTAGCCCTTAAATACTAAATTTAAGGGCGTGTTTAGATCTGGGGGGTTAGTAGCCAATGGCTACTAGCCCTGAGGGTGGGTACACCCTCTTTGTGCCTCCTCCCAAGGGGAGGGGGTCACAATCCTAACCCTATTGGGGGAATCCTCCATCTGCAAGATGGAGGATTTCTAAAAGTTAGTCACTTCAGCTCAGGACACCTTAGGGGCTGTCCTGACTGGCCAGTGACTCCTCCTTGTTGCTTTCTTTGTTCCCTCCAGCCTTGCCGCCAAAAGTGGGGGCCGTGGCCCGAGGGGGCGGGCAACTCCACTAAGCTGGAGTGCCCTGCTGGGCTGTGACAAAGGGGTGAGCCTTTGAGGCTCACCGCCAGGTGTCACAGCTCCTGCCTGGGGGAGGTGTTAGCATCTCCACCCAGTGCAGGCTTTGTTACTGGCCTCAGAGTGACAAAGGCACTCTCCCCATGGGGCCAGCAACATGTCTCTGGTGTGGCAGGCTGCTGGAACTAGTCAGCCTACACAGACAGTCGGTTAAGTTTCAGGGGGCACCTCTAAGGTGCCCTCTGGGGTGTATTTTGCAATAAAATGTACACTGGCATCAGTGTGCATTTATTGTGCTGAGAAGTTTGATACCAAACTTCCCAGTTTTCAGTGTAGCCATTATGGTGCTGTGGAGTTCGTGTTTGACAGACTCCCAGACCATATACTCTTATGGCTACCCTGCACTTACAATGTCTAAGGTTTTGTTTAGACACTGTAGGGGTACCATGCTCATGCACTGGTACCCTCACCTATGGTATAGTGCACCCTGCCTTAGGGCTGTAAGGCCTGCTAGAGGGGTGTCTTACCTATACTGCATAGGCAGTGAGAGGCTGGCATGGCACCCTGAGGGGAGTGCCATGTCGTCTTACTCGTTTTGTCCTCACTAGCACACACAAGCTGGCAAGCAGTGTGCCTGTGCTGAGTGAGAGGTCTCCAGGGTGGCATAAGACATGCTGCAGCCCTTAGAGACCTTCCTTGGAATCAGGGCCCTTGGTACCAGAAGTACCAGTTACAAGGGACTTATCTGGATGCCAGGGTCTGCCAATTGTGGATACAAAAGTACAGGTTAGGGAAAGAACACTGGTGCTGGGGCCTGGTTAGCAGGCCTCAGCACACTTTCAATTGTAAACATAGCATCAGCAAAGGCAAAAAGTCAGGGGGCAACCATGCCAAGGAGGCATTTCCTTACACTCGGCATGATTTTCATTGAGCTTAAGTAGTCCTTACAGAAAAGGTTGGAAACCCCTGATTTACACATTGCTTTGGTTTAAGCTTGTCTGCTTTGTGTCGCTTTACCAGAGATGGAGCACAGGTTTATTTTATTTGCATAACTTCTAACCGGCGGTGGCCTTATCTTTTGACATGGCCACTTGTTCACCTCAAATAATAATCCATTTTCCTGCACTTCATTTTTGTGTAATAGAGGTTGTTTCACTATAGCCTTGCTGCATGTGTTCTTTACGTAAGAGATGATTCCAGTGCTGTAACTTTGCTTGTCCTAGGCATTTGCCACTTCATGCCTTCCACACATGGTGAATGGTTTCTCTACCACTTGAAATAATGATTTACTCTTAGAAGACCTTTTTTCCAATTCTTCTCTTGGGATGAAAGGCTGATTACTTTCTTGCCATGAACATATTTTGTTTTACTATTCACATTTTACTACTATTGCAAATTTATGCGAACTTCAGGCAGTTCTTAAATCACCAATAGAATTTTCAGAATTTAAAAGAGTACCTACCATTTTACATGTTTTTTCTTGCCTGATGCCCTCAATTCTAAACTACCTGCTAATTAGGCATTAACATAAGAAATATGAAATTAAGTATGTGATGGAAAGAGATGTTGCTAGGGACCTTATACTGTGGATGCAAGCTAACTCTGAAACTCAAGTCTAGTCTTTAAACAACAGAGATGCACTGGATTTCAAATGTGCACTTTGTATTGCAAGATGCACATACGTGTCGGGTTTTTTTCTACAGTAAAACATTGTTTAATAAAAAAACTGTTCTATACTGAGTATTAGAAAAGATTGTTTTACTGAAAAGGTATCACCTGCTTCCATGCAAGACAACAACATTGATAAGTGGTGAATCGTCATAAGAATAATATCTGTTGAATGTGTATAGTTTTATTTCACAAGAGACCTTTGTATTTTCTTTGCCATTGGATTCCCATCATATGCCAGAATGCAGGTGTGTGCCATAAACGTGACTTCTAATTAATTAAATACCACATTATGTCTTTACTTGCCATATAATTTGCCGTCCTTTGCTGCATGAATTTGTCAACCATTCACATTATTGCAGTGGTTCCGATTATAATTATTTTAAAGTGAACTGTTCAAACATTTTTTTCAACCAGCTTCAAGCAATGTCTTGTTGCTGCTCTTTCTGGGATAATTGAACTGGTCCTTTGAGGAGATAATGGGAAACTTATTCTGAATTGTGTAGGTGCCTCATGGTTGTGTAAGACAAGATTGAGCAGCTTTTGACAATGCTATGACTACTCTGATTGTGTTTAAAGTCTGCTTTCCTACTGAATGGTGTGCTTATTATATTTTCTTACTTCTTCAGAGATCGACCAGACAGTGAAGAAGGAGGGTTTAACCCCGCAGGATGGTAGTAGCCTGGAGGCCCTTCTGCGCACTGAGCCCCAGGAGAAAAGAGAGATCCCTCGGGACGAGGATAGCCTTGGCGAGTTCCCCATTGTCAGCAGCCGCACGCGCAAGGTACATCTGCGCCAGGGCGTTCAGGAGTATGTTGCGCGTGGGAGCTTCATGGTAAAAACTCAATGATCTGTTAACCCACTCCTCCTTTTTCTAATCTCTTCTCTTGATTCATTCTGCCATCTTTAACATTCATTGTACATAAAGCTACCTAAAGGAATGACATTTCCTAAGTCTTCCGAGAAAGTACCTAGTCTCTTCCCTAATGGGATCTTTAAGCTTCTTTCTCTTTTGAGAGCCCATGTTTCAAATGTTTTTATACATCTTTTAAATTGTTCAAATGTTGATTTGGTAAATGAAAATCTTTAATTTCTAAATCTCTATTAAAATTGAAACCCACAATTGCATGTTTGCATGTAAAATAAACTTTCTAATGCCTTCCTTTTGCTTTCATGATTTCCCAGATCAAACAACCCTAATCAGCTCTTATTCTCCCCATCTTGGGAAAATGTAAAGGCCACCGTGGATTTACCATTATGGTTTCCATGTGAAGTGTAGGTACCCCTGAGAACATCAGAGTAGCTCTTCCAGTTATCATTTTTAAGATAGCTTTCAGATTTATCTTTGCATGATGCTTATTCACTTGTTATTCTCTTATTTCCACGCACATCCTGTGCAGGACCAAACACCTTATCTTGTCTTATTCTGGTTGATTGAGTGGGTCATTACCATACTCACCTTCTTTTGGAAAACGAGACAACTAGAGATGCTTCTTTGACTCATTCTCCTGCACTTGGAGGCACCAAGGAAATCATATGGCTATTAGATGTCAGTTTAATTATGAGGGATACGTATTTAGGGAGGTGATGGCCCGTTGTTATCCCGAACCCTGCAGACAAAACAACTTTTCATACAAGATGAGCACCACTACCAAAATGAAACTGATGTGAGTATCTTATATTACTAACCCTACTTCACTTTTTAAAGCTTGGATGCAGCTGTAGTTCAGTAGTATGATATTTTTGAATTTGAAAGTGTTATATTTTCAAAATGTAATAGGATTGGGTAGGGTACTAGTAGGCATAGTACATTGCCCTAATGAAAGGGACTGTGCGAGGCTTTAGCAAGGGGTGTGTGGTGTTCCTGCATCTTTCCAAGGTGAAAAGTACAGCAGTTTCCTGTTTCATTGAAGCCTTGGATGGGTAGAGAGGGGAGTTCTGCTCGGCTCCTGTCTCCCCCTGGCTCGACCGAATAAAGAAAAGCAGGCTAGCAGAGTCCTAGGAGAATCATGGGCTGGCTTCAGCCTTCTTTCACATCTGTTGCTGTGAATGTTCAACAGTTAACAGCTGTGGTTCTGTGTGTGAGCTGTGGTTGTGTGTGTGACTGTTAACTGTTGAATAGTCAGAGCAACATTTGTGAAACAAATGCTTCAAATTCGCTGGGGGATTACTACTCCCCTTGCCTCCAGTAGGCATGTTTTTGTTTAGTTAGGACATTATGCCCTCATGGGGCACAATGTCCTAATAGCGGGCTACACCTGCCATTAAAGGCCAACTTCCTTGCTACATCGGGGTATAAGGTTATATCATAGTCTGTAGTGTATCTAAATATAATACTCTATTTATGTTATGTCTGGCAAAAATGTACTCTTATCTGAAACGATAATTATCTAACTTCTCAGTGTTTCCGAGCAACGCAAATGTTAGTAGCCATCTTAAGTGTATTATTTGGTTAAATGTTCTCAGTTTGTGGCTCCCATTGCCATTTTTTGCCTCATGTCATATCTGTCAACAGTCTACTCACATTTAAAAACATAAGTGAAGATGGTGCATGATCAGACTCCCACGCCAACTATTACAACACAGACCGTAGTGTTGCCAGTCAACCCAAACCCTGGCAGCCATATTTTGGTGGGCAGATGCCCAGACCGGATGTAAGGGAACAGGTCATTACATAGCCGATCAACACAAATGCTGATGGCCATCTTACAATTCACAATATGAGTCTTTACACCGCATGAGAAGATTTTGTAGCTCTCCTTCGCGCTCATGCGCATGGCGTCCATGGCATGTTTCTATTCATCAGGCCGGGGTACCTCCGACAGATTGATCTCATCCCCACAAAACGAGCGGGCGGGGTGGCGAGAGCCGCTCTGAGGTGTTCAGTCGTGATACAGAGGATGCTCAGGTCTTCCTGAGTGGGTCTATATGTAAATCTCTCCCATCCCCCACGCCTCCGAGTAGGTGCATGCGGCCCATATGGTGCTTATTCTGTACGAGATTCACGGACTGTTCTTGTGCCGGCACCAGGGCTCAGCAGAGGGAATGACTGCCTTCAGTGCCGTGGGTCTCTGTGTAGTAATACCACAGAGAAGAATAGCAATCCAGATGGCGACAAAAAGCATAATTATGTACTTCTACTGCTAATGAAGATTATTATTACTCCACTACTACTAATAATAATAATACTCTCCGTGCATAATAAAGAGACCTTTGTATTCACGCCTCTTGTTGAATTCTTGACAAGATGTTTTCCTGATCTGTGCGCCTCCTTTTAGGAGTCAAACTTTAATTTAAAAGGGCAGCGGAAGACACAGTGCCCACACAACGCCGACTTATTTATGGCTAGAGGCTAACGACCTTCCGGTGTCAGTATGGACTTTAACTTAAAACCAACGCTCATCTAGGCGCCTTCTTGTGTACCTTGTGAAATAATGGTGCACGGGAGCGCGGCCTTTGTGTTATTGATACCTTGTGATAAACACAATGCCAGCCGCGGAGCCTCAAGCCTACTGTCACAACAAGCGCGCCCCGAGAGGGCCAGCAGGGCCGAAACGGTGGTTACTCTGTGGTATTTCCACACACGGGCCACGCAGCTTTCTGTCAGGAGCCACATGTACAGATCACGCCTTCTTGCCTTTATCTTGCTACTATTTATGACTAGAGGCAGCTTCGACCCCTTTCACTTTACCTCGACGTGGGTCACCCTGTTTCAGGCAACTCTCCCCGTTTAGTGTAAATTAAACCTATGCCCAAGGAACTATTTGTGTGACTATATTGGCTCGTGTGTGTTTGTGTATATGTCCAGTTACGCTTATTTATCCACGTAGTTATTGGTTATATAAAGCTGTACACTGTTCACATGGACATCCAGAGTACCCAGGTGGCTGTTTAATGTTCCTTTACAAAGCGAAAATAATCAAGTGGAGGATTCGTGACTTTGGAACCTGGATCCAGCAATCAAGTTTTGCTGGCAAGGCTCTTGTTTGATCCTGAGCACGTTAAAGAACATCCCTATAAATGCATGCAATATAGACTTACATCCGTTCAACGTTTGTTAATCGCTTCCCCTTATCACACATCCATGTTACCATTTCATGATACGCATACTTTTATAAGCAATAGCCGACACAAAATGCATTGTACATAAGAAAACAGAATATTTATTCTGACACGTTAGCATGCCCTTCACACCTGCTAGTGTGACACATTAGCAGGGTTAATAAAGTGAAAGAACAGTGCCTTGGTACTTGGCACAGGTCACGTCAGACGCACTCAGCTGACATATGAAAATGAAAAAATATGTATGCAGTCATATTCCAATATATTTACTGCCATTTTTAGTCACCGATAATGGTGTTGAACCGTTTTTTTTTTTACACCAAGTCCAATTTAAACAAAACATACCCCATTCTTCATATTCTCACATTTGCTTTCTTCTGTTGTTTTTCTTTGTATTTTTTTAAATGGTGTGATTTAACTAAGACCAGGATGCACGGGGTTAACTTTGTTCAGTAAGATAAAATCGGAGAAAAAACCCACACAATTACCAGAAGAACTGTCTCTCTGTAAAGACTCTGTAACATTCAATCAGCTACACATAAACTGGTTAGGAATGACATAGAAGCGTCTTGACAACGCTTACACAACTTGTCATGACAATGAAGCCCATCTGAAATCTATGTCTGCACTTTTTGACACATGAGGTGAAAACGACCAGTTGCAGAATGATCAAACTCAGTAGTTTACAGTCAGGCATTGCCCCTGCTCATTGCAAGCTTGAGTCATTTTTAGGTCAAGCGCACAATCGCTTTTCAACCTGTTGAAGTATTCAGTGGGCTCTTAACCCCACCCAGCTCACGCCCATCAGTTTCACTCCTTTGTGGGCTTGCCTTTCAAAAATCCCTTGATGTTATTGGTAAATGATTTATGTTTGTCCTCCCTTGGGGCATTTTTGTTAGCACCTTGCAAACTGACCCTGTTACATGGATTAGTGCACGATTTTCAATAAGTTTTATTGTGAGCAAACTACTTTTTCTTTTGTGTCTCTCCTTCGCGCTCATTCTCATGGTGGCCATGGTGCTTTGAATAGGCTCTCAATGCCATCCAGTGATAATTTTACACACATATTGGCGCTGTGCTTATAAACTTTTTATTTTAGTTACATTTTTAATTTATTTCTTTTGTGTCTCTCCCTCACGCTCATGCTAATGGCAGCCATGGGACTTTGAATTGGCTCGCACTGCCGTACCCTAGCAACTCAACCCCACTCATTTGTGGGCTTGCCTTCCACCTGGGAGTAGTTCTTTGTTTTAAAAATATTCCACTATTAGCCCTGAAATTGTATGCAGGCCCGCTGAAATTATGTGGCAGAAAGGACCAAAATATGAGGCAGGGTTGACCAGTTAATGTGGCAAAGGAAGTCCAGTTAAAAATTTACAATGCCAATTGCTTCAACTCAAGTAAATGCGAGACCTATTGCATTGCAAATGCTTGTTCTGGGAGGCTGCCCCCTATTTTTGTGGGAGCTAGCTTCACTTTTATTTTTAAGTGTGAAGCAGTCTCTTTTCTCTCTGGAAGTCTGCTCTTTATCAGGGCAAATTCAGTGCATCTGGGCACATGGTTTTTCCAGTGATTGACGCACTGAATCCCGCTCCTCTTGGAAGTGATTGTCCAAGCTAGGTATCATTCTCATATTTGCAGTAAGGGGTAGCAAAAGAGTCACTGAGATCCCATTCAGGTGCCACCCACCATAACTACTCAAGTTGTGCTTCAAACCCTTTTTGATAAGCGTTGCTATTTTTCATAGAGATAATCACTAATTTTTTCACATTTTTGCTGCACACTTTTAATTGTATCTAGCTTGTCATGGGCAAAAGTGGCTTTCGTGTTGACTCAGCATACTCTATTGAAGCAAATCATGAGACTTTCCTGAAATTAGTGTAATTCTGACAAGTGAAATTTGATATTGTATTGTTCGCAGCATGTTTTGTTTATGTTCTCTTTATAACGTCAAGTGTTTTGGAAACGTGACAATGGTAATGTTTTTGTTTTTTTAAACAATTGGTTATGTTATAGTAACTGTTAAAATAAATCCAATGACTTTGTTTGCAGAAATCTAGACTAACCCATGTACTCACCATTGTGTTTTTCGTTACATTTCTCTCAGATGAGCGATGGGGTGACTAGGCTAACAATACGCTGCATAACTCTTTTCAAAGTTATTTACCAGTGGGTATCAAAAAGCTGAGCGCCTACAACCTGAGTAATTTGTGCATTGTTGAAGGAATTGGTCCAATATTGTTATTGAATCATATTTGATATAACAACTGCACAAATAACAGCTCTTTTTCTCGTATACCCTCAAAAATAACTGAAGGCAATAAACGTTTTTTTTTTTTTCAAGATTACTTCATCAGCAGACAGTCACAGACCTATGGTTGCCTCACTGTCTTCATGTTCTTGTCTGGGTTTCATAGAGGTTGCCTCCTCCGAACTATCGTACTGCCCAAAGCATCAAGGAAATCATTTTTGTAAACAAATGTGATGGTCTTTCACTACTTAATCGCCACTCTGGCTTATGAGGTATTTGTTAATAATAACAACACACAATTAGGACCAACTGATTATCAATACAACACTCATTGCAAAACTCTTAAGACATGAATCTTTCTTTGTAGCTGTCCAAGTTACAAAGTTAGTCTAGGGAATGTGTTTTCAGTATGTTAATTACACACAAAAGTGTTACAACTGGTAGTAACGTTCCATTTGCAGTAGAACATACAGACACAGTGATTTGTGGGGAAGAATCAGTATGTAGTCTCTTGCTTGCTCCCCATTAGTCACATAAAATCAATCCTGAATCTCTAGTTATGGTCTGCAGTAATCCTTTTGATCCCTTTCGACCTCATCTTAGTATAGTGGACTCTGTTTGGTATGGTATTTTCCATTGTCTAAATCCACTTCCTGACTTCGCTTATTCATTTTATACTTTTTCCCCTGTGTAGCGCATTTTGGAGCCAGACGACTTCCTTGATGACTTGGATGATGAAGATTATGAAGAGGATACACCAAAGAGGAAGGGAAAAGCCAAATCAAAGGTGAGATAGCCTCTGGAGGGAGGACTAGATGGCAACAGCAAACATTTGTTTAAAAGATCCGCTGAACCAATATGTTTAATAGAATGACCCTTGGTGCTGTGCTAGTGGGCTGTACGCTAACAGTTTTTGCCTGGAGAGCGAGCACCGTGACATAATATAGAATACTTACTGTTCAGCTTTTGCTGTTTTTGTGTCAAGTCTCTCTGCACACTGTGCCATCTACTTTATTTTCACCAAGTTTTTTTGGTTCTGCCTCGGGCACAACTTGAATGACTCATCTACATAGACACAGACTTCACCTCGCTCCAGTGACACAGAAGTATCCATACCTCAGTGCTGTTTGTATGTATTAATGTATGTGTTATTTATAAAACACAAAAGTAGCTGAAATGTCGCAGAGAGCTGTAAAATGTCGAAAGTAAAGACCGAGTCAGTGTGTGATTGAAGGGGTATCGGGTTTTTAAGAGTTGCTGCCTCATGATGTAGTGATCTTTAAATCGGGGCAACTTCAACTCTTTTCTCAAGTTTAATATTGGAGGGGTCCCTTTGGGGAGATCCTCCAAGAACTAAGTGTGTAGATAAGAGATGGCTTGTTTTTTTATTTAAGTCTCTCGTAAGACAGAGCGTGTGCTGTCACTTAAGACGATCCAGATTTTTTTTAAAAAAAAGGGTTTTAGCCCTCGCATCACTTAACATTGGTTAGCTTCATTGTCAGTCTTATTTTCCTTCTTTTCATTGGTAAGCGCATGTCAGCTTCTGTCGTCTTCACTTTGTCTCTGTTTTTTTCTTCCAATGAGCATGGATCAAGTTCTAGTTTATTTCTTGATTTGTGTTCTTACGCACTGCCTGCACCCGGATTCTGGAATCTTTTTTTTGTATTGCTTTAGCTTGCAAAACTAATTAAAACCATCAGAGTTGAAGCTCGTGTCATGGTATTTCTAATAGCTGAGAGCATACAACCAGCAATAACACAACTTTGTGGCATGTGATCAGTTCCCAAAACATACATTTCGGCTGCCTATCGCTTTTATAGATAATGAAGCTGCAAAAGCAATCCTGTCTTTTATGTGTTTTTTTTCTGAATTATCGTTTGCAGCTCTGTCAAATGTACTTATTTGTTGGTTAGACTTTTATAATTTAGGGGATGTTGTATACCTTAATCCTGTGTTGTTGCTTGTCTAGTCTGCCCCTCCCCCTTTGCTGCTTACTCCATCCAACTCCTGCTCCCTTTGTTGCTTGCATTCTCTCATCCACCACAAAGAAAAGCACCCAAAGGCTCTCCAAAGGGTTTCAAGATGCTACAAAAATGCAAACAGCGCTGCCCTTCTGCTCTGCATGGCGTTTTGTGGCACTGTCTTCATATGGGATTAGCACAGCGATCATCAGCACAGGCACATTTTTGTGTTGAGGCAGGGTATAATCCCTGATTAAGAAAATGGTTCACTGCCCCTCATGGTCAGCAGTCTTGACAGCATCATGGAGCTTTCTTTCCCTTAACTTTCCACCACGCTGTGGTACAACATGGCTAAAAGAAATTGGCAAAGCCGGTATCTCTGTCATAAGTGAAACCCAGTGGCTTTGCCAATGCCTGAAATGTTATGTTTTTTTGTTTTTTGTTTTGCACTTCAGCTCTAGGCTGATAGTGCCTGGGCTGTGGCTGGGCCAAGACCCAGGGGAAATGGTGAGCAGTGTGTAGGATACCATTAACTGGGTCAGGTGTGGAACCTGAAAGGGTATTGCCACCATACAGATGCTTGCCCAACACTTCTGAAGTTGCTTTCTGGACCAATCATTCCACTTTCTTTAGTAGAGAAAGCAGGTATCAGGCCATCTTAGATTTCTTGCTGATGTGTTCTTTGAGGATGAGATTGGCATCTAGACTGAGCACAGCGTGGAGTGGATCTGAAGAATATCTGGACATTTTTGAGGCAACACATGAATGTATTGCGGTCATATTAGAAGTAGCTCATGAGGAACAGGAGACGAAGTTGAAGTGGATTGTTAACAGAGAACACCCAATTTATTTTTTTGCCCCAAGGATAACAATTGTTATAAACAAATATAAAAAAAAAAATGCATAAGCTATGGTGTTGGGCTCATTGTTCTGAGATGGCCCAGGATATCTGGCGAACATCCGAAACTTTGGCATTTTCCCTGTTCAAACTCAGATATTTCTGCTACCCACATTGCCAAAGTGGATTGATTTTGCTGGGAAAATGTCTTGTCCCCATGTTGTGTTTTAGGGCCTTTATTGTTGCGGGTGCTAGCTACCCCAATCAAGCGGAGTACCTTTTTTTTTTTAATAAGGGAAAGTGTGGGAACACTCAGTGGTAGAGATGTGGTGGATCCAGGGTGATTTCAAAACTTTCCCTCGCAGAAAGTCATCATTTTAGGACAAATGATAAGTGTATATGCATTATATAATCCAGTTTGGGAAGATGGATTGTATGTTTTGCAAAGTTTGTCAAAATGTGCCTATTTTCAACTTCAGGGTCCTCTTCAAGACATTCCACAATCACACTCCACATCAACTAAGTGGACAGCCTATAGACGTTTGCAAAGCCACTACATGGCTCTGTGTAAATGCATCCACAAAATTGACAAAATTGCATGGTGTAGATATTCAAAATACAAGACAGACTCTTGTAGACTTTAGGGAGCTGGGTTCTTGTTGCAGTACCCTCCTACATTGTGCCTGGTTTTTAAGTGCAGCTTTGACTGAAGTGCACTGGGTTTTTGCCAACCAAGTCTCCAGTGCTAGTGTTCCTTCCCCAAAATGAGACACCTGGCCACTGGTGATGATACCACTGGTACTTAGGACATGGGTCTGTTTTGCTTTGCTTCTGACTGAGCCAAGATATACACACTGAAAGGAGTCAAAAAGATTATCTGGAATGCACATCTTACTCTGAAGAAGACATTTGTTATAGCTTTTTGCAAGGTTCGTGAAGGAAGGTTTGAATAGTAAAAAGTGTACTTTCAAAATGTGCAACAACAACGTAAGACCATGTATAAAGAATCTTCAATCTATAAACAGCAAATATATACATGCAAGGATACAAACACTTTTATTGATATATAGATATATATTCATATGCAATGCAAAGCAAATAATTAATAAAAATTAATCACCATAGGGCCTCTCAGATGCTTCATCTTTCTCATGCCAGCAAGAAGATGACCCCGTTCATCTGTGAGAAAGAGATCCTCACCCTCACAGGAAAATGTCAGGCATTTGACGTTCAATCCTGACCGACGTCTCTGAATTCATCGCTACTGAGAAGGGCCACCTTTTTATAGCTTAAACAACCATGGAAAGAGCCTTCTAGAAGACCCCCCTCTCAGATGGAAATATTGAAAAATGCTGCCTAGCTTAGGTAAACCTTGAAAGGAATGTGTTGGGAGCTTGGCCACCTTCCCAAAGCACGCCTCCCAAAGTCAAACCGTTCTCTTGCCTATGATAAACACTAGGTTGTTACGGTCTTATCATATTGACTGCTTACCTCCTACATATCGTGTTCCAGTCCTAGCTCTTCAGTGAGAAGATAAACACGTAGAAGTAGAAAAGCACATTGCCAAACATGTTTGCACAGAAAAATACTTTAACGTGGCGGTGAAGCTAAGCTGAACAAAATGGAGTCTAGGCTGAATACAAAATGGAGTCTATAACCAGTGACCACTAAAGTGACAATAGGCAGCTAAGCCAGGTGCAATGTGCTGTGACACGATATCAGTGGTCAACACGCAAATAACTCTACAGGGTCCTGAAGAGGGCTCCTCAGAGGTGCAGCACAACTTGTGCCACTCTGAGGGACCCAGCTGAACCTTATGCAGACTGCCATTACAAGCTGCATGACAAGGTGCCCCCAAAATTGAAAACAGGACACGGCACACAATTGTGTGCCATGTCCTCTAAAACACTGCTTGCAATAGCTGTAAGTCACTCCTACAGGAGTCCTTCAGCCCCAAAGCAGGATTCATTATATTACAAGTGAGGGCATATATGCATGAGCAAATATGCCCCTACCATGTCCTTGTCGGTTCTTAGACATAGTAAGTGTGCAGATAAGCCATTTCCATTTTAAAAGCTTGTGCTGGACACTGGTCAATACAAGTTCCCCAGCTACATGATGGCTTCTCTGAACATTGGGATGTTTGGCATCAAACATCTTATATAAATAAACCCTCACTGAAACCAGTGATGGATTTATTAATACATGCACCCAGGGAGCATCTTAGAGGTGCCCCCCCCCCCCACCCCCCCCCCCCCGAAAACCTCCCTGACTGCTAGTGTGTTGATTGACTGGTCTAAACCAGCACAGCCATCCTAGAAAGATTTTTGACCTCCTGACGTGAGCCCGCGCTCTCAAAAGACAGAACCAAAGCCTGCTCTGGGCGGGAGTGTTGACACCTCTTCCAGGCAGGATGGATATTCCAGGGTGAGAAGCTTCAAAGGCCTAGCCTAGTGGTCATATAGAGTGTGTAGACACCCTAAAGATAGTCAACCCATTGGCTGCTACGTGGAACGCCCTAAATTGAATATTTCGGTGGCACCCCTGTACCCAAGAACTCAGATTTGGCAGATCAAGAGAAGGAGGACAAAGAAGGGCCATTGGCTGGCGAGAACAGCAGATGTGCTGTGGATATTTCGGCGTGAAACCCTGCCTGCCTGCTCCTCTCTCGACATTTGTGACAGAGTGACTCGTCCTGCAAGCTATAGAACTACCAATGCCTCGGGTAGCCTGCAGGCACGTCAAAACCACCACCAGTCTCCCTTGGAGTAGAGAGGCTACTTCTCTGCAGTCCACAGGCACTAAAAAGCAGAGTACGGTCCACTGCCTTGCAGCTCACCAGCTCGACTGACGCCGCAGACAACCAGGAAGAGGTAACCATGCTCTGGAGGACCAGGACTGTCACCCCCCCCCCCCAAAAAAAAAGTGACACGATAGCAGGACCCACCAGAGCTGTGCAGCATCATTCGCCGGGATACCGGATGCCCTGCACCAAGCATCAACAGTGAGAACCCAGTCGGAATTCACACTGCACCAGGGCCAAGTAGCCATCAAGGAACGTCAGCATCACTGAGACCCAATTTGTGAGTGGCCCAGCTGTCCTGATTTTGCCCCTGTGAGCTGGTTGACCAAGACTGCGAGGAGCATGTTTTGCACAAGGATCCCAGCTGCCCCATCCACTCTTCACCCGAGCTGTCTGGCCCGGTTCCCTGAGAACCGGCTGTCCCCCTTGCTGTATGGCCCCTTGTGACTGAAGCCCCCAATTGAGAGCTCTCGGACTTGTCTCCAAGTCCCCCTGTGCAGACTGGTTTAGGTGGCCCCCCCTTCTTTGTAGTGCCCAGCCACAACCACACTAGCACCCTGTTCCTGGTGGAATTCGGGGAGCTCCTGATGAACTGGTGGTTGTACTTTAAACCTTTGACTCCTACATCTCTTATTCCAGAAGGTGAACCTGAAAAACCCACTGTACTTACCTTTATGCATTATTGACTTTTCTCTCCGTAGGACTGCATTGTGCGTAAAGGTGCACAGGTTTGAACTCTTTACTTACATGTAAATTTTAAACACAAAATCAGTTTTTACTCTTCTGCGAAGTTCTTGGTTTAAAAAAAAAAATATATATATATATAAAATCCATGCCCATCACTTTAATTAGTTCCTGGGGTTGCCTTTCAAGAATCACTTGAGGTCATTGGTAAATGCTTTACGTTTGTCCCTCCTTAAGGCTGTTTTTGTCATGTCTTGCAGACTGCCCCTGTAAGACGTTCTAAACATTACAGTCATATTAACATATTAAAATATTCACGGCACGGAAACTTGCCCCATAATGCCTTGCAGGGCATTACTTTTACAAAACATTTTTGCTCATAACTCAGCCTGTGGTGGTCCTGGGACACTGGGACCACCTTCAAAACATTGACCACAATGTGTTCTTTCTGTCTACAACACACACTATGTTAGTGGGGACCCCAAAATAATAACCCCTACCACCATTCATTATCTTTTTAAGCTCTCCCATGGCTAGAACTTTTGTTTTTTCAGCTTGGAGAAGTTATGTTTTATTCACCTTGTTTGTAATAATATTGCAGTAGGCCTGATAGCCTTGAAAATGTGTAATGTGCTATGCCCTCTAGGGGCTATGTATATGGCTACACTGCATTACTTTCTCCCATTCTTTTGTTCTTGTGGTTATGCTGTCTAAAGGCTGATTATATCATGACCATGTTTCTTACAAATGCCTTTTTGACTGTGGTGTCCTCTAGGAGCTGTTCTGAGCATTGCAGTTAACATACTGTAATATTTGCGGCAAAAAAACTCACCCGGTAATGCTTTGCAGGACATTACTTTTACAAAACATTTTTGCCCATAACTCAGCCTGTGGTGGTCCTAGGAAAATAGAACCACCACCAAAATGCTCTTTCTGTCTGCATCTTCTTTTGGTCCCCACACTAGTTTAGTGGAGACCCCTAAATAATAACCCCTCCCAACATTCACTGTCTTTTATGCTTTCTCGTGGGTAAAACGTTTGTTTTATAGCTGGGTCAAGTTTTGTTTTAAAGGCCTTGTTTGTAATATAATTGAGGTAGGCCTGCTAGCCCTAAAACGCCCTCTAGGGGCTAAGTATATGATTACACTGCATTACTTTCTTCTGTTGTTTTCGTGGGTTTATGCCCTCTAGGGGCTAACATTATGGTGAAATGACCATGTTTCTTACAAATTATGTTTTTGTTATGGTGCCCTGTAAGGGCTGTTTTGAGCATTACAGTCCAATGCCAAAAGTTTATTACTGTTAAAGTATTATATAATAATTGTAAATGTTTTAATAATCTCTCGTTATTACAATTATGACCATGATTCAGGCCAACATAACATCGTTATTACACTATGACTGTTTGAACACTCTTGATATGTGTGGGTGACCCTTCTAGTTTACTTCTCCTCTGTGGCTGTCTTGTGTCTTTTTTGGGGACTTGTGTTAACCAGCCATCAACTCTGACGGTGGGCTGGTGAAAGAGGTATTCTATTAGAATTAGCATGGCAGATTTAAATTAGGATGCTAAATGGCAACATTTTCATTTTTTGCTGGTGATAGAGGAAGAAGGAATATGGAAGAGCTTTAGTTATGTGCAGGGCCACTGGATTGATATGACATGAAAAGACGAAATTATGAGGCAGGTTTGACCAATTTTTGTGGCAGGAAAAGTCCAGTTATGAATTTACAATGCCAGAAGCTCTAACTCAAACAAATGCGAGACCTATTGGATTGCAAATACTTGTTCTGAATCGGACTTGGGTTTGTTATTTGAGTGTGTCTCATTTATTGCCTCTATGAGTACAACAAAAGCTTAGCACTACGGTCTGATATGCCTAACTGCTCTCCCACACTAACACAAAGGAGAGCGTTGGTGTTATCTACTTTTGCCTCCTTCAGCCAAATGGGGATCCACTTGGCTCTCTGCACGGTATACTTCTTTTTAGTGCACCATATAGAGAGCCAGCTTTCTACATAGGCATACTTGAAAGCCCATTATTTGAATTATTTTCCTCTGCTGCATGGATCATCCACTTTATGGAATGTGTGGGTTTTGCTTTACAAACTGTTCTTAGCATAACTCTTCAGTAGATATACGCTGAAAATGAAGAATGTAACTTGCATGTAAAACTCAGTTTGCAGCGTGTTCTGCCATAGAATCTACTCTTCCTCCTTCCAAGGAACGTAACAAGAAAGGGAGTACACTTACACATGTTTTACTCCAACATGGTCACTTAATTTCATGGAGGGTTGGGGAGAAAGGTCTGTGTTGAAGTGCATAGTGGCTTCAGTGTAATGTAGAAATAAGTGATGAGTCATATCTGAAGCTAAATGTTTATGGTATTTATAGAACGCATCATATGCAAGAGGTTTCTTGGCGCTAGAATGACTGCAAATGTAAATGCAATGTGATGATTACATGTTCTTGGTTAAATAAGTCGAAGGAAATGTTCCAAATAGGGTTAGAGGGGATTGACTTTGAAGAGTAAATAGAAGAACATTCCAAGTTCCAGGGTCTGAATTTGGAAAAGCTCACTTTGCATGTTCTAGCAGCCTCATTTGCAAAAGCTATGCTCCTAATGCTGTACAGAGTTTAGGTAGTTCGAAAGCCAATTTTTTATATGAAAACATGTTTGATTGGACTGTACCATGCACATTTGTTTAGCTGTGAACTCTATGTATTTGAGAAAAGTGCCCTGTAGACAGTTGTCATTGCCTAAAGATTATAATCCTGTTATGAAAAGGTTGCCAGTGAAGGCTCCTCAAGATTGTTGTAATGCCCTCAAATCTCTTTAGGTCCATGAAGTGGTGTGGTGGCATTATGAATCACTTTTTGACGAGAAATGAGTTTCCTAGGGGCTGATAGAATCATGACAATTTCATAATAATTTCAGGATAGTATCATAGCTTTTATAGCAGGGATTCTGACGTCTTGCTCTACGAAAGGCAGAATCATAGGCGTATTTTTAAATTGAAAGGAACCAGCTTTAGTTATGTTTTGCAACACTGGTGACCAATTCAAGTTAGGAATGTCTAGATTCTGTATGCTGAGGGCTAGATGAAATGGTCCAGTTATTTTAGGAAATGTGAAGAGCAATTTTTTATTAATGGGATTGAGTTTTAAATAGTATGCTGACATCCACGACAGGCTGTCTGGCAGAGTGAAATCTATTTTGGTCCTCAAGCTTAAGTAAGCTGAAAGACCAAAAATGAGTTGTTCATCATCAGGATATATGAAGAAATTTGTCCCAGTTGATGAAATAGATCAGTGAAAGGGTTTATATATGTTAAAAAAGTTAGAGGGATGTAACTGAATCCTGTGGAACCACAATGTGGAAGATAAAGTACTTGTTGACCATTGGACAAAACGGCTTTTACCTAGGATAGATTGTATCATTGGTTCCAATTTCAGTCAGTTTGGTGGATATTATGGTCATTAGTATCAAAAGGTGCAGAGAGGACAAAGAAAACAAGGGTCTCTGGAACCCTGGCATCCAGGGAAAATAAAAGTAAAAAAAAAGAAAAAAGAAAACCTATACTATTACTCACCCAAAACCAGAAAACAAGAGTATTCAAACCATACATGGACTTTCAGCAGTAAGAGGTTAAAATCTATGGTTACATGTAAGTTTTATTTTCCTTTCTTTTCCCAAGTAGGGTGAGAATATCCTGAAAATGTCTTTGAGACCTTTTGTTATCAGTGAGCTTGGAGGCCGCTCACTATTTACCATTGGTTGGCTTTATTTTCAGTAACATTTTCTTGTTTCTTATTGGTTAGGTGCTGTAGGTTTCCTTCCTCCTTGCATGTTTTATCCTATTCCTGGCGCATGAACACAGTCTCTTGCCCCCTCCCTCCCTTTGTTGTCTCTTGCCCCCTCCCTCCCTTTGTTGTCTCTTGCCCCCTCCCTCCCTCCCTTTGTTGTCTCTTGCCCCCTCCCTCCCTCCCTTTGTTGTCTCTTGCCCCCTCCCTCCTTCCCTTTGTTGTCTCTTGCCCCTCCTTCCCTCCCTTTGTTGTCTCTTGCCCCTCCTTCCCTCCCTTTGTTGTCTCTTGCCCCTCCCTACCTCCCTCTGTTGTCTCTTGCCCCTCCCTCCCTCTGTTGTCTCTTGCCCCTCCCTCCCTCTGTTGTCTCTTGCCCCTCCCTCCCTCTGTTGTCTCTTGCCCCTCCCTCCCTCCCTTTGTTGTCTCTTGCCCCTCCCTCCCTCCCTTTGTTGTCTCTTGCCCCTCCCTCCCTCCCTTTGTTGTCTCTTGCCCCTCCCTCCCTTTGTTGTCTCTTGCCCCCTCCCTCCCTTTGTTGTCTCTTGCCCCCTCCCTCCCTCCCTCCCTTTGTTGTCTCTTGCCCCCTCCCTCCCTCCCTCCCTTTGTTGTCTCTTGCCCCCTCCCTCCCTCCCTTTGTCTCTTGCCCCCTCCCTCCCTTTGTCTCTTGCCCCCTCCCTCCCTCCCTTTGTCTCTTGCCCCCTCCCTCCCTTTGTTCTCTTGCCCCCTCCCTCCCTTTGTTGTCTCTTGCCCCCTCCCTCCCTCCCTTTGTTGTCTCTTGCCCCCTCCCTCCCTCCCTTTGTCTCTTGCCCCCTCCCTCCCTCCCTCCCTTTGTCTCTTGCCCCCTCCCTCCCTTTGTTCTCTTGCCCCCTCCCTCCCTTTGTTGTCTCTTGCCCCCTCCCTCCCTCCCTTTGTTGTCTCTTGCCCCCTCCCTCCCTCCCTTTGTTGTCTCTTGCCCCCTCCCTCCCTCCCTTTGTTGTCTCTTGCCCCCTCCCTCCCTCCCTTTGTTGTCTCTTGCCCCCTCCCTCCCTCCCTTTGTTGTCTCTTGCCCCCTCCCTCCCTTTGTTGTCTCTTGCCCCCTCCCTCCCTCCCTTTGTTGTCACTTGCCCCCTCCCTCCCTTTGTTGTCACTTGCCCCCTCCCTCCCTTTGTTGTCTCTTGCCCCCCTCCCTCCCTTTGTTGTCTCTTGCCCCCCTCCCTCCCTTTGTTGTCTCTTGCCCCCGCTCCCTCCCTTTGTTGTCTCTTGCCCCCTCCCTCCCTCCCTTTGTTGTCTCTTGCCCCCTCCCTCCCTCCCTCCCTTTGTTGTCTCTTGCCCCCTCCCTCCCCTTGTTGTCTCTTGCCCCCTCCCTCCCTCCCTTTGTTGTCTCTTGCCCCCTCCCTCCCTCCCTTTGTTGTCTCTTGCCCCCTCCCTCCCTTTGTTGTCTCTTGCCCCCTCCCTCGTCTCTTGCCCCTCCCTCCCTCCCTTGTCTCTTGCCCCTCCCTCGCCTCTTGCCCCCTCCCTCCCTCCCTTGTCTCTTGCCCCCTCCCTCCCTCCCTTGTCTCTTGCCCCCTCCCTCCCTTGTCTCTTGCCCCCTCCCTCCCTCCCTTGTCTCTTGCCCCCTCCCTCCCTTTGTTCTCTTGCCCCTTCCCTCCCTTTGTTGTCTCTTGCCCCTCCCTCCCTCCCTTTGTTGTCTCTTGCCCCCCCTCCCTCCCTTTGTTGTCTCTTGCCCCCCCCTCCCTCCCTTTGTTGTCTCTTGCCCCCTCCCTCCCTTTGTTGTCTCTTGCCCCCTCCCTTTGTTGTCTCTTGCCCCTCCCTCCCTTGTCTCTTGCCCCCTCCCTCCCTCCCTTGTCTCTTGCCCTCTCCCTCGTCTCTTGCCCCCTCCCTCGTCTCTTGCCCCCTCCCTCCCTTGTCTCTTGCCCCCTCCCTCCCTTGTCTCTTGCCTCCTCCCTCCCTTGTCTCTTGCCTCCTCCCTCCCTTGTCTCTTGCCTCCTCCCTCCCTCCCTTGTCTCTTGCCCCCTCCCTCCCTTGTCTCTTGCCCCTCCCTCCCTCCCTTGTCTCTTGCCCCTCCCTCCCTTGTCTCTTGCCCCTCCCTCCCTTGTCTCTTGCCCCCTCCCTCCCTTGTCTCTTGCCCCCTCCCTCCCTTGTCTCTTGCCCCCTCCCTCCCTTGTCTCTTGCCCCCTCCCTCCCTTGTCTCTTGCCCCCTCCCTCCCTTGTCTTTTGCCCCCTCCCTCCCTCGTCTCTTGCCCCCTCCCTCCCTCGTCTCTTGCCCCCTCCCTCCCTTGTCTCTTGCCCCCTCCCTCCCTCGTCTCTTGCCCCCTCCCTCCCTTGGCACTTGCCCCCTCCCTCCCTTGCCTCTTGCCCCCTCCCTCCCTCGCCTCTTGCCCCCTCCCTCCCTCCCTTGTCTCTTGCCCCGACCTCCCTCCCTCCCTTGTCTCTTGCCCCCTCCCTCGTCTCTTGCCCCCCTCCCTCCCTCCCTTGTCTCTTGCCCCCTCCCTCGTCTCTTGCCCCCTCCCTTGTCTCTTGCCCCCTCCCTCCCTCCCTTGTCTCTTGCCCCCTCCCTCCCTTGTCTCTTGCCCCTCCCTCCCTCCCTTGTCTCTTGCCCCCTCCCTCCCTCCCTTGTCTCTTGCCCCCTCCCTCCCTCCCTTGTCTCTTGCCCCCTCCCTCCCTCCCTTGTCTCTTGCCCCTCCCTCCCTCCCTTGTCCCTTGTCCCCTCCCTCCCTCCCTCCCTCGTCTCTTGTCCCCTCCCTCCCTTGTCTCTTGTCCCCTCCCCCCCTCCCTCCCGTGTCTCTTGTCCCCTAGTGTGTCTTGTCCCCTCCCCCCCTCCCTCCCGTGTCTCTTGTCCCCTCCCCCCCTCCCTCCCGTGTCTCTTGTCCCCTCCCCCTCCCTCCCTCCCTTGTCTCTTGTCCCCTCCCCCTCCCTCCCTCCCTTGTCTCTTGCCCCCTCCCTCCCTCCCTTGTCTCTTGCCCCCTCCCTCCCTTGTCTCTTACCCCCTCCCTCCCTTGTCTCTTGCCCCCTCCCTCCCTTGTCTCTTACCCCCTCCCTCCCTTGTCTCTTACCCCCTCCCTCCCTTGTCTCTTGCCCCCTCCCTCCCTTGTCTCTTGCCCCCTTCCTCCCTCCCTTGTCTCTTGCCCCCTCCCTCCCTCGTCTCTTGCCCCCGACCTCCCTCCCTCCCTTGTCTCTTGCCCTCTCCCTCGTCTCTTGCCCCCTCCCTCCCTCCCTTGTCTCTTGCCTCCTCCCTCCCTCGTCTCTTGCCTCCTCCCTCGTCTCTTGCCTCCTCCCTCCCCTCTTGCCCCCTCCCTTGTCTCTTGCCCCTCCCTCGTCTCTTGCCCCTCCCTCCCTCCCTTGTCTCTTGCCCCCTCCCTCCTTGTCTCTTGCCCCCTCCCTCCCTTGTCTCTTGCCCCCTCCCTTTGTTGTCTCTTGCCCCCTCCCTACCTCCCTTTGTTGTCTCTTGCCCCCTCCCTACCTCCCTTTGTTGTCTCTTGCCCCTACCTCCCTCCCTTTGTTGTCTCTTGCCCCTCCCTCCCTCCCTTTGTTGTCTCTTGCCCCTCCCTCCCTTTGTTGTCTCTTGCCCCTCCCTCCCTCCCTTTGTTGTCTCTTGCCCCTCCCTCCCTCCCTTTGTTGTCTCATGCCCCTCCCTCCCTCCCTTTGTTGTCTCTTGCCCCTCCCTCCCTTTGTTGTCTCTTGCCCCTCCCTCCCTCCCTTTGTTGTCTCTTGCCCCTCCCTCCCTTTGTTGTCTCTTGCCCCCTCCCTCCCTCCCTTTGTTGTCTCTTGCCCCCTCCCTCCCTCCCTTTGTCTCTTGCCCCCTCCCTCCCTCCCTTTGTTCTCTTGTCCCCTCCCTCCCTCCGTTGTCTCTTGCCCCCTCCCTCCCTTTGTTGTCTCTTGCCCCCTCCCTCCCTCGTCTCTTGCCCCCTCCCTCCCTTTGTTGTCTCTTGCCCCCTCCCTCCCCTTTGTTGTCTCTTGCCCCCTCCCTCCCCTTTGTTGTCTCTTGCCCCCTCCCTTCCTCCCTTTGTTGTCTCTTGCCCCCTCCCTTCCTCCCTTTGTTGTCTCTTGCCCCCTCCCTCCCTTTGTTGTCTCTTGCCCCCTCCCTCCGTCCCTCCCTTTGTTGTCTCTTGCCCCCTC
The DNA here is from genome assembly GCF_031143425.1 of Pleurodeles waltl. Classification (NCBI taxonomy): domain Eukaryota; kingdom Metazoa; phylum Chordata; class Amphibia; order Caudata; family Salamandridae; genus Pleurodeles; species Pleurodeles waltl. The sequence goes on along the minus strand of NC_090448.1, from coordinate 807,807,521 downwards.
CCTCCGTCCCTCCCTTTGTCTCTTGCCCCCTCCCTACCTCCCTTTGTTGTCTCTTTCCCCTCTCTCCCTTTGTTGTCTCTTGCCCCTCCCTCCCCCCTTTGTTGTCTCTTGCTCCTCCCTTTGTTGTCTCTTGCCCCTCCCTCCCTCCCTTTGTTGTCTCTTGCCCCTCCCTCCCTCCCTTTGTTGTCTCTTGCCCTCCCTCCCTTTGTTGTCTCTTGCCCCCTCCCTCCCTCCCTTTGTTGTCTCTTGCCCCCTCCCTCCCTCCCTTTGTTGTCTCTTGCCCCCTCCCTCCCTCCCTTTGTTGTCTCTTGCCCCCTCCCTCCCGTTGTTGTCTCTTGCCCCCTCCCTCCCTTTGTTGTCTCTTGCCCCCTCCCTCCCTTTGTTGTCTCTTGCCCCCTCCCTCCCTTTGTTGTCTCTTGCCCCCTCCCTCCCTTTGTCTCTTGCCCCCTCCCTCCCTTTGTCTCTTGCCCCCTCCCTCCCTTTGTTGTCTCTTGCCCCCTCCCTCCCTCCCTTTGTTGTCTCTTGCCCCCTCCCTCCCTCCCTTTGTTGTCTCTTGCCCCCTCCCTCCCTCCCTTTGTTGTCTCTTGCCCCCTCCCTCCCTCCCTTTGTTGTCTCTTGCCCCCTCCCTCCCTTTGTTGTCTCTTGCCCCCTCCCTCCGTCCCTCCCTTTGTTGTCTCTTGCCCCCTCCGTCCCTCCCTTTGTCTCTTGCCCCCTCCCTCCCTTTGTTGTCTCTTTCCCCTCTCTCCCTTTGTTGTCTCTTGCCCCTCCCTCCCCCCTTTGTTGTCTCTTGCTCCTCCCTTTGTTGTCTCTTGCCCCTCCCTCCCTCCCTTTGTTGTCTCTTTCCCCCTCCTTTCCTCCCTTTGTTGTCTCTTGCCCCCTCCCTCCCTCCCTTTGTTGTCTCTTGCCCCCTCCCTCCCTTTGTCTCTTGCCCCCTCCCTCCCTCCCTTTGTTGTCTCTTGCCGCCTCCATCCCTCCCTTTGTTGTCTCTTGCCCCCTCCCTCCCTTTGTTGTCTCTTGCCCCCTCCCTCCCTCCCTTGTCTCTTGCCCCCTCCCTCCCTTGTCTCTTACCCCCTCCCTCGTCTCTTGCCCCCTCCCTCCCTCCCTTGTCTCTTACCCCCTCCCTCCCTTGTCTCTTACCCCCTCCCTCCCTTGTCTCTTGCCCCCTCCCTCCCTTGTCTCTTGCCCCCTTCCTCCCTCCCTTGTCTCTTGCCCCCTCCCTCCCTCCCTTGTCTCTTGCCCCCGACCTCCCTCCCTTGTCTCTTGCCCCCGACCTCCCTCCCTCCCTTGTCTCTTGCCCTCTCCCTCGTCTCTTGCCCCCTCCCTCCCTCCCTTGTCTCTTGCCTCCTCCCTCCCTCCCTCGTCTCTTGCCTCCTCCCTCCCTCCCTCGTCTCTTGCCCCCTCCCTTGTCTCTTGCCCCTCCCTCGTCTCTTGCCCCTCCCTCCCTCCCTTGTCTCTTGCCCCCTCCCTCCTTGTCTCTTGCCCCCTCCCTCCCTTGTCTCTTGCCCCCTCCCTCCCTTGTCTCTTGCCCCCTCCCTTTGTTGTCTCTTGCCCCCTCCCTTCCTCCCTTTGTTGTCTCTTGCCCCCTCCCTACCTCCCTTTGTTGTCTCTTGCCCCTACCTCCCTCCCTTTGTTGTCTCTTGCCCCTACCTCCCTCCCTTTGTTGTCTCTTGCCCCTCCCTCCCTCCCTTTGTTGTCTCTTGCCCCTCCCTCCCTTTGTTGTCTCTTGCCCCTCCCTCCCTTTGTTGTCTCTTGCCCCTCCCTCCCTTTGTTGTCTCATGCCCCTCCCTCCCTCCCTTTGTTGTCTCTTGCCCCTCCCTCCCTTTGTTGTCTCTTGCCCCCTCCCTCCCTCCCTTTGTTGTCTCTTGCCCCCTCCCTCCCTCCCTTTGTTGTCTCTTGCCCCCTCCCTCCCTCCCTTTGTCTCTTGCCCCCTCCCTCCCTTTGTTCTCTTGCCCCCTCCCTTCCTCCGTTGTCTCTTGCCCCCTCCCTCCCTCCCTTTGTTGTCTCTTGCCCCCTCCCTCCCTCCCTTTGTTGTCTCTTGCCCCCTCCCTTTGTTGTCTCTTGCCCCCTCCCTCCCCTTTGTTGTCTCTTGCCCCCTCCCTCCCTCCCTCCCTTTGTTGTCTCTTGCCCCCTCCCTCCCTCCCTCCCTTTGTTGTCTCTTGCCCCCTCCCTTCCTCCCTTTGTTGTCTCTTGCCCCCTCCCTCCCTTTGTTGTCTCTTGCCCCCTCCCTCCGTCCCTCCCTTTGTTGTCTCTTGCCCCCTGCCTCCGTCCCTCCCTTTGTCTCTTGCCCCCTCCCTACCTCCCTTTGTTGTCTCTTTCCCCTCTCTCCCTTTGTTGTCTCTTGCCACTCCCTCCCCCCTTTGTTGTCTCTTGCTCCTCCCTTTGTTGTCTCTTGCCCCTCCCTCCCTCCCTTTGTTGTCTCTTGCCCCTCCCTCCCTCCCTTTGTTGTCTCTTGCCCTCCCTCCCTCCCTTTGTCTCTTGCCCCCTCCCTCCCTCCGTTTGTTGTCTCTTGCCCCCTCCCTCCCTCCCTTTGTTGTCTCTTGCCCCCTCCCTCCCTTTGTTGTCTCTTGCCCCCTCCCTCCCTTTGTTGTCTCTTGCCCCCTCCCTCCCTTTGTTGTCTCTTGCCCCCTCCCTCCCTTTGTTGTCTCTTGCCCCCTCCCTCCCTTTGTCTCTTGCCCCCTCCCTCCCTTTGTCTCTTGCCCCCTCCCTCCCTTTGTTGTCTCTTGCCCCCTCCCTCCCTCCCTCCCTTTGTTGTCTCTTGCCCCCTCCCTCCCTCCCTTTGTTGTCTCTTGCCCCCTCCCTCCCTTTGTTGTCTCTTGCCCCCTCCCTCTGTCCCTCCCTTTGTTGTCTCTTGCCCCCTCCCTCCCTACCTCCCTTTGTTGTCTCTTTCCCCTCTCTCCCTTTGTTGTCTCTTGCCCCTCCCTCCCCCCTTTGTTGTCTCTTGCTCCTCCCTTTGTTGTCTCTTGCCCCTCCCTCCCTCCCTTTGTTGTCTCTTTCCCCCTCCTTCCCTCCCTTTGTTGTCTCTTGCCCCCTCCCTCCCTCCCTTTGTTGTCTCTTGCCCCCTCCCTCCCTCCCTTTGTTGTCTCTTGCCCCCTCCCTCCCTCCCTTTGTTGTCTCTTGCCCCCTCCCTCCCTTTGTTGCCTCTTGCCGCCTCCATCCCTCCCTTTGTTGTCTCTTGCCCCCTCCCTCCCTTTGTTGTCTCTTGCCCCCTCCCTCCCTTTCTTGTCTCTTGCCCCCTCCCTCCCTCCGTCTCTTGCCCCCTCCCTCCCTCCCTCCCTTGCCCCCTCCCTCCCTCCCTCCCTTTGTCTCTTGCCCCCTCCCTCCGTCCCTCCCTTTGTTGTCTCTTGCCCCCTCCCTCCCTTTGTTGTCTCTTGCCCCCTCCCTCCCTCCCTTTGTTGTCTCTTGCCCCCTCCCTCCCTCCCTTTGTTGTCTCTTGCCCCCTCCCTCCCTCCCTTTGTTGTCTCTTGCCCCCTCCCTCCCTCCCTTTGTTGTCTCTTGCCCCCTCCCTCCCTCCCTTTGTTGTCTCTTGCCCCCTCCCTCCCTCCCTTTGTTGTCTCTTGCCCCCTCCCTCCCTCCCTTTGTTGTCTCTTGCCCCCTCCCTCCATCTCTTTGTTGTCTCTTGCCCCCTCCCTCCCTCCCTCTTTTGTCTCTTGCCCTCTCCCTCCCTCCCTTTGTTGTCTCTTGCCCCCTCCCTCCCTTTGTTGTCTCTTGCCCCCTCCCTCCCTCCCTTTGTCTCTTTCCCCCTCCCTCCCTCCCTTTGTCTCTTTCCCCCTCCCTCCCTCCCTTTGTCTCTTTCCCCCTCCCTCCCTCCCTTTGTCTCTTTCCCCCTCCCTCCCTTTGTTGTCTCTTGCCCCTCCCTCCCTTTGTTGTCTCTTGCCCCCTCCCTCCCTCCCTGTCTCTTGCCCCCTCCCTCCCGGTCTCTTGCCCCCTTCCTTTGTTGTCTCTTGCCCCCTCCCTCCGTCTCTTGCCCACTCCCTCCTTTTGTTGTCTCTTGGCCCCTCCCTTCCTTTGTTGTCTCTTGGCCCCTCCCTTCCCCTGTTGTCTCTTGCCCCCTCCCTCCCTCTGTTGTCTCTTGCCCCCCTCCCTCCCTCCCTTTGTTGTCTCTTGCCCCCCTCCCTCCCTCCCTTTGTTGTCTCTTGCCCCCCTCCCTCCCTTTGTTGTCTCTTGCCACCGCCCTCCCTCCCTCCCTTTGTTGTCTCTTGCCCCCTCCCTCCCTCCCTGTCTCTTGCCCCCTCCCTCCCGGTCTCTTGCCCCCTTCCTTTGTTGTCTCTTGCCCCCTCCCTCCGTCTCTTGCCCACTCCCTCCTTTTGTTGTCTCTTGGCCCCTCCCTTCCTTTGTTGTCTCTTGGCCCCTCCCTTCCCCTGTTGTCTCTTGCCCCCTCCCTCCCTCTGTTGTCTCTTGCCCCCCTCCCTCCCTCCCTTTGTTGTCTCTTGCCCCCCTCCCTCCCTCCCTTTGTTGTCTCTTGCCCCCCTCCCTCCCTCCCTTTGTTGTCTCTTGCCCCCCCTCCCTCCCTCCCTTTGTTGTCTCTTGCCCCCCCTCCCTCCCTCCCTTTGTTGTCTCTTGCCCCCCCTCCCTCCCTCCCTTTGTTGTCTCTTGCCCCCCTCCCTCCCTCCCTTTGTTGTCTCTTGCCCCCCTCCCTCCCTCCCTTTGTTGTCTCTTGCCCCCCTCCCTCCCTTTGTCTCTTGCCCCCCTCCCTCCCTTTGTCTCTTGCCCCCCTCCCTCCCTTTGTTGTCTCTTGCCCCCCCTCCCTCCCTTTGTTGTCTCTTGCCCCCCCTCCCTCCCTTTGTTGTCTCTTGCCCCCTCCCTCCCTCCCTTTGTTGTCTCTTGTCCCCTCCCTCCCTCCCTTTGTTGTCTCTTGCCCCCTTCCTCCCTCCCTTTGTTGTCTCTTGCCCCCTCCCTCCCTTTGTTGTCTCTTGCCCGACCTCCCTCCCTCTCTTTGTTGTCTCTTGCCCCGACCTCCCTCCCTCCCTTTGTTGTCTCTTGCCCCCGACCTCCCTCCCTCCCTTTGTTGTCTCTTGCCCCCTCCCTCACTTTGTTGTCTCTTGCCCCCTCCCTCCCTTTGTTGTCTCTTGCCTCCGCCCTCCCTCCCTCCCTTTGTTGTCTCTTGCCACCGACCTCCCTCCCTCCCTTTGTTGTCTCTTGCCCCCTCCCTCCCTCTGTTGTCTCTTGCCCCCTCCCTCCCTTTGTTGTCTCTTGACCCCCCTTTGTCTCTTGCCACCTCCCTCCCTCCCTTTGTTGTCTCTTGCCCCCTCCATTTGTTGTCTCTTGCCCCCTCCCTCCGTCTCTTGCCCACTCCCTCCCTCTGTTGTCTCTTGCCCCCCCCTCCCTCCCTCTGTTGTCTCTTGCCCCCTCCCTCCCTCTGTTGTCTCTTGCCCCCTCCCTCCCTCCCTCTGTTGTCTCTTGCCCCCTCCCTCCCTCCCTCTGTTGTCTCTTGCCCCCTCCCTCCCTCCCTCTGTTGTCTCTTGCCCCCTCCCTCCCTCCCTCCCTCTGTTGTCACTTGCCCCCTCCCTCCCTCTGTTGTCACTTGCCCCCTCCCTCCCTCCCTCCCTCTGTTGTCTCTTGCCCCCTCCCTCCCTCCCTCGGTTGTCTCTTGCCCCCTCCCTCCCTCCCTCTGTTGTCTCTTGCCCCCTCCCTCCCTCTGTTGTCTCTTGCCCCCTCCCTCCCTCTGTTGTCTCTTGCCCCCTCCCTCCCTCTGTTGTCTCTTGTCCCCTGCCTCCCTCTGTTGTCTCTTTCCCCCTCCCTCCCTCTGTTGTCTCTTGCCCCCTCCGTCCCTCCCGCTGTTGTCTCTTGCCCCCTCCCTCCCTCCCTCTGTTGTCTCTTGCCCCCTCCCTCCCTCCCTCTGTTGTCTCTTGCCCCCTCCCTCCCTCTCTTTGTTGTCTCTTGCCCTTCCCTCCCTCCCTTTGTTGTCTCTTGCCCCTCCCTCCCTCCCTTTGTTGTCTCTTGCCCCTCCCTCCCTCCCTTTGTTGTCTCTTGCCCCTCCCTCCCTCCCTTTGTTGTCTCTTGCCCCCTCCCTCCCTTTGTTGTCTCTTGCCCCCTCCCTCCCTGTTGTCTCTTGCCCCCTCCCTCCCTTTGTTGTCTCTTGCCCCCTCCCTCCCTTTGTTGTCTCTTCCCTCCTTCCCTCCCTTTGTTGTCTCTTGCCCCCTCCCTCCCTTTGTTGTCTCTTGCCCCCTCCCTCCCTTTGTTGTCTCTTGCCCCCTCCCTCCCTTTGTTGTCTCTTGCCCCCTCCCTCCCTTTGTTGTCTCTTGCCCCCCTCCCTCCCTTTGTTGTCTCTTGCACCCTCCCTCCCTTTGTTGTCTCTTGCCCCCTCCCTCCTTTTGTTGTGTCTTGCCCCCTCCCTCCCTCCCTTTGTTGTCTCTTGCCCATGAAATCCCTCCCTCCCTTTGTTGTCTCTTGCCACCGACCTCCCTCCCTTCCTTTGTTGTCTCTTGCCCCCTTCCTCCCTCCCTCCCTTTGTTGTCTCTTGCCCCCTCTCTCCCTCCCTCCCTTTGTTGTCTCTTGCCCCCTCCCTCTGTTGTCTCTTGCCCCCTCTCTCCCTCCCTCCCTTTGTTGTCTCTTGCCCCCTCCCTCCCTTTGTTGTCTCTTGCCCCCTCCCTCCCTTTGTTGTCTCTTGCCCCCCTCCCTCCCTTTGTTGTCTCTTGCCCCCCTCCCTCCCTTTGTTGTCTCTTGCCCCCCTCCCTCCCTTTGTTGTCTCTTGCCCCCTCCCTCCGTTTGTTGTCTCTTGCCCCCTCCCTCCCTTTGTTGTCTCTTGCCCCCTCCCTGCTTTTGTTGTCTCTTGCCCCCTCCCTCCCTCCCTCCCTTTGTTGTCTCTTGCCCCCTCCCTCCGTCCCTCCCTTTGTCTCTTGCCCCCTCCCTCCCTACCTCCCTTTGTTGTCTCTTTCCCCTCTCTCCCTTTGTTGTCTCTTGCCCCTCCCTCCCCCCTTTGTTGTCTCTTGCCCCTTCCCTCCCTTTGTTGTCTCTTGCCCCTCCCTTCCTCCCTTTGTTGTCTCTTGCCCCCCCTCCCTCCCTTTGTTGTCTCTTGCCCCCCCCTCCCTCCCTTTGTTGTCTCTTGCCCCCTCCCTTTGTTGTCTCTTGCCCCCTTCCTCCCTCCCTCCCTTTGTTGTCTCTTGCCCCCTCCCTCTGTTGTCTCTTGCCCCCTCTCTCCCTCCCTCCCTTTGTTGTCTCTTGCCCCCTCTCTCCCTCCCTCCCTTTGTTGTCTCTTGCCCCCTCCCTCCCTTTGTCTCTTGCCCCCTCCCTCCCTCCCTTTGTTGTCTCTTGCCCCCTCCCTCCCTCCCTTTGGTTGTCTCTTGCCCCCTCCCTCCCTCCCTTTGGTTGTCTCTTGCCCCCTCCCTCCCTTTGGTTGTCTCTTGCCCCCTCCCTCCCTTTGGTTGTCTCGTGCCCCCTCCCTCCCTCCCTTTGGTGGTCTCTTGCCCCCTCCCTCCCTCCCTTTGGTTGTCTCTTGCCCCCTCCCTCCCTCCCTTTGGTTGTCTCTTGCCCCCTCCCTCCCTCCCTTTGGTTGTCTCTTGCCCCCTCTCTCCCTCCCTCCCTTTGGTTGTCTCTTGCATCCTCCCTCCCTCCCTTTGGTTGTCTCTTGCCCACTCCCTCCCTCCCTTTGGTTGTCTCTTGCCCCCTCCCTCCCTTTGGTTGTCTCTTGCCCCCTCCCTCCCTCCCTTTGGTTCCCTTTGGTTGTCTCTTGCCCCCTCCCGCCCTCCCTTTGGTTGTCTCTTGCCCCCTCCCTCCCTCCCTTTGGTTGTCTCTTGCCCACTCCCTCCCTCCCTTTGGTTGTCTCTTGCCCACTCCCTCCCTCCCTTTGGTTGTCTCTTGCCCACTCCCTCCCTCCCTTTGGTTGTCTCTTGCCCACTCCCTCCCTCCCTTTGGTTGTCTCTTGCCCCCTCCCTCCCTCCCTTTGGTTGTCTCTTGCCCCCTCCCGCCCTCCCTTTGGTTGTCTCTTGCCCCCTCCCGCCCTCCCTTTGGTTGTCTCTTGCCCCCTCCCTCCCTCCCTTTGGTTGTCTCTTGCCCCCTCCCTCCCTCTTCCTTGTCTCTTGCCCCCTCCCTCCCTCTTCCTTGTCTCTTGCTCCCTCCCTCCCTTTGGTTGTCTCTTGCCCCCTCCCTTCCTTTGTCTCTTGCCCCTCCCTCCCTTTGTCTCTTGCCCCCTCCCTCCCTTTGTCTCTTGCCCCCTCCCTCCCTTTGTTGTCTCTTACCCCCTCCCTCTCTCCCTCCCTTTGTTGTCTCTTACCCCCTCCCTCCCTTTGTCTCTTACGCCCTCCCCTTTGTTGTCTCTTACCCCATCCCGCCCTCCCCTTTGTTGTCTCTTACCCCATCCCGCCCTCCCCTTTGTTGTCTCTTACCCCCTCCCGCCCTCCCCTTTGTTGTCTCTTACCCCCTCCCGCCCTCCCCTTTGTTGTCTCTTACCCCCTCCCTCACTCCCTCCCTTTGTTGTCTCTTACCCCCTCCCTCACTCCCTCCCTTTGTTGTCTCTTACCCCCTCCCTCCCTTTGTTGTCTCTTACCCCCTCCCTTTGTTGTCTCTTACCCCCTCCGTTTGTCTTTTATGCCCTCCCCCTTGTTGTCTCTTACCCCCTCCCTCCCTCCCTTTGTTGTCTCTTACCCCCTCCCTTTGTTGTCTCTTTCCCAGTCCTCCTTTGGCAGCCGCTTTCCTCCGTCCTCCTTTGGCGCCCGCTCGCACTCCTTAACCTACCACTTGCTCCCATCCTCCAGCCTTTTCCTGCCCGCACCCTCCCACCCTTCTAGGGAAGTCGCTTGCCCCCACCCTCTATCGTTAGTCAGTGGCCTTCGACCACCCTCCCTTCCTCACTTGGTGGTGGTTTGCCCCCTACAGCCCCACCTACCGCACTTGGCATTGTTTTGCCCCTTGCTGAAGGAAAGTACTTCTTGTGAGATAGTCACCCCCCCTGCACACACACACTCACTGTTTGCCTGGTTTCAGGTGTAATTGCAACTGAAAGTGAACTGGGTCCTTGCTAATCAGTTCCCCAGTGCCAGATCTTTCCCAAAACTGCACATTCATTTTCCTTCAATTGACAAAACCTCTAGCACCCACTGTATATCCCTAGTAAATGGCACCTTTGGTACCTAGGGCCTGGCATACTAAAGAGGGGAGCGAAGGGCTACAGCACGAATTGTGCCACCCTAGGGGCCCTCTCACCAAGCACATGACAGGCTGCCATTGCAGGCTGCGGTTCTTGGTGCAGGCTAAAGGGAAAATGCGACATGGCACACAGCCCCTGTGCCTTGCCCCCTAAGGACTGCATGCAATAAATGTGAATCACCCCTCTAGAAGGCCTTATAGCCCTAAGACAGGGTGCATTATATTACATGTGAGGATATATCTGCATGAGCAGATATGCCCCTGCTATGTCTTTGTCAATTCCCAGACATAGCGATTGACCAGGGAAGCTTTTTAAATACATGTGCGGGACACTGGTCACTATAAGTTCCCCAGCTACATAATGGCTTCATTGAAGATAGAAATGTTTGGTATCAAACATCTCATATATGTGAGCCCGCACTGATGCCAGTGTTGGATTTGTCAACCTTCACCCAGAGGTCATCTTAGAGGTGCCCCCTGAAAACCTACCAGCTACTAGTGTGTTAACTGACTGGTCCTGACCAGTTCAGCCACCTTAGACACGATTCTGAACCCCCAAGGTGACAGCCAGTGCTTTCGAGGGTCAGAGACAAAAGCCTGCACTGGGCAGGGGTGTTAGCACCCCTTCCAGGCAAGATGAACATTCCACGGCAGGAAGCTTCAAAGGCCTAGCCATCTTTGTAGTGCGACCCAGGACTCTCCAGGTGGCGGAGATGACCAACCCCCCTGTCCTGACCCCACTTTTGGTGGCAGCACATGCGTGCAAATTAGGCAGATTAGGTGTCCTCACATCATGCCAGTCCCAACTTTAAGGTGGACGAGCTGAAGTGGACAACACTTTTTAAATTCCTCCATCTTGTTTGAAATTAATTAGGCCACTAGGGTTAGAGTTATGCCCACTTCCCAGCGGAAGTAGTAATAGAAAGTGTGTAGTCACCCTAAAGCTGTTAAGCTTATTGGCTTCCACCTGGCACTCCATGTAACACCCCTAAATTAGTATTAGAACTCAGATCCTGACTATCTATGAAGACAAGGACACAGAAAAGTTTTACAGGAAAAGAAGCAGCCTGCCTGCTGACCTCTATGGACTCTGCTCAAAAAGACGACTCATCCTCTAGCTGAGCCTCCAAGAATCCCAGGAGGACTTCCTGCCTGCTACTTAGACTCCGATTCCTGTGAGCAGTGGATCTGCTCTGCAGCAAAGTTTCAAGAAAGGACTCTGCAGCCCCATGGAACACCAAAGACACAACACCCGAAGTGACCTCTGCACCCGATGTCCACGACCTGAGGTGAAGCTAACCAATGGTGCCAAGTTCCCCAGCTGCCTAGTGTCTGAGTTCCCTCAGGTTTCACCCCTCTTGGACCTGCCCCAAACTGCCTGCATCCTCTGTATGCAGGTCCCCCTCTCCTGCAGGCTTGTGGTGCAACAAAACCCTACACCTCCAGCAACCACTGCATCGGTTGCCCCTGGTGCAATCTGAGGTGGGTCACTGGTGCCAAAGACGACCCCCGGCTCCTCTGTGCTCGAGTCCAAGTTGGGTCCCCCCCTGCTGGAATCCGTGACAACATCTGCAGCCTCAACACACAGGTTCCCCCTGACCTCGAGTGCTCCCAGATGAAGAAACCTGATGCCTAAGGATACCGTCGGCAGTGAGCCCTGGAAAAAAGACCAGAGGTGCACCTACGTCCCTGAGCACTCCAGGTTTATAACCTACCTGTTTGTTGTCCTCGACTGCCCACCTAGCCGGAGCCTGCAGCCTTTTTCCACAAGGTGCAATCCTCATTGGAAACCATTGGGCACCCAATGCTTTACTGCACCCGGCCACCCCAGTGCAGCCTGGAGTGACCTGCTGGTGTGGTTCTGATCAGGGGCCAGTACTTACCTTAACTTTTTGAGATTGGCCTCATATGTTGTTTTAACCGTGTTTCTGAATATTGTTTTTCTCCATAGGTGAACATTGAAGAACTCTGAAATTACACTGACAATTTTTGAAACTGAAAAGTATTTATGCTTGAAAATGTACTTACCTTGTGATGATGTTCATGGGTTTAAAGTATATATAAACAAAAGTATTATTTTTCTAAATTGGTCTCTGATTTATTCCTTGAGAGTTATTGCCTCCATGAGTACAGCTAATGGTTAGCACTACCCTCTGATAAGCCTAACTGCTGTCCCACACTACCACAAAAATGGAGCATTAGTCCTATCTACTTCTGCTTTTGCTATCACATTGGGAAACCACTGGATTCTCTGCACGTTGTACTTCTTTTTAGTGCACCATATAGAGACCCAGCTTCCTACACCCGCTCTCACTCCTTTGGTGGTGACTTCCTCCCACCCTTGGCTTGCACCCCTCCCTCCCGCCCTTGGCAGTGGCTTTGCCCCCCCCTCCCTCCCGCCCTTGGCAGTGGCTTTGCCCCCGCCAGCCCTCCCTCCCTCGGCGGACGCTTGCCCCCGCCAGCCCTCCCTCCTGCGGCGGATGCTTGCCCCCGCCAGCCCTCCCTCCACGGTTGCCCCCGCCAGCCCTCCCTCCACGGTTGCCCCCGCCAGCCCTCCCTCCACGGTTGCCCCCGCCAGCCCTCCCTCCACGCTTGCCCCCGCCAGCCCTCCCTCCACGCTTGCCCCTGCCAGCCCTCCCTCCTGCGGCGAACGCTTGCCCCCGCCAGCCCTTCCTCCCGCGGCGGACGCTTGCCCCCGCCAGCCCTCCCTCCCGCGGCGGCCGCTTGCCCCTGCCAACCCTCCCTCCCTCGGCGGCCGGTTGCCCCCGCCAGCCAACCCTCCCTCCCTCGGCAGCCGCTTGCCCCCGCCCTCCCTCCCTCGGCGGCCGCCTGCCCCCGCCCTCCCTCCCTCCCTTCCTCCCTTGACGGCCGCCTGCCCCGCCCTCCCTCCCTCCCTTGACGGCCGCCTGCCCCCGCCCTCCCTCCCTCCCTCCCATGGACGGCCGCCTGCCCCCGCCCTCCCTCCCTCCCTCCCATGGACGGCCGCCTGCCCCCGCCTTCCCTCCCTCCCTCCCTCCCATGGACGGCCGCCTGCCCCCGCCCTCCCTCCCTCCCTCCCTCCCATGAAGGCCGCCTGCCCCCGCCCTCCCTCCCTCCCATGACGGCCGCCTGCCCCCGACCGCCCGCCCTTCCTCCCTCCCATGCCGCCCGCCCTCCCTCCCTCCCATGACAGCCGCCTGCCCCCGCCCACCCTCCCTCCCATGACGACCGCCTGCCACCCATGACGGCCGCCTGCCCCCACCCTCCCTCCCTCCCTTGACGGCCGCCTGCCCCCACCCTCCCTCCCTCCCTTGACGGCCGCCTGCCCCCACCCTCCCTCCCTCCCTTGACGGCCGCCTGCCCCCGCCCGCCCTCCCTCCCTTGACGGCCGCCTGCCCCCGCCCTCCCTCCCTCCCTCCCTTGACGGCCGCCGGCCCCCGCCCTCCCTTGACGGCCGCCGGCCCCGCCCTCCCTTGACGGCCGCCTGCTCCTGCCCTCCCTCCTTCCCTTGACGGCCGCCTGGCCCCGCCCTCCCTTGACGGCCGCCTGCTCCTGCCCTCCCTCCTTCCCTTGACGGCCGCCTGCCCCCTCCCTCCCTCCCTCGACGGCCGCCTGCCCCCGCCCGCCCTCCCTCGACGGCCGCCTGCCCCCGCCTGCCCTCGCTCTCCCTCCCTCCCATGACGGCCGCCTGCCCCCCCATGACGGCCGCCTGCCCCCGCCCTCCCTCCCTCCCATGACGGCCGCCTGCCCCCACCCTCCCTCCCTCCCTTGACGGCCGCCTGCCCCGCCCTCCCTCCCTCCCTTGACGGCCGCCTGCCTCCGCCCTCCCTTGACGGCCGCCTGCTCCTGCCCTCCCTCCTTCCCTTGACGGCCGCCTGCCCCCTCCCTCCCTTGACGGCCGCCTGCCCCCATGACGGCCGCCTGCCCCCTCCCTCCCTCCCTCCCTTGACGGCCGCCTGCCCCCTCCCTCCCTCCCTTGACGGCCGTCTGCCCCCGCCCTCCCTTGGTCGGCCGCCTGCCCCCTCCCTCCCCCCCTCCCTTGGTCGGCCGCCTGCCCCCTCCCTCCCCCCCTCCCTTGGTCGGCCGCCTGCCCCCTCCCTCCCTCCCTCCCTTGGTCGGCCGCCTGCCCCCTCCCTCCCTCCCTCCCTTGGTCGGCCGCCTGCCCCCTCCCTCCCTCCCTCCCTCCCTTGGTCGGCCGCCTGCCCCCTCCCTCCCTCCCTCCCTTGGTCGGCCGCCTGCCCCCTCCCTCCCTCCCTTCCTTGGTCGGCCGCCTGCCCCCTCCCTCCCTCCCTTCCTTGGTCGGCCGCCTGCCCCCGCCCTCCCTCCCTCCCATGACGGCCGCCTGCCCCCGCCCTCCCTCCCTCCCTTGACGGCCGCCTGCCCCCGCTCTCCCTCCCTCCCTTGACGGCCGCCTGCCCCCGCCCTCCCTCCCTCCCTTGACGGCCGCCTGCCCCCGCCCTCCCTCCCTCCCTTGACGGCCGCCTGCCTCCGCCCTCCCTTGACGGCCGCCTGCCTCCGCCCTCCCTCCTTCCCTTGACGGCCGCCTGCCCCCTCCCTCCCTTGACGGCCGCCTGCCCCCATGACGGCCGCCTGCCCCCTCCCTCCCTCCCTTGACGGCCGCCTGCCCCCTCCCTCCCTCCCTTGACGGCCGCCTGCCCCCGCCCTCCCTCCCTTGACGGCCGCCTGCCCCCGCCCTCCCTCCCTTGACGGCCGCTTGCCCCCTCCCTCCCTTGGTCGGCCGCCTGCCCCCTCCCTCCCCCCCTCCCTTGGTCGGCCGCCTGCCCCCTCCCTCCCCCCCTCCCTTGGTCGGCCGCCTACCCCCTCCCTCCCTCCCTCCCTTGGTCGGCCGCCTGCCCCCTCCCTCCCTCCCTCCCTTGGTCGGCCGCCTGCCCCCTCCCTCCCTCCCTTCCTTGGTCGGCCGCCTGCCCCCTCCCTCCCTCCCTTCCTTGGTCGGCCGCCTGCCCCCTCCCTCCCTCCCTTCCTTGGTCGGCCGCCTGCCCCCTCCCTCCCTCCCTTCCTTGGTCGGCCGCCTGCCCCCTCCCTCCCTCCCTTCCTTGGTCGGCCGCCTGCCCCCTCCCTCCCTCCCTTGGTCGGCCGCCTGCCCCCTCCCTCCCTCCCTTGGTCGGCCGCCTGCCCCCTCCCTCCCTCCCTCCCTCCCTTGGTCGGCCGCCTGCCCCCTCCCTCCCTCCCTCCCTTGGTCGGCCGCCTGCCCCCTCCCTCCCCTTGGTCAGCCGCCTGCCCCCTCCCTCCCTCCCTCCCTCCCTTGGTCGGCCGCCTGCCCCCTCCCTCCCTCCCTCGGCCGCCTGCCCCCTCCCCCCCTCCCTCCCTCCCTTGGTCGGCCGCCTACCCCCTCCCTCCCTCCCTCCCTTGGTCGGCCGCCTACCCCCTCCCTCCCTCCCCTTGGTCGGCCGCCTGCCCCCTCCATCCCTCCCTTGGTGGCCGCCTGCCCCCGTCCTCACTCCCTTGGCGGCCGCCTGCCCCCTCCCTCCCTCCCTGGGCGGCCGCCTGCCCCCTCCCTCCCTCCCTGGGCGGCCGCCTGCCCCCTCCCTCCCTGGGCGGCCGCCTGCCCCTGTCCTCACTCCCTTGGCGGCCGCTTGCCCCCATCTTCACGGCTTTCTTTGGCTGTTGCTAGCCCCCATCTCCACGGCTTTCTTTGGCTGCTGCTAGCCCCCATCTCCACGGCCTCCTTAGGTGTCCTGCTTGCCCCGCCATCACATCATCCTTTCACAGCCGCATGCCCTGCCCTGTGGTGGCCGCTTGCCCCCCCCCCCCCCCCTCCTTTGGCACCACTTGCCCCTGCCCTCCTTTGCCGGGCGCTTGCCCCACCTTCCTTCGGCGGCCACTGCTTGCCCCTTCTTCACCAGCCACTTGCCCCCGCCTTCCCACCGTCCTTTGGCGGCCGCTTACCTCTGCCTTCCCGCCCTCCTTCGCTGGACGATCGCCCCTGACCTCTTTCAGCGTCCACATACCCACACCCTCCTTCAGCGCCTCCTTGCCTACGCCCTCCATTTAGTGGTTGCTTTCCCTCGCCCTCCACCCTCCCCACTGTCCCTCGTGGGTTGCTTGCCCTCACCCTCCCTCTGTCCTAAGGCGGTTGTTTGCCCCTGCCCTCCCTCAGCAGTCTGGGCCTCAGACCGCCCTCCCTTCTGCCCTTGGTGGTGGCTTGCCCCCTACGGCCCGCCTTTGGCAGTGGCTTGCCACCACCCTTTCACATTTGGTGGTGGCTTCCTCACGCTGTTGGTGGTGGCTTGTCCCCCACTCTCCCGCTCTTTACTTTGGCTTGCCCCCTCACCTCTCCCCCCTTCGCGGTAGTTTGCCACCCTCGCTCCCACTCTTGGCGGTGGCTTGCCCACATCCTCCCTCGGCGGTGGCTTGGCCCAGCCCTCCCTCCCTTGGTGGTGGCTCTCCCCTGCCCTCCCTCCCTTGCCAGTAGCGTGTCCCCGCCTTCTGTCCCTTGACGTGACTTATCCCCGATCTCCCTCCCTTTGCTGTGGCATGCCACAATGCCCTCCCTCCCTGGTCGCTTGTGCCCGTTGTTGCTTGTCCCTCCCTTTGCTTGGCCCTGCCATCTGCCTTCCCTCCCTTTGCTGTGCCTTGCCCCTGCCATCTGCCCTCCCTCCCTTTATAGTTGGTTACCTCTGTCCCTGCATGCCTCTGTTGTTGCGTGCATCCTCCATCTGCCCTCCCTCACTTATTGTTGCTTCATCCATACCCCTCCATTCCTCTTCGTTTTTGGTTGGTCCGCCCTCCATTTTTGCTTGCCTTCCACCCCCTGTTGTGTTGCCTGCCCACCCCAGCCTTAACAAAACAAAACACAATATAATGCGGACACCACTAGCTGCATCACACCACCATTTCCCCCCAACCCACCCACCAACTGTGTTGCCTTCTTGTGCAGCCCCCCCCCAACTGCTCTCCATCTGCAGTGGCATGCTCCTGCCATAAAGAAAATGCAGACATCATTGGATTTCTTTGTTCCCCTTCCACCTGCCTCCCCCTCACTCCTAAAAGCAAGCCAGGGTTGATATTGGGCGCTTTTTTTTTTTTTTTTAACATTCAACCATATTGATTTGATGTATTACATAGCTAAAACATTAACGAAAGCCAGTACCTTTTGTAGGCGACACCTCTTGGGTTTTGCTAGTGTTTATTCATATAGTTAAAAAAAACATGGCTTTGCCTTGATGCTGTTTAGGAAACGATTCAGTAGAAGTGCATCTATCAAGAGATCAAAGGCATAGCTTGCTTAACAATTTTTTAAACCATCACCAGGAGAACATGTAACAACATTCTATAATGTAATTACGTGTCACTTCTGCACCTCTGCTGATATGCCCTTTATTTATTCGTCTTGGTCTAATGGCAGAGTGTTATACATGCAAGATTTCTTTTCAGAGTCTTACAGTCTGCTATTTTCTTTGTTTAAAGGGCAAAGGTTTAGCCAGTGCCAGGAAAAAGCTGGATGCAGCAGCAGCAGCATTGGAAGATCGAGATAAACCCTACGCCTGTGACAGTGAGTGGTCACCATTGTGTTTCCTGTTACTCTATTGATAGGGTTTCATTTCTATCCATTGCACTATAACACCCTTAACAATTAGTTCTTGATTATTGATTTTTGTAGACTTGGTCAACAGTTTGCCAGGGTTAAAGTATCATTCTTGTTAATGGGAATTACTTTGTGCCCGACCTGCAGTCCAAGGGAACAAGAGGGCGGGGGATGGTAAGAACACTGATAGGAGTCAGTAGAAAGTGACCAAAGAATTGAAAATGGAGGAAACTGAATCAAAAGAGACTTATCTTGGTTGGGGGCGTCATTCTGGGTCAAGACAGTGTGACCTATGGGCTGTAATCGTAAGTGTGAGTGATTGAGTGGGGGATGTCTGACAAGGAAGCAAAAATGGGACGCTAGGGGAAGGAGAGTGATCACTAATCAAACACCAAGAAGGTGTGGGGTCATTGAAGGTTGTCTGCCAGGTGACTGGAAGAGATCAAAAGGAAACTATCATGCAAAATAGGGAACACACATATGGTGATGAATTGTGGACAGGCAAAAGATGCAGAAAAGGAACTGATGTAGTGTGGAAAAAATAGTTTTAGCAAATCAGTTCAGTGAATTTTAAGAGAGCCTACTGAAATGTGGTTTTGTCTAATTGCTACAAGACATTTAAAAGAAATTGGCGCAGACAGTCAAGTAGATGAAAATAACAAGTACTTGGAAAATTGTCAAGTAGCTTAGAAGACGGAAAGAAAAGCAAAATGGCACAAGGGAGGGTAAAGGGTTCTCTGCAAGATGGTGGTAGGAGCAACAAGTACACAGATACAACTGGCAAGCAACAAGAGCCAGTGACTGAAGAGATTGTCTCTTGGATGAGGAAAGGATGGACGCTAGACAACAGAGGGATGAGTTTGCTTGGCTTTGTGAGGCCTTTTCTTTAGGATCCTGGGCAAGCAGTGGTTACTGGGCAGTGTCCCTAGTTATTGCCGTTGCTTACCACCATTGTCTCAGGGCACGCATACAGTTGTTGGTGAATTGTATAACTTAAGTAACGTTCCTTAGACCAGACCCTTTTCTATCCAGCGGTAGCAAAATCGAGCAGTCAAGCTTTACATTGGGAGGTTAAGTCAGTTAAAGACTCAAATATAGTATGAAACACAAAAATACACACAATGAAGCTCCTCGTGAGACCTATCCGTACTATAAAGAGTATGGCTTTATTTACAGGTAAGTAAAACACTGCAATTAAGGCATACAGAAAAAAACAAAGTGCTGCCACCTTCCGTGTACATGATTTTCATAAACAAATTCACTACAGTTACACTGTAGGTGCTAGCTTTTTTGTAATAGCATGAGTCCCTATGCAAAGCTTAAGCTATGGCGGGGGGATATGGGTGTTCTTGGTCAGACTTCAGAAGTCCTTAAGTTTACTTCAGTTTTACTCACCATGTCCATCAGTGAGACAGATGTGTCAAACATAAAGCAGCAATGCCTCAGTTTTGTCATGTTAGATTGGGTTGGAGCTTTTTTGACTGACTTACCTGCCTAAGTAGTTAAAAAAAATCATCAAACCCAAATGCTCATTCCACGCACTGGAAGAATGATTAAATCTTGGGCCCAAAAATAGTTTATGGCACCTAAAGCAGCAGGCAATTAGTGTTGGTGCTCAATTAAACTTGGTTGCTGAGATCCAGATGTTAGGGTTTGGTTGTCTGATGAATTAGATCAGTTACATGACAACTTGTCCAGTATTTCCTTTTAGATCAGTGGTGTTCAGCACAGTGGGCCACTTTCTCATCCTCAAAACCCTGAAACGTAGAATGGGTCTCAGTGGAACAATAGTAAGCGGATTCCACTCCTTCCTTAACAGCCTGACCCCGTTCATAAAATTGGGAAATTACCAGAAACGTAAATGGTGACCTGTATTGTACAACAAGGCTCCACTCTCTCCCCAGTTCTTTTCCTCCTTTAGGTGAAACTACTCAGTCTGCTTCTACTAAAATGTTACATCAGTAAACAGAAAACACCTAACTGTTTCTAAACCTATCAGTACCAGACGTAAACCACCCTACAAAAGAGCCATAAATAGTTCATGGCTGGATAGACTCTCACTGCTTGAAACTCAACCTGTCGAAAATGGTATTCCTCCTAATCTGCAAAACATCCTCCAAATTGGTCCACCTTTGGCCACTGAACTATCCTTGAGGGGCTAAACGCAGCACAGAGACACCAGTCAAATCCCTGTTTCCATGCTGGACTCCTTTCAGTTTTACAACACAAGTGAAATAAATGGCACAGTCTGCCAACTTCTACTATGCCAGCTTTAGAAAATCAAACATCCTCTCTCCTCTGATCCACTAAGACCAGCAGCCCACGTTCTGATCCAAGAATTGAAACATGCAATGCCATTGTAGCAGGTATTTCGACATGAGCATTGGCTCCTCTCAAACTCACCTTTCACTCCACTGCCAAACTCATCTAAGAAAAATAATTGTTTTCTCTTTAACCCCGATTCTGAGAGACTTCTGCTGATTTTCATTTGAGGTGGGGATCATGTTCAAAATCATATGCATTACCTAAAAAAAAAGCCTTATGCTACAACAGATCCACCTACTTGCCCAACATCCTCACCCTATCCTAAATTCAAGTCCTTTTAAATTTTGAAGCAATTTTCTTGGGAGTGAAACCCGATTTTTGGAACTCTCCCACTTGGTCCAAGATGCAGCCATGCCATTATGTCTTTCAGGAAAGGCCTAGAGACTTACCTCTTCAAATCTTACCTCTGTAGAAAATAATAAAGTTTCTAGATGTTCCACAAGGATCAGACATCTCACTACAGTATATTACGTGTTTTTTGGTGTGCTACTGTTGTTAAGCTCTCCATGTTTCTCCCACTCCTCCTCCCGCCTTCTCCATCCTATTCCCGTATAGGTTCACCCCCCCTTGCTGATTCATATTGTGAGGTTTTCTGTAAAGCGCTTTGACACCTGTCCACATTTTAAATAAATATTCCTGCAGGAACATTGGGCGCTAGTTGTAAATGGTATACCAACAGCAAAATTGCTGGAAAGTGTCAGACGTTTGTATCTCCAAACCAAGTGTTCATACTCGAGGTTTCTGGTTAAAACTAGCACCCTCAAGACAGGTGATCCACACTCATCCCACAGCCTTAAAAGGTAATCACCAGGTCACTGGAAATTAGTGTACCCATCTGTGATTTCTAACACATCACTCTGCAATAGCAGGGGTAGAAAGACTATTTTTTTTGTTCTGTTTCCAGAACTAGGTTGTTTGGCTGCATTCAGTAGAACACAATCTCAAGTGATGGGCTTCATAGCAGAAAAAACTCTTTGTTTCTGGGGCTAGATATGGTATGATACCAACTCCCAAGGAACGCTACATGTGCCTGGGATGATACATCTCACCCGTCTCAGTCCTAGAATGCTTCTCTGTAGCTCTTTGTTCTCTTATGCTAGGGTGACCATACGTCCCGGATTTCTCCAGGCAGTCCCGGTTTTCAGAGGACTATCCCAACACTTTTGTTCATTTCAAATAAATGTCCTGTTTTTTGGGGGAAAAGTCAGGTCAACCTGTGAACCTTTTGTTAACTTTAAATAAATGTCCCGTTTTTTTAGACAAAGGTCAGGTCAACGTGCGAGTCAGAAGTGAAAGGTATGCACTCCTTTCACATACACTTCCAGATTCTTAAATAATTGAAGATGTAAGTTATTGGTTTCTGCCCATCTGCTGCTGCCGCCTATGCGTGTGTGTGTGTGTGTTCGTGTCTCACGCACGTTTACAGGATAGGCCAGATATAAAAGTGAGAATAAAGGCTTTAGTCCTACTTTTATGTCTGACCTGTCCTGGTTTTTTCTTTTCAAAATCTGGTCACCCTATCACTTGCCTTTTTTTTTTTTCTTTTTTTTTAAAATATATATATATTTTTTTTAACCAGGATAAAGAAACATCGAAACAAAACAAGATACACTGTCACCTGCAGAAAATGAAAAAAAACAAAATCAACTGAATTTATCCAAGAAATAATCCCCCCAGATCAGTGAGAACTTTTTAACATTGCCTACTCGGCTAGCGTATCGCATCTCCTGAAGTCTGACTTGCGCCATCTTACAATACCATTCTTGACCAGTAGGAGATAGCTCGGAACGCCAATTTCTCAGCAGAAGCAACCTAGCGACCGCAGTGGCTATGAATACAAGCTTCTCCCATCTAGAAGAGAGCCTTGCCTCGGGATCGTAACCCAAGCTCATTAAGTGAATACTGGGAGATATGGGTACCGGTGCCATAATCGTTAAAACTTCAAAAACTCCCTCCCAGTATCCCTATATACATTGGCATGTCGCAATCATGTGGATCCAACCTGCTACTCCTACTTCCTTGCAGCGAAAACGCTTATCAGGATAACCAGTCCCCATGCGAGATGGGGCCTTCGGGGTTCGATACAATAACCATTTACTGAAAAATATCATTCTGTGCCAGTTAGCCCCTCAGAACACGGAAAAATTCAGATGATTAATAGTCTCCCAGTAATCACTTGAGACCTCCAGGCCCTTCTGGCTGGCCCATTTCGTCTGGGCTTTTGTCCCAAGATCTACTTTGACCGTTTCTGCCAGGAGCCTTCTCCACCACCCTGCAGTCCTTATACCAGGAGGGTCGAACAATTCTGTTACCAATGACTGGACGTTGACATCTAAATCCCCAAGAGTATGTAACAAAATGTTATAAGACCCAACCAACAAAAAATCATTTTTAACAGTAATCAGAATATTTAATGGAGTTTCCCAATTATCCTGAACCCTAAAATCTCCGATCTTACTAAATCCAGCGAGTTCCCACCTCTTTACTAAATCTTCATTAAGCTGAGCACCAGAGTGCAAAAAATCTGTGAAAGTGGAGTGTCAAAATGTAGAAAAGGAATTGAGTATTTTCTAAAGAAGTCTGATCTTCACTTAAAAAAACATTTAAAAATCTTATAACAAACTTTTTTAGGTGATTTTGCCAAGAGTGCAGGGTTCCGCATATTATGCTCCCTACATATTAATACCCGAAAATCGATAAAAAAACCTAAAGCCAGCCAAATGATCCATATTAAAGCTGGCATAATAATGCGCAAAAAATGCATAATAATAATCTTTGAAATTTGGCAAGGCCAATCCCCCTTTTTCTTTATCAGCATAGAGTATACTTAAAGCAGCGCAGGCCTTTTGGTTTTGCCAAATGAATGGGCAAAATAGGGATTCGAGTTTTCTAAAAAAACGTTTGCATTAAAACGCACTGAATAGCTGCAAACAAAAAATTAAAAAATGGTAAAATTGACATTTTAATTAACGCAATTCGCCCCAATATAGAGAGGGGGAGAGACTGCCAACAAGCGAGCAGAGCCTGAGTTTTCTAAAGTAAGGAAACAAAATGTAATTCGTACAGATCCCCTATATTGGCCGAAAAATAAATTCCTAAGTATATCTTTGGACTAGCGTTTACACAGCTTTGTAATTCAGGAAGGAGATAGATAGATCGAAGTGCCACAGAGAATAATATCAGTCTTACTCATGTTGATCTTGTAACCACCAATTTGCTCACATTCATTAAACAGATTAAAGACCGCTTCCTGAGAAGAACGTTCTGTATCTAAAAACAAAATATCTGCGTAAAGTTTAATCCTACCCATTGACTTTAACGGAGGTTGAATCTGAATATGTTGTCTGATTTTAATGGCGAGAGGCTCAATAAAAAGGGCAAATAAAATGGGTGATAAAGGACATCCCTGTCTAGTCCCTCGTTGTATTTGAAGGTGTCCGACAGACTTCAAATTTATTATGATATTGGCCTCTGAGTTTGAGTACAGCCTTTGAATTAGTGCAGTGACCTGAGAAGGTATCTTGTAGTTAGTCAAGACTGCGAAAAGTGTGTCCCAAACAACTAAGTCAAAATCTTTTTCCGCATCGAGCAAAAGAATAATGGCAGGGACTTTATTAGCAGCAAAATAATCAGGAGCCTCAGCTAAATAATGTGTGTTTGTGGCCAGTTGTCGGGCAGCTATAAACCCGTTTTGATGGGGATGTACCAGTTTATTAACTACCCTATTAAGCCTATTGGCCAATAGTTTTGTGATTATTTTATAATCTGAGTTTAACTGCGAAATTGGACGATATTCATTTGGATCCTCCCTGTCCTTATTTTTCTTAGGGAAGCTGACCACGTTTCCTGAATGCCAGGTCTTAGGAATCTGTTCTCCCCGTAGCAGACCATTGATTAAAACCAAAAAATCCTCGTCGAATACATTTATAAAAGTCTTATAGAACTCAGCAGGGAAGCCATCTGGTCCACAGGCTTTCCCTGTGGGAAGGTTCTTAACAACGTCTAAAAGTTCTGGCTTCGTGAATGGGTGTGAAAGTGCCACAGAGTCTTCCTCTGAGAGGCAGGAAATATCTAGATCCCTCAAGAACTTTTCAACAGTCCCAGGATCTATAACTGGGACATAACTATAAATTTGCCTATAGTATTCCAGCATAATTTTGTCAAGATCCCCGGGGTCAGTACGTCTAGCCCCGGTGACCGGACATCTTAAAGCATGTATAACATTATCAGCAATACGATCTCGAGCTTGCCATGCCAAAACTTTCCCTGTAAAGTTGCTCTCTTCGTACGCCTTTTGTTTATAGATCCGATATTCAATATCCACCTTTAAAAAAAAAAAAAAAATCCGCCAATGCAGCTTCGAAGGCCTGCCTATTAATGTCCGAGGGGGCATGCAGATAGGCAATTAAACACTTTTGAATTACATCTTCCAATACAGCAATTTGTTGTCTTAAGAGCCGTTTATCTGCTGCCTCTATGGCGATTACCCAGCCCCTAAAAAAAGCCTTAAATGAATCCCAGACTACTGCTGGAGTTGAGGATCCCTGAGAGCGTTTGAAAAAATCCCTTATTTCGTCCTGAGAAGCCTGTATCCACCCTTCGTCTAAAAGAATCCGAAGGTTGAAAACCCACCTTTTGGTCCGAGTTGTGTAAGCTGAGGAGGAGAGGGACACTTCCAGCAGCAAAGAGGCATGGTCTGAAAGACCAGAGTGCTGAACCGACTGAGATCTATAGCACAATGAGTCTGATATCAGGAAAAAATCTATGCGTGAGGAGCTTTTAAACTGAGTGGAAAAACAAGTATATTCCCTCACATCAGGGGTGTTCATTCTCCAAGGATCGGACAACGTCAAAACCTTAGCGAAATCTCTGAAGATTTTTGCAACCTTAGGTTTATGCTGTCTCTTACTGTAGTATCTAAAACGGGGTCCTGAAGGAAATTGAAATCCCCACCAATAATAATTTTACCTGTCAATTGCAAGAGGGAGTGAAACATGCCTATATAAAGGGCTGGGTCATCTATCAAAGGGCCATAAAAACTAACAAAAATGAATCTCTCCTTGGCGATTAAACATTGAACCCAGCACCAACGCCCATCAGGGTCAGAAAAAAGATCCAATGGCTGTGCATTGAGGGCTCTGGCTAAAAAGACTGCCACACCTCTGAGACGCTGACGCTGCAGCAACTACTTTAAAATCAGCCATTTTTTTAAAATGCAAAAATCCGGGACTTTATTAACCGGAATATGAGTCTCCTCAAGAAGTATGACTGAAGGATTGAACGCAGACACCCTTTCCTCAATAGTGGATCTTTTCCTACGATTATTTAGTCCCCTATCACATGCCTTGATACTGTTTAGATTAACTGTTCTGGATAGCTGGGCTGTATGTTTCTTGTGCCTTATAGGTGACTTACTCCCTCAAGATTTCCATACCACCAGTTGTAGCCAACTATGTATTGGACATTGTTCTCTTAGACATGGGTCTGTTCCTGTACTCTCACTAAGAAGTTCTGCTTCCTGTTCTTCTAGTCAAGCTACAGGAGGATGTTTTTATGATTCTACATCTGGTCTTTTAGACAGAGGAAGACCAGCACCAGCAGGACCCTGCCCTTCAATTGCAAGTTAGTGGCTTAAGAGGGACAGTATTTATCTTACCTTAGTGGAACTGTTGGGGAGCCCGAGCCAAACAAACAAGGCTTTGTTGAGAATTGAAAAGCTGCACAGATCATAACTGAAGTTCTTATTACAAATGCCTCACTGTTCAGTTGCAAATTCAACATACTGTGGAATACCTATACCCAGGGTGTGGAATACCTATACTCAGGGTGTGGAATAATGGGTGTTATGGGCTGAATCCTAGGAATCCTTTTAGGAATGAGGAATTACAAGGGGAAACAGTAATGGTGGGTCTCATTTTTCCAGGAACTGCTCATTCTTCCTCACAGGGCCTTGGTTCCTAGGCTTCTCTCATTTCATAACAGGGCCAATAACAACATTGCCAGCTTCATGAGGAAATACAAACCTCTCATAATGAGAGCCTGACTATAGATCCAGTAATGTTCATTCTTTTTTCTGTGTCTCTTCTGCTTTGTCTAGGTGATTTGTAGATAATTCTTCTATGTTTTCATCCAAGTTTTATTGTCTACTAAGTGATGCTTGCTATAGCATATCTATGGGAAAGCGACAAGTTTCAGGTATAGTGCAGAGAAATGTATTTTGCAGAAAAACACGTGTATGTTTTTCCCCAAACCGTTGTGTGCTACCAATCCCAGGAACTAAGAGCAAGTAAGTTGCCACGTCCACAAGATAACAAAGACAACCTAGACTGGATCTACCATATTGGTAGACTTTCTGTTTGCACCCTGTATTGAACCCATTCTTCCTGCAAATTATCTTCTGTAGGTCCTCTTCCGTTCTGAGGGGAAGCAGTTGCCACCAGCTGTTAGTCACCTCATAGCCGTTTATGAGGAGTAGCAGTAATTCTTTACTACTTGTTGTGGTAAACCTTTTGTGCATCACCTAATGAGTTCTAATATCTGAAGCTGAGATAGATAGTTCTGAAGCAATGGAAGAGTAGTGACAATATTATCTGGGCTAGGCGTTTGTGTAATGAACTTTAGGAGGTAATAAATAAATGCTGATGTGAAACTGGAAAAAGTCATGTGGTGCTTCATATTTTCCAGGTATTCTTTTTGTCTTCCATAGTGGAGTATTGACCACATTTGTGACTTAAGGATGGGAGTCAGAAGCATTACCCATGGTTGAGGATAAACGTCCCTTTGGAGATTTTTTTGACAGCATCTGCCACGATCTAGATAGTGTTGTTAAAGAAGGTCTAGGAACAAGAGTGATTGAGGTAAGAAGGCCTCATTTCCTTGACCTTCACTTGGGTTACTGGGGGTATCTGAGGTAGTGACGTGTCTGGGCACCGTTGCAGATCTCTCAGGAAGTTGATGCCCGCCCAGAAACAAAAGGGCAGATGATGGACGGAACGCTGAACTAATCAAACATTCACCCCCATCAAAGATCAGGGGTTGAGCCATCGTTTTATTTTCAGTCTGTCATTTTCCTTCATTTCCATTCATTTGAATCATAAAAGGTGCAAACATACTAGAGATATATATATATATATATATATATATATATATATATATATATATATATATATATGTATATATATATATGTATGTTCGTTTGCATGTGTAGCTGCAGATACACATGCTATGCATTATTCCGCCATCTAGTGTTGGGCCCGGAGTGTTACAAGTTGTTTTTCTTCGAAGAAGTCTTTTCGAGTCACGAGACCGAGGGACTCCTCCCTTTTGGCTCCATTGCGCATGGGCGTCGACTCCATCTTAGATTGTTTTTTTTCCGCCATCGGGTTCGGACGTGTTCCTCTTCGCTCCGTGTTTCGGTTCGGAAAAGTTAGTTAACAATCGGAAAATTCAATGGTATTGTTCGCGCTCGGTATCGAGTTAGTGATAGCACATCGACACCGAAGAAAAGAAAAGCTCCGGCAGCCCTTCGGGGCTTCCACTCCTTGGCGGGGCCTGGTTGGCCCGACCGCGTGCGTCTTCAAGGCTCATGGAACGGACCCCATTCCGCTTCTGCCCTAAATGCCATGCTAAGTATCCTTATACAGACCAACATTTGGTCTGTAATTTGTGTTTGTCTCCCGAACACAAAGAGGATACATGCGAGGCCTGTCAGGCATTTCGGTCGAAGAAGACGCTGCGGGACCAGAGAGCTCGAAGGCTTCAAATGGCGTCGACACCGGCCGGACAACCCGACGTTGAAGAAGAAGAGACATTCTCGTTCCAGATTCGGACTCGGACGAGCCCGAGAGTGAGCAGCCGACGACGCAACAAATCATGAGTATACCAGCCCCGGCAAAAACTCACTCGAAAATCATGAAAGCCAAGGGGACGCCACCGCCCCCAGGCCATGGCTTTACCCGAAAGCACGGTGACCAAGCATCGGCACCGAAAAAGGCTTCACAACAGCCGAAGACATCTGACTCCGGTCGAGATACCGGCTCCGAATATACTCAACACCGAGATACCGGCACTGAGCAGATCCGGCACCGAGAAATCGGTACTCTGAAAGCCAAAAAGGTTTCTTCGGAGCCGAAAAAGACTACAGAAAAAGGTTTTGGTGCTGAAACACCCAGCCTCGGAGCCGAAACAAAGCTCCTATACGGAGGAACAGGGCCTTTCCTCACAATTACAACAAGAACTGGGGATGGGAGTGCCAGACCATACACAGAGGAGGCTCCATATACAGAAGGACACAGGGAAAATGAGTACACTTCCCCCCATTAAAATGAAGCGGAATCTCGCATTGCATGAGGCGGAAATGCAGCCAAAAGCAAAAGTGGCTAAAGAAAAAACAACACCACAGTTTTCTCCACAGCCATCGCCACCGTCCTCACCACATCTGTCCCCAATAGAAACACCACCAATGGTGCAGTCACCAACGCACACAGGGATGAGCCAAGGTGACCCAGATGCATGGGATCTGTACGATGCACCAGTCTCTGATAATAGTCCGGATTGCTACCCGGCAAGGCCATCACCACCGGAAGATAGCATTGTATTCAGAACCTATAGAAGATGACTTCTTGTTCAATACCTTGTCATCAACACATAACCAATACCAAAGTTTGCCAATGTTACCAGGTATGTTAAAACAAGCCAAACCGGTGTTTCAAGACCCAGTCAAGAGCAGAGCCATAACACCTAGGGTGGAAAAGAAATATAAACCTCCCCTTACGGACCCGGTATACATTACGCAACAGCTGACTCCTGATTCAGTGGTAGTGGGAGCAGCCCGAAAAAGGGCAAACTCACAAACTTCTGGGGACGCACCACCACCCGACAAATAAAGTCGGAAATTCGATGCTGCAGGCAAAAGGGTGGCAGCACAGGCAGCCAATCAATGGCGAATTGCCAATTTAGGCCCTATTGGCAAGATACGACAGGGCACATTAGGACGAAATGCAACATTTCATTGAACACCTTCCCAAAGAATTCCAGAAGCGTGCCCAACAGGTTGTAGAGGAGGGCCAGACCATCTCCAACAATCAAATAAGATCAGCTATGGACGCAGCAGACACGGCGGCCAGAACAGTAAACACAGCGGTCACCATTCGGAGACACGCGTGGCTACGTACCTCTGGATTTAAGCCAGAGATCCAGCAGGCTGTGCTGAATATGCCATTCAACGGACAACAATTGTTTGGGCCGGAAGTGGATACAGCAATAGACAAACTAAAGAAGGACACTGACACGGCCAAAGCCATGGGCGCGCTCTACTCCTCACAGAGCAGAGGCACTTTTAGGAAGCCACACTTTAGAGGGGGTTTCGGGCCCAAAGCACAGAACCCTCTACCTCACAGGCCAGACCCACATACCAGGGCCAATACCAAAGAGGAGGCTTCCGGGGACAATATAGGGGTGGACAGTTCCCTAAAACAAGAGGGAAATTCCAAAGCCCAAAAACCCCACAAACTAAACAGTTACTGCAACGTCACAAACCCCCAACACAACACCAGTGGGGGGGGAGACTCACAGATTATTACCAAAATTGGAAAGACATAACTACAGACTCGTGGGTCCTAGCCATTATCCAACATGGTTATTGCATAGAGTTCCTACAAATACCACCAAACGTGCCTCCACGAGCACACAACATGTCCAAACAGCACTTAGACCTGTTACAACTAGAAGTCCAAGCGCTGTTACAAAAAGAAGCAATAGAACTAGTACCCAACCATCATAAAGGTACAGGTGTTTACTCCTTGTATTTCCTAATTCCAAAAAAGGACAAAACACTGAGACCCATATTAGGCCTCAGAACACTAAATCTTTACATCAAATCAGATCACTTTCACATGGTGAGACTTCAAGACGTGATTCCCTTGCTCAAACAACAGGACTACATGTCAACATTCGATCTCAAGGATGCTTACTTCCACATACATCCTTCCCACAGGAAATACTTAAGGTTTGTAATCCAAGGCGTGCATTACCAATTCAAAGTGTTACCGTTCGGAATAACAACAGCACCAAGAGTATTCACAAAATGCCTTGCGGTAGTAGCTGCTCATATCAGGAGGCAGCACATGCACGTATTCCCTTACTTAGACGATTGGTTAATAAAAACCAGCACTCAACAACAGTGTCTACAACACACAAAATACGTTATAGAAAGCCTTCACAAGCTAGGGTTCTCTATAAACTACCAGAAATCACATCTACGACCGTGTCAAATACAACGATACTTAGGAGCAACAATCAACACACAAAAAGGGATTGCCACTCCAAGTCCACAAAGGGTACAAGCATTCCAAAATGTAATACTAAACATGCACCCAAACCAACACCAATCAAGTGAGGTTTGTGATGAAACTTCTAGGCATGATGTCTTCATGCATAGCCATTGTCCCAAACGCAAGACTACACATGCGACCCTTACAACAGTGCCTAGCAACACAATGGACACAAGCACAGGGTCAACTTCAAGATCTAGTGTTGATAGACCGCCAAACACACTCCTCGTTTCAATGGTGGAATCCTATAAAGTTAAACCAAGGGCGGCCATTCCAAGACCCTGTGCCTCAATACGTGATCACAACAGATGCTTCCATGGTAGGCTGGGGATTACACCTCAACCAGCACACAGCATTCAGGGACAATGGGACCATCAACAGAGCCAACTTCATATAAATCATCTGGAACTGCTAGCAGTATTTCTAGCATTGAAAGCATTTCAACCGATAATAGCCCACAAACACATTCTTGTCAAAACAGACAACATGACAACAATGTGTTACCTAAACAAACAGGGAGGGACACACTCATCAAAGCTGTGTCTCTTAGCACAAAGAATTTGGCATTGGGCGATTCACAATCACATTCGCCTAATAGCACAATACATCCCAGGAATTCAAAACCAGTTAGCCGACAATCTCAGTCGAGATCACCAACAAACCCACGAATGGGAAATTCATCCCCAGATACTACAAACTTACTTTCAAAGCTGGGGAACACCACGAATAGACCTATTCGCAACAAAAGAAAACGCAAAATGCCAAAACTTCACGTCCAGGTATTCGCACCCTCACTCCAAGGGCAATGCGTTATGGATGAGTTTGTCAGGGATATTTGCTTACGCTTTTCCCCCTCTCCCACTCCTTCCGTACGTAGTAAACAAACTGAGTCAAAACAAACTAATACTAATAGCACCAACTTGGGCAAGCCAGCCATGGTACACAACACTACTAGATCTGTCAGTAGTACCTCATATCAAACTACCAAACAGATCAGATCTGTTAACTCAACACAAACAACAGATCAGACACCCGAATCCAGCATCGCTCAATCTAGCAATCTGGCTCCTGAAATCTTAGAATTTGGACATTTAGACCTTACACAAGAATGTATGGAGGTCATTAAACAAGCAAGAAAACCTACTACAAAACATTGTTACGCAAATAAATGGAAAAGATTTGTTTATTACTGCCATAATAATCAAATTCAACCACTACATGCGTCCGCAAAAGACATTGTAAGCTACCTATTACACTTACAAAAAACAAATCTAGCCTTTTCGTCCATTAAAATACATCTCACAGCAATATCTGCTTATCTGCAGAATACACATTCAACATCACTCTTTAGAATCCCAGTCATCAAAGAATTTATGGAGGGTCTAAAGAGAATCATACCCCCAAGAACACCACCAGATCCCTCATGGAACCTTAATATTGTATTAACACGACTCATGGGTCCACCATTTGAACCCATGCACTCTTGTGAAATGCAGTACTTAACCTGGAAAGTAGCCTTCCTAATAGCAATCACATCTCTTAGAAGAGTAAGTGAAATACAAGCATTTACTAAACAAGAACCCTTTATACAAATACACAAACATAAAGTGGTTCTACCCACAAATCCAATTTTTTTACCAAAAGTTATCTCACCGTTCCACCTAAACCAAACAGTGGAACTCCCAGTCTTTTTTCCACAGCCAGACTCAGTAGCTGAAAGAGCCTTACATACATTATACATTAAAAGAGCACTAATGTATTACATTGATAGAACAAAACAATTTCGCAAAACAAAACAATTGTTTGGATCCTTCCAAAAACCTCATGCAGGTAATCCAATATCCAAACAAGGCATTGCCAGATGGATAGTGAAATGTATTCAAGCCTGCTATATTAAAGCAAAGAGAGAACTGCCTATTACCCCAAAGGCACACTCCACTAGGAAAAAAGGCGCCACAATGGCCTTTCTAGGAAATATACCTATGACAGAAATATGTAAGGCAGCCACATGTTCTACGCCTCATACATTCACAAAACACTACTGTGTAGATGTGTTAACAACACAACAAGCCACAGTAGGACAGGCAGTATTACGAATATTATTTCAAACAACTTCAACTCCTACAGGCTAAGCCACTGCTTTTGAGGAGTAACTGCTTACTAGTCTATGCACAGCATGTCTATCTGCAGCTACACATGCCATCGAACGGAAAATGTCACTTACCCAGTGTACATCTGTTCGTGGCATGAGACGCTGCAGATTCACATGCGCCCTCCGCCTCCCCGGGAGCCTGTAGCCGTTTTAAGTTGATGAAAACTATATGTAATATATGTTGAAAAAACTTGTACATTTGTAAATTTGTAAATATATATCACTTATAATCACATTATGTACAGACATACTTACTCCATTGCATGGGCACCTTTACTATATACACAACTCCTAACTCACCCTTTGCGGGAAAAACAATCTAAGATGGAGTCGACGCCCATGCGCAATGGAGCTGAAAGGGAGGAATCCCTCGGTCTCGTGACTCGAAAAGACTTCTTCGAAGAAAAACAACTTGTAACACTCCAAGCCCAACACTAGATGGCAGGATAATGCACAGCATGTGTATCTGCAGCTACACATGCCATCAAACATATATATATATATATAAGATCCTGTGATTCCGAAAAGACTTCTTCAAAGAGAAACAACTTGTAACACTACGAGCCCAACACTAGATGGCAGGATAATGCACAGCATGTGAATCTGCAGCGTCTCATGCCACAAACAGATGTACACTGGGTAAGTGACATTTTCTATATATATATATATATATATATATAGATCCTGATTTTCCAAGAAACCTAGCTACAGCACACACAACAGGGCCATAAGTACTGGTTCAACAGACCTGCAGGGCAGAGTGGTAAACATTAAATCCCAGCAATTTGCAAAGGGGTTTAATCCAATGGGCCTGTTTCTTAAAAGCTGCAGAAAAAAAGAGGACATGCTCAAACTTCTCTTGAGTTGCACATCCCATAGGGCAAGTGCTGGACACTCCAGAATTATCTTTACGTTTGCTAGTAAAAGCAAGCAAAGGTAAAGATCCTGTTCTAAGTTGCTTGTGCAAATGGCTGCGAAATGGTAAAACAAATGTTCGAATTCATAGGAGCATTAACAGCCAGAAAACTTACTGTCAAACTGACCAAGGGCACATTAGCTAGCTTCGCACCTTGTACACAGTCCCAATAAGTGTTTAAGTTTCTGCAGAGCGTCGCTCGGAAGATTTAAGGGATCTGACCAATACGTTCGCAACCATAGCTTAAAAAGCCACTTCTTTACTTAATGGCACCAAGGAAATTTGTTAACAAGCGGGCCATCCCGTAAGCCCCTAAACCATTCCCTATAAGGCCCGAGTTTATCTATGGATCATACCCTTATGCAGTACTGTAATGGCTTTAGGGCAGCAATGTCTGCAATGGATAGTATATTTAAATCTAAGCAAATGGGGAGAGTTGGTGAGCTCTGAGGAATCTTAAGTAACATTTAAAAAAAGTCATTTTCAGCATTTTCTATGGCATCCAATTTACAATGCCCTCAGACTTCAGCACCATAAAGAGCTGCCCCACAGGCTTGACTTTTTTTAAATCTCCAAAGCTGTAGAAATGGGAAAAGTGGGTGCTGTGCTAGCAAACCTTAAAATAGCCCCCACTTGATGTTTTAGGGACATAGTGCACTTCGTTAGTTGGCCTGCCCACCTTTGGGAGTCCTCTAATCAAATGCCCAAGTAATCAAACTCAGGGACTCTTTCGAAGACTTCCCCGTCTAAAAGTATAGATTTTTTCACTTTATGCTTGATGTCTCCGAATACAATGTATTTAGTTTTCAAAGTATTTATTTGAAGGCTGTATGCTTTAGAATACACCAAGAATCTTTCCTAAAGTTTAGATAAGCCAGATGCTGTTTTAGATAATAATAAAGTGTCATCAGCAAATAAAAAACACTGTGTTTTAGGTTGACCTAATTTAGGAGAATCATTTTCATAGTCATATAAGTAGGGTATACAGGCATTAATGTATCAGAGAAAAAGAGTGAGAGCCAGGAAACACCCTTGACAAACTCCTTTTTAGGTTGGAAGTTCTTCTGATAATTGGCCATCCATGTCCCATCTAACTCTCTCAGAGTACAATTTCTGTCTCAGTGTCAACAAGCCTCTAGGTACACCAATTCTAGACAAGGTCTCACAATTTAGCACGAGGAACTAAATCAAAAGCAGACTTAAGGTCTACGAAAGCAACAATCTGTCTCTCAGCTTCCAAGTCAACAGGTTTCAACTTTATCGCAAGAAAGAGGAAGATTTGGTCCACTGTGCTTATCTTCTGCTTGCAAATGAGACAAAACATTACATTCCAAAATCCAGTCCCAAAGTCTGACTAGTATTTGGTAACAAAATATTTTCTGAATATTATCTATTAGACTTTATTGGTCAGTAGTTGCTAGGAATAGACCTATCTCAATTTTTATAGATGGGGACTAATATTGCACATTTCCAGGAGCTAGAAATATCACTTCCTGACAGCAGGGCATTGGACACCAAATTTATTTACGGACCACAAGTCTTCAGGTCAGATCTAAACAAATCTATGGGAATTTTGTCTAATCCAGGGGCTTACTTGGATTTGTGCGCCAACGTAGCCACCTTGGTTTCCTTGAGAGTAAGGGGCACAATTGACCCTTCTTCCTTCCCTTCATTACAAGGCACAGTTAAATCACCAGCAACGTTTATTTGTTGAAGTTCAGCTCTTTATAGGGCACTAAAGTAAAGAACCCAGTCTTCGCCCATTTTGGGATAATAAAACCCCAAAACGTTTGCTGTCTTTTTCTCTCGAAGCTGTTAATAATTTATTCCATGTGGCCTACACTCCCATTTTGCCTTAGTCACCTTAAAGACATCTGCAGAAACTCGCCTGGCTTGAACTATCACTGGTCTAGTCTTCTGTTGTATCACCTGTAAGTGGCTATTCTTAGCTTGTCTGCAGCTATTATCAAACCACTTATTAGCCCTCCCTGCGCTCCGCCACTTTCTTCCTTTACATTCCTTAATGAATAGCGACCGCAAGCGATGACAAAATATTTCATGCTTGCCGACTATTTGATCAGGAGAATTTTTTTTTTAAAGTGAACTCTTAGAGCTGGCTAGTGGCCACACTGTGAGAGTCTGCTACTAGGTCCCCAGGCTTTTCAAATTTTCCCATTTAGTAGAACGATGATTACTGGACATTGCCACCAGGAGTATAGTATCATGATCTCTCAAATCCCTCCCCCTTTTTAGAAGACATCATAGCCCAATTTACCAAAATAGGGAAATGGTCACTGTCCTGGTGATAACCTATCCCAAGATCGATTATCTCATGCCATATCCTTAAATCAATGAGAGCATAATCAATAAAACTATAGTAGTCCACCTCCCCCACCACACCCCCAGTAAAGGTAGGCTTGCCGGGGTTATCTGAAAGAAACGTCCATTCCCTGTTCTCAGGCCATACATGACCATTAGATCTATAATGTGGAAAGCTTTGTCACTGATTTTGGGCAACTTACAGACTGTAAAAGGGGGCGAATTCCCCACAGTCGATCTTCATCCTGTGTAAGATATATATATGGAGGATACAGCTCAAGTGGGGTGTATTAAAATCTCCTAAAATGATGACGCAAATAGAGTCCAAATCTGCCAAAAATGAGTTTAAAAGACTAAATGTTTTGGAACTTTGGACGAAGGGAATAGGTCTGTTATAGAAGTTAACAAGCAAATATGGGGACCAGAATTTTTTGCTCATAATAAGGTCTAGAATGTCAGGCAAATCAATATATACTGCCTTTATGGTACAGCCCGCAGACATGTTTACCCATATAATGAGGCCCCCACTGCCCTCCCCGTGTCAGAAGGAATGGCCTTTTTACAATAAGAATTAAAACCTTGCCTATACACATCTGTGATGGCCCAGGTCTCCGAAAAAAAAACATGTGTCAAAATGATCGATATAAAGCCCCAGTCCACTAATATCTATGGACAATGTAAGAAGGCCACAGTTCCTAGAGGTTTGCAGAATGGAACAAAATGTCTGCCATACTCACACCAAATTTTTTTAAGTTTTTATATCATTTACAGCAGTAAGACATTTTATTTTATTTATTTATTTTTATGTGCTTACCACTTCATCCCAGTTTTGACCCAGCAATAGGCAAATCAGTCTTGACCCTGCTGTTATAGGAAAGGTCCAGCCTGAACTGCCTGGCCAGGTCCTGTCTGTTCCAGAAACGAGCATCCTGGGACCAGTTTCGGGGTATCACCCTTCATCAGCCAGATTAGGTTGAAATCAGTGTCACAGTGAGCACAAAACCCGTGTCTGGGCATGCCCTTCACGCTTATGGCTACAAAAGCAAAAAGAACAAATGATGGACGGAATGCTGAGCAAAGGAGACATTCACCCACCCAAGTCACAGATCTCGGTTTAATCCATTGTTTTTTTTTTTTTGCCCACCGCGCCACCCCAGTTAAGGCCCAGCCATCTGCAAATCACTCTTGACCCTGCTCCCAGTGGGAACAGTCCAGCCCGAACTACCAGGCCAGGTCCTCCCTGGACCAAAAACAAGCATCCTAGGACCGGTCTGGGAATATCAGCCGTTATGAGCCCGGCAAGTCTGAATCCAGTGGCATCGAGAGCACAGGACTCGTGTCTTGGCATACCCTTCCCATGCTGTTTCCATGGGAGCAGGGTCAAGAGTGATTTGCATATGGCTGGGTCCAAACTGAAGTGGTGTGGTAAGCAACAAATGATTGATTAAACCAAGATCTGTAACTGGGGGTAAATGTTTGATTTGTTAAGCATTCCGTCCATCATCTGTTCTTTTTGCTTTTGTCACACGGGGGTGGTGGCAGGGACTGCTGGGCAGTCAGGTAGGAGGCTGCCAGGCAGAAAGCTCCGGTGCGGCAGCGTCCTCCAAGCATTCTTGCAAAGCTGTAACAATACTGGAGAATACCTGGCTCCTACCCCTGGTGCGATTGCCCAGCAGGCCTGAGTGGAGGTAAATTGACTTTAAGGGCATGCTGTACGGTTGAGGTTTGAGGCCGGTCCCATATTCACCAATGCCCATGAGGGAAACATCAGGACTGCTGGACCCAAGGTGTTTGTGTGCTCCTTAGGGCATTGAATGGTGTCTGTTTGTGCCTACCAACTCTTGCCTTTGCCAGTGTATTGACTGTGTGTGTTTTACTGGGATTGCCCCATATGGTGCTGACACTCTTCTGAATCTCTCTCAGCCAACCACAGCATTGAGGTGCATTAAGGGACCCTTCTAAAACTGAAATCCCGGATGCATTGTACACTTCACCAATCTGCACTCTGTGGTATCCATTTGTGAGTGCCTTTGGGAAGCATAAACTTGACACACACCCCCGGGCCTGAGCCATGGCCTTCTTCTCTGCCTGATGTGCAGTAATGGAGCAGCAGGGTGCTAAACAGCTGATAGTGGTGTTTGACACTAAGAGATCCTCTAGGCCCTTTGTGTGGGCTACCTCATGACACTGACAGACAAGCTTGATAGACTTAGACGCTTGAGAAGCACAGTGACCACATGGACCATCTGGAGCAACATGTGTTTGAAGCTGAGGATGCAGCGGGTGGCAGAGAGGTGAAACTGTCCCAAATGGAGAGGATCTTGTCATCTGTTCAAGCCTAAAATGAAGGTCTAGTGGCTCGTTCACACCGCAACAATCTACACATACTCGAGAAATCTGAATCCATGACAGTGCACAACCCTACTAAACAGACTTTTGAGCTTGCTCAAACATGCTCAAAAGTCTGTTTAGTAGTGCTGTATTCACCCAGTGTTCTTGGTGAAGAGAGCCCATAGGTCATTAGGTCTGCAGCCCTCCCCTCGACCCCCACCTCCACACTCCGAAGCAGCTGCTCATCTGACGGTTGCCAGACTTTTATGCTTCAAGGATAGAGACCTGATCCTACTTCTTGCTAGAGAGAAATGGGACCTCAGACATGAAGGTAACAACATCTTCATATTACCAAATGTCATTGTGTTTGGAAATGGCGTGTAATATATGGTGTGGTTGTGCTACCTCACCATGTACTATGCGTACCATCCTTTGTAGGACCGATAGGTTTTGTTTGTTCATCCTCCAGCTCAACCCTAGATAGCTATGACTCTGAGCAGCCAGTCTTACATAAAGGAACATTCGTAACACATTTAAAAAGCACCAAAGCAATTGAGAAAGAAATACACAAGACACTCCAAAAAATACAATACCAATTTATAAAAATGGATTACATTTTTATGTAATTTTAGACACCAGAATGAAAAAGACCCACTAGATGGGTCCAGAGATACAGAATTTCGAAGGTTTAGTAAATCAAAACTTTATATGTAACTGTGAACAAACATTGGAAAATCCAACAAAACTTAAAAAGTTTTTCAAGGAAACCTTGGGTAAGTATCTGTTGTAGTGGACCTGTGCTGCGAACAGGAGGTCAGCCGACTGATTCTTGGCATATCGTGCTTTGGCTGGGGTCAGGAGTTGACGTCTCCACAAGTATGGCACAGTTCCGTCTACTTTGCTAGCCACCAAGTATAGCGGGTGCAGTTCACGTCAATGCAGTCTCTCTTCGCTGGATCTTTGGTGCAGTAGGGCAGTCCTTTTTCGATCCTCTTCTTCAGTCCAAGGAGATCTAAGTTCTGGATGCCCGGGATGCTCTTTTTATGCCTGGAAAATGCCTTCAGGGGATGTCACAGTCACTAGCCAATACGTGACAAAGCCCCCCCCCCCCCCCCCCCCCATCTGATGACAACTTCCTGTGAAGTATGGCATCTAGCTATCCCAGAAGTCCCTATTCTGCCCACTCTC
Organism: Pleurodeles waltl; assembly: GCF_031143425.1. Lineage (NCBI taxonomy): Eukaryota > Metazoa > Chordata > Amphibia > Caudata > Salamandridae > Pleurodeles > Pleurodeles waltl. The sequence continues at coordinate 807,769,353 of NC_090448.1, read as the reverse complement.
AAGATGGCAGTATTTCTCTTTCTGTGGGTAGACTTCCCTAACTCATCCTAGAGATATGGTCACCAAGGGGGCTGCCCTCCCCTGAAAAAACAATTGGACGACTGGCTTCCCTTCTCAGTCCCTAGTGCTGGCCTATCTACCTCAACAATCGAGCAGCCTCTCTCCCAAGAATTCCCATTTGCCCTTCAAATGCAACTTCTCCTTTGAAGCTCGCCTTTCGGGCCAACAGCCATGTTGCTTTCTGCCAGGGGGAAGTAACACCTCTCTCCCACCCAGGCTTCTATTGTGTCCTTTCCTGAAAGTAATTTGAATGTCTCCCCAGGAGAGCAGAAAGCTGTGTCAGGGACCGACTGAATCAGACCGAAGTTTCTGTACTCGCCTTACCATCAGGCAAGCAACACTCTTTACATTCTCCTTATGGTGCAAACTTTGACAACGATCCTGACCAAGGTGATGAGTTCGCTCAGCTCGATTCCAATGGCAGTTGGTGTGAGGACTTGCAAGATGGTAGTTGGCTAGACACCTCCCCAGAGTCAGCTCTTTTGCTTCCCTTCTGTCCCGGCTAAGGGAAAAATCTGCTTCCTATGCTATTGTTTCTGCATAGGGTTGCAGAAGTCCTTGACCTCCAGCTCCCCTCTAGGGAGGTGAAGACCAGCTTCCTTACTGAAGTCCTATAGCCTGGCCAGACCGCTTCTGAGCCTCTCCTACCTTTTAATGGAGCTTTGACTGAAAACTTACAAGGGGCTTGGGCTAAGCAGTGTTCCGGCCCACCTTTTAACTGGCAAATTGCCAGACATCATCGCCCTACTCCAGACCTGACCTTTTTGTCTCAGCACCTTTCTCCCGAGAGCCTCAGAAGACATTCAGTAAATGCCTCCTCTTATTCGCTGGTTTGACTCTACGGTCCATTTTTGCTTCCTGCTTGCTAGGCCCCTACACTCATGCCCTCTGGTACTCAGTGGCCGAAGTCCTCCCAGGCATTCTTGAAGATTTTCGCCCTGTTCTGTCACACGCCGTTCAGGACGGTCATAATGCAGCCAATTCACTGTTGCTTGGATGCCACCTACGCAGCGTTGCCATTCTTCACCTTTTGTGGCTACGTTCTGCTGGTTTCTCCGGTGATGTCCTGTCCTTCCTGATGAACATGCCATTCGATAGGACACAGGTGTTTGAGGACAAGGTTAATTCTGCCCTTGAACATTTTTTAAAAGAGTAAGGCTACCGCTCACTCCCTTTACCAGTCTTCCCATCCTCGTCAGCAGCAGTTTCAGTGTTTCTTTCATCTCTTTAAACGAGGGATAACTTACTACCAGTCTGCCCCTCCCCAGCAGGGAGCTCAGCAGTTTGGTGGAAGAGGCCGTGGTGCCCACGGCCAAGATCAGTGTGCTGCTCAGCCTGCCATTGCCATCCTCAATACGCCACCTCCCCAGCCACCAAGCTGCTTTAGTGTACCCATACATGGTCACAGCCACCTGATAGGAGGCAGAATCCACCAGTTCTATCTGGGTTGGCAGGATATCGCATCAGGCAGGTGGGAATGCAAATTATCCACAAAGGTAATGACCTACCCTTCCTTTCTTCCCTCCCGCACCTACCACTCTCACCCCAGTGACTGATGGAGGACCATCTGTCTATTTTGTGACAGGAAGTGCATGCCCTTTTGGCCAAAGGGGTTTTCGAGAGAGAGTCTCAGAAGTAGGGTGTGATTGGAATTCACACTACTTTCTGGTGTCCAAAAAGGACAGAGGTATTCATCCTGTTCTAGACTTGTGCCCTCGCAATGCCCTACTGGAGAAGGAGAAGTTCAAAATGGTCGCCGTGGCCCAGGTCTTGTTGGTGTTCGTCCCAGGAGACTGGCTGGTGGTGTTGGATCAGCAGAAAACCTATATTTATATTCCTGTTTTGCTGGCCCATTTGCGCTGCCTAAAGTTCTTGGTGGGGAGGAGCATTTTCAGTTTGCTGTGCTCCCTTTTGGTCTCACCTGTGCCCTTCGGGTGCTAACATAAGTGATGGTGATGGTAGCAGAACACCTCCGGAGGTCAGGAGTGCCAGTATTCCCCATACTTCATTGTCTGGCTGTTGAACGTAGGCTAGCCCCAGTCAAACACCTTCAGACTGCGGTAAACCCCTTGTCATCCTTGGGTCCCACTCTAAATGTGCTAAAGGCACTTCTGACCACTCCTCAGGTGCTCCCCTTCACAAGAGTTGTTCTGGACATAGTTCGCTTTCATGGCTTTCTTCCTGCAAAGAGAGTCCAGGATATACAGGCTACGATCCTGATCTTTCAGCATCGGTCCTGGATTTCAGTGAGGTTGACTCTGAGGGTGTGGCACTGATGGCCTCCTACATCTTGCTGGTTGAGCATGCCAGGCGGCATATGCGGGTTCTACAGTGTGATTGGTAGTCTCTGTGGGCCCAACATTAATGGGACCTCTCTGACTGTGTTCACATCTTAGAGATGACCGCAGTGGTAGTTGCTGAATTATGATTGGGTCAGTGCCAGACCTCTCTCCCTTCCCCATCCAGAGCTGACAGTGGTGACTGACGCATCACTTCTAGCTGGGGCCGTTTCTGGGAGAGTTGGAGATCAGAGGCCTCTGGTCTCCAGCAGAGTCCTGGCTCCACATCAGTCATCTGGAGCTGAGGGCCATCCACTTGACACTGAAAGCCTTCCTGACTTTCATCAAGGGGAGGTTGGTGCAGGTGTTCATGGGCAACACCACTGCCCCTCTTCTTTTTGCCATTGCTATGGAGCCTTTCGTCTCCGGGGTCCGTAAGCACCATTCAGAAAGGAGCCCAAGCTTGATGGTTCCACAACTTATTGTATTTCTCTGTGAAATTGTTGTTAAAGTCCCATCAGCCATTATCTCACCTATAATACAGCATTTCCTTAAGTTTATTTTCTCCCCAGGATATCCATCGGTCAAGAGAGTTGTCTTTCTGTTTACTCTCTCTTCTTCCCAGTACGACCTAGAATACCCTTTGTAATGGAACACTGCATCCGTTAAATAGTTGGGGATCCACATCAGTAGAGATATAGAATCTGTGCTCCATGATAACTCTTGCACAGCTATTACCAGACTGGATGATTGGGTTGATCACGTTTCCCCTTTCCATGGCAGGCCCATTAGCAATCACTAAGATGGTTGTCCTTCCTAAATTAGTGTATCTATTTGTGAACATCACCACCCATCTTGCTGATCACTTAAACCAATCGTGGCCTTGCATTACTAGCTTACCTGGGCTGCCAAACAACTTTGCTATATCTATAATACGGTGACCCTCCCATTTGAAAAGTGCAGACTTTCTGCCTAAAACGTAGAACTATTTTATCACTCAGGCCCATGTTGTTAATTTCTGGTGGTATTCAAATGCCCTTCCAACCGCATGCATCCATTGAAACAGACAACTCCAACTCCACTCAACACTTTCCTCTGTTCACCTGCTTTGCGGCTGATGGCTATGCTTAACCCTAAAAGGTACACAGTGTGGACTTGTGACAGACTGCGGTGCCAAGCTGGTTTGGGCCAACTATGTGCCCCTGGAATACCTTTGGCATTAACCCAGTACTCCCATTGACGAACCAGCCAGGAATAGATAGGCAATTTAGCTGCTTTCGTCTGCACACTCTCGGTGACCTGACCCCCCAGTCCGCTTTATCCCATTAGTTGCTAGTCAAGAAACTTGTGCCCACACGCTTATACATACTTTCTTTTACCTCAGACTGTGAGAGACTTAGTTTACTAATAGCTTTGCCATCAGGGCAGGAGTGTTTCTCAGGTTATGTTTAAACACTCACTCTTAATAAATATATTACTAAAGCATAATGTAGTGGCGCACTGTCATTTACAGACAGTACATTTCCAAGAAATTTCCAAATACCTTCACACTAACTTGCTGTTAAAACTATATTGTGTATTAACAATAATCTATGAAAATTGGGTTTCAGAAACCATTTATCATTTGCACATCACTAAGTAAAGTGTTCTGACTTTTTTTTTCCTTTCTATTAAAATATTTTTTTCATCACACAGAAGTAGAAAATGGTATTTCACAGCTACGTAAATATATTTTGAAATATTTGTAAAGTTGACTTAGTTATTTAAGTGTTGTGTGTTAGGAAAAACCTGATATCAGAAGCCTTTCATTTCACATAGGTCAGACAGTTCACCTTACAAAATCCTGGAACTCTGCAAATACAAGGAAAAGTATTTGCATTGCAAGAAGACAAACTGACTTTTGACCTCTGTCTCTGAACATAGAGCAGATGTGACAAGAATAAGATTTAAAGGCATCTTAACTGCTAATTCAGTTTCTGACTGAACAAAACACCTCTTATTTGTCCTCCTGCCATAAGGGTCGAGTGGAATCTAAAAATAACTCGACCTCATAAAATAAAACTCACCATAGCGAGTTGTCGAGTAGATTTTTCTATACTTGCCTCAAGTATGCACCAAATGCCCAACGTCTCTTCTGTCTAAAAGAGGCATTACATCACCTTGCTCTCCACTACGATGAAGAGGTTGAACACCTTTGTTGCCTTATTTGCCATCACACTGATCGGTATCTCAGGTGTCTGGAATAATTTGACTAGATGTCCCTTTAACCTCCACAGATAAGTTAACACCTCAGGCAGTTCTCTGTCCCCTCATCATTCAGGAGGTGAAGTTAAATGCCTCCTGACAATCCAAACACTAATCCATCAATAGTTTGATTCTTGACTTTGAAACATCACCTCAGTAAACTCCAGAGTAGTCGTATGTAGACCTATTATGTCGTCCTCTCTCTGATTTAACTTCCACAGACCTTCTCTTTTCATAAATACTCTATGCTGCTAGGTGAGCTTTATGGCTCCTTGCAAAACCCCACGTTTTTCAAGATTGCAGTGGAAGTCTCTTCCCCAGTGAGGAGACAATGTGTCTCAGTTTCTCTCTCTCCATTCTCTTGTTCCCACTGTTTTTCAAATGAAACAATGTTAAGTCTATTTATGAGCTAGGTGGCCCTATACTCAGTAATACATACCATCTACATGAGCAGGGCTTTGTCTCTCATGAGCCCAAACACCACCATTGTACTACCAATCTGACCCCCAGTGGTTTTCTAGAGCCGTCATAAAAATCTTGTGCTGTGCCTCCCAGGCGTCTTGACAGGGTGTGTGTCAAACACTGTTGTAAGCAGCCTCAGGTGAAACTAGCCTTGGCCTCGGGCACAGCTCAAGTCTGGCTGCCCTGTCCAATCTTGTGCACTCCGAGGTACATCCATTGGGACCAGATATGTTGTCCTCTGTAGGACATATCAGCACTCCTCATAGTGTCATATTTTATCAAAACCTAACTCTATGTGAGTATGAGTCACAATCAGGGCCAAAAACATTTTAGAATTCACTCTTTCCATTTGATGAATTTACAGGACTTCTTTAACTTGCAGAAGTACAAACTTTCATACTTAGCGTTGAGCCTCAGTAACATACAAAGCTAATCAGCTGGCCACTGGGCTCAAGTGACCAGCCCACTAACAAACATCTCATATGTTACCCACACCTCTATGCCCTGTGATCACCATGTTCAAGTGTAGGTTTAACATAGGTCAGAGACCTCTTCTAGCTTCTCACCACCTCTTTGTCCATCAAGTTTCAGCACATATTAAAACTAAATGGTCATAGTGCATCTCACTTTCCTCTGCAGTTTTTTTTTAAAATGGACAATTAATTTGCTATGGGTGTCTAAACTTTATAATACGTCTGTACAAATCCTTGATGCCCTTTGTGCTAAAACAGGTTACTAAATCGAAAGGGAATTTATTATGTAATAGTGTTTTAGTTATTTAGATGTCTCCTTTGTGTTTGGTTTCCTGCAAGTTTCCTCCTTTTCATCTCCCAAGATTTTTGTTTTGCCTCACCTTCCGAGCTCACATTTCAAGCATGATACAGCTGCCCATGAGAAATGCTGCTCACACAAATAGGCCGTCCTTTCCATCTCTCGCACTGGTAGACACCCTGGATCCTCTACTGCGATTTGTTGGCCAGTTTACTTGGATTTCATCCTAGTCACTACACTAAACACGCTCTCCTTTGAGATTTGTAGGTAGAATTTTCTAGATTATTTGTTGTGTCGCATTTCCTCATTGTCTTTGGATTGCCTTGAATTGTCTCTTCCCCATCTTGGGTGGACTTCTAAAACCGCTATAAAGTGGTGCTAATTTTACTGCTGTAAGTGACACCCCCATCCTAAGATTGAATAAATTGAACTCACACCATTCTTCTACCCTTCAGGTGGGTATGTGGAATACATGCTGCGTAATAACTAAACCAATCATATCACATACATTTGCAAACATTTGTGTGCATACCAGTAGCATGAAGTTCATCTGACATAACTAGCCCAAGCCCACATCATGTCCTAGCACATCCTTGGCAAAATAGTACCATTCAGGTAATACTACAACCACAAACTCCCAGTAAAATATACAAGTCCACTTATAATGACTGCATAGTAAGAGTACTGCATTACCACAATTTTAGCTGTTGCGCTGTATATCTAACCTAACTAGAAGCTCTTCCTCTTCCATTGAAAGTCATATGACTCAAAACTGGATACATACTCTCGATTTACAGTAGCTAAGGAAGTGGCGGTCAAAAAGAGCAGTGTAGGGGAACATGCAGGAATTGGAAGCATAATACTCATAGGCAGACCAGAATGATAAAACAAAAAGCAGGAGTTCACTTGTTGATCATGCCATGGATCTTTGATCTTATAACTGAAAGTGAACTCCTAATTAGAGTGAGATTTTCAACTGCTTCCTAATTCCAAATGATGAGGTGACTTGCTGTGGTGGCATTAGAATTATAGTTCAGGAGTATATAACCTTTTACTGGAACCCCTGGTTGAATTCCTAATAACTGGCGTTTCTTTCCTGGCCTTGGGTGAGTGGCATTTTACTGGAACCCCTATGTGAATTCCTAATAATTGGCACTTCTTGCCTGACTTTGGATGAGTGCCATTGGTATTATGTGCATGGGTATGCACGAGGTGGTATCTCTGAAGGTTGCCTTTTGTCCAGTGTGAACAAGATGGCGTCCATATCTCTGAGCTGACCCCCCAGACTAATCTAACCTATTGGGTGAAAGAAGATTGCTGGCTCTTTCCCTTTTTTCGGTGTAGATTTTCCTGATAAAGTGAAAAGTTGGCGACTTTCCCAATCTTTCTGTGTTGCTGATGGTCTCTCGTCAGTGCTTGTCATACACAATGACATCTTGATCAGTCCACCTTGTTCATATCTCTTCACCTGAAGCCTGATTAAACAAGAGGAACACAAGAACAAATGACGAAGGTGTGCTTCTCGCTTATTGGGAGACAAGCTTGAAGTCTGATAAAGGCATTGCTTTGTTTGGCTCACGCTTCCTTTGCCTCCAGACTAGGGTACTGTAAGTCTTTAGCAAAGTCAAGATTAGAACTTGGCAATTTGTGATTACATAAAATGAGGGGGTAGAATTTAGAAGAAATAAATGGTGAAAACCGTATGTAAAAAGTTACATTATTAATGGGTTGAATTGAAGTCACCAAATGGAATAAGGCCTCAAACTTGTTATGGTATAACACAGTTTCATTTATTTTACCCTGGACTCTACTCCCTGGTAGCTGGGGCACAGAGACAGACTTAATTAGGAAATTCAGTAAAGTATTTAGAAGTAAGAAACAGTTAAAATTTAAAACACAACACAATAAAAATCCCTCAAACAATTTAGAAAAACCTCAATGAGTAAATTGACATCAGCACAAAAAAAATCCAGTACGGGGAACCAGAGGTATGAATTGTTAAGGATTTTGGCCAAAAGGCACCAGCAAAAAGTAAAGTGCCAATCTATGGTCTCTGTTCATGGTTGACTTGGATCAAGGCATGATTTAAAGTCGACCTTGATAGAGTGCAGGTTGGATACACCAAGCGTGTTTCTCTTGGACAAAGATTTTAAGTTCTGACTGAAATGGAAGTTGAAATCTTTCACCAGGGCAAGGTTGCTAGCTGTTCTCACGGAAATCCTTTGAAGCCAGATAGCTGTTGGACAAGGGCCACTGAAGTAATTGGTTTTGGCAGAAACCATCCACCATTGCAACCATTCTGAGGGTTATCCCAGAGGGCACAGGCCTCTTCTCTGGAAAGGGAGCCTGCCGGCTAGCCAGGAGGTGTGTTGTACGGCATATGAGCAGTCCGTCCTCCTCAGCTACAGCAAGCTGGTTCTGGTACCAGGGTAACCTCCTACTGGGCTGGTACAAATTAAATAAAATATTTCATCATTTGTGTATTTATTTGACAAATGCTTGTTTCTGTAGTTTTTGTGCATTTTTTGCAATTCAAACCATCGAAAATGCTTAGGCTGGAGTCCCAGGCTTCCACTAATGACTCACTGGGGGTCCCCAGGTTCCTGTAATGATAACATGGGGATCCACAGAAGTAAATAACTAAATATTTATTAAATATCCGACTTCAGTGCTGAATTGGATTTTCATGAAACATTAAAAATAGTGCTTGAATTATACCAATAGCTTGCCCCAAACTTAAGATAGCAGGGTTAAAAGTTTATTTGGAGCTCCAGTTTTTCTCATATGACAGCTATAGCCCTTTACAGTGAAAATAGCTGTTGGGTACTTGTAAGTGAAGGTAAATGCAACAATACATTTTTTTATGTAACACCTTTAAATAAAAGGCACCGTTACCTGTGGGCATCAAGGCCTACTTAGGAGTGACTTGATTTTTCCTATTAAAATGGATTATTTTGACAGGTTTGCCTGCATGTTTAAAAGCAGCAGGAGTCAGGTTGCACAGCTAGGCCTGAAGCCACTTTTCCTTTGCAGGCCTAGTGGATATCACAGCATATACTGCAGTCCACAGGTGATTTCGTATTTCCTTGCCAGTGTTATATTTCTTAGCCCATTTACCAGTGTTAACATGTTTTAGGGATCATAGAACATACACTAGGGCCTGGACAGCCGTATCCTAGTATGTGGAGTTCACAAATCAGCAATACCAGTCAGCAAAGAAACGGGAGGCCACACAAAAGGAGGCACTTTCTCACATTGCCCAGGGCCGAGCTTAAAGGTGAGGAGCAGCTCATCTGTTCCTCCGCAGTTCTGATTGCCTAAGTAGAAAGTGTGTGGCAGAGCCATCTGAATTGAGATAGTCCGTTCTAGGCTCTTATCCTACTGTCAGGTCCACTGAAGGGCCCACCTCAACAGGTTTGGTCTTCCCTCATTATCTTACTTTGATAGCACTGCAACACTATCAAGCCCAGTCCCAAACACTAACCTGACCCATGAGGCACTTTCTCACCCTCATAAATAACTTTAATGGTAAATTAAGATACCTCAGCAATGCTATTGGATGGGTAGGCTATTGTTGGGCAACAGATGTTTGTATGAGTAGCAGCAGATTGATGTGTCAAGTCTTCTACTACCCCGGAAGTCCGCTTAAATTCTGAAGGAGATGTGAGTCGCTCTATTTAATGCATATGAAAAGTGCTTCATTGCTAGACCATCTCTGCAGGTAATTGGCCAGAATCTGAAACATTTTGCTTGGAGAATTTTCCTGATGAAGGCAATTGAGCCTACCTAGGTTGTGACTACTAGGAAATGGGCAACTCTTTATAGTCTTACAGTTAGTGTTTCACTGTAGAGGACAGCAATAAAATAGACACTTTCATTTGGAACAGTTTGCAGTACGCAAATAGTTTGACATTTTTCTTGAATGACAAGTAATTTGAAAAAAAGCCATTGCCCAAGGAGTTACATTGCTTCAAATAATTGAAAGTGGGTAGTCGAGCATTTGGTGATAGTCGCACATGGCAGATTGACACTGGTTTTGTATTCCAGAAAACCTAATGGTGTAGAATTTTAGGCTTGTGATGAGAAGTACAAGTCCCTATTATTTCTTAGTCTTACTCAAAACATTAAAAAGTAGCAAACATCGGCAAACCCAATAATGTTTGCCTTTTTTCCAGTAAGTTGGTGTTCTTCATTGAAAGTTAAAATTGTATGTCATGGGTATGATTTTGAGTCAGTTGATGAGCAAGGGAGAACCTGGATCGATGAATAGACGATTGAGTGCATAGAATGATGAATCACTTGTTCACTTTAGACGATTTAGTCTTCTATTCATGCAGGTATTTAAATATACCCACATCAACTCATTTTAGGTGAAAGCCTACCAGACAGGGCAGCTGTCTGGTTTTCTAAAGACATGTTGGCAAAATTCAGAAAGCTTCCCTGGGAGTGAATGCTTCCTGCTACTTGCTGTTGGCTTTGTGGCTTGTAACTCACATTTCCTTGCTTTCTATTTGCTGGCTCTATTTGTTTTAGGCTGTCCAACTTGAGTCTGTCCCTGTCCTTGCCCAAACCTTGTTTACTGTAACTTTCAGCAATCTCACTTTCTGAAACAGGCCTTTAAATCTTGTTCCTAACTTGTCACAGTTGCTGTGCATTTAAACACAAAGGTCAAATGTCAGGCTGTTTCTTCTGAGGGAGCTTGATGTTTACTTTTTTTCTGTGACTTCAAAGCGAGAACCTCTACAGGAAAGCAGGAGGAATGCAGATTACTGTCCCCCTGGAGCCTGCTCGTGCCCCTCTTGAGCTTCAATTTACGAGGCTGTTACATAGCCCCTAAAACAGACCTGCAGGGAGGAGGTGCACAAAATTTATTTGGCAACAAATATTTACGTTGAGGCTCATCTTTCAAAGCACTTGCCTTTTGATAATTGTGACCCTCTAGACAATGTCTAATGATCTTTCTGTTTACAGTCATCGAGTCAGAGTACTAAACCCTTTTAATAATAACATGTATTGGCAAGTCAAAAGGTGTAGCCTACTCATCTACACTTAATGAACACTTGCCTCAGTTTGTGCACCATGTCCAGTAGCACCATGCCATAAAAGCCTAGACAACACATATTACTGCGTTTGAGAAAACCGCAAAGAGGAGCTGGGAAACAACTACATTGTTTACACTACATCCTTAAACATCCTGCATATTTCAAAAGATAGTTTTTATACTTTTTGGTGGATGTGTGTGTTGTCAACAGTGAAATAGGTGACCATGTTCCACTGAAACAACAACGGCCTACCACCAGGGCTGACTTTAGCACTGCTGGCGTGCACACTCTACGCTACTTCACTGTGTGCATCTGTGCTGTTCTCTACCCCACTTTAGTCCATACAAGTGCACCCTGCCTCACTCTGCTATACACAACGCACTCTCTGGCGCTGCACTCTTCTCCGCTGTACTCTGCCCTGCCCCACTCTACACCCGTCTACTCTGTAGGACTCTACTCCACACCACTCCACTCTACAAGAATGCACTCTCTGCCATTGACCTGAACGCCACTCTATCCTGTGCCACTGCACTCTACGCCACTGCACACTATGCATTTCTACATCATTTCCCACCTGCCCTACTCCTCACCACTGTACTCTATGCCATTCTATACTGTACCACTCCACTCTGCTCCACTGCACTCTACGACACTCTGCTCTGCAAGACTGCACTCTCCGCCAATGAACTCTACACCACTCTACTCTGCACTACTGCAGTCTACACCATTGTGCTGTCTCTGCACTCTACTCTATTCTGCTCTGCACCAATGTACTCTGTACCACTGCTCTCTGCACCGCTCTACTTTATGCCTCTGCACTGTACTCTGCACCAGTCAGCTCTGTGCCACTCTACTGTATTCTATGCCACTACACTCTTTATTACTCCAACTCTAATCTATTCTGCACCACCACACTCCTCTGCACTGTACACCTCCACACTCTACACTGCACCACTCCACTCTACCCTGATATATTCCCCTTCAGCCTTATTCTAAACTAATCTACTCTACGCCATTGCACTCTATTCCACTGTACTCTACTCTGCACTACTCTACGCTATGTCACTGCACTTTGTCAATACACTCTACAGCACTTCACTCAAAGCGAATACACTGTACGCCACTGCACTCTTGGTCAATCTGTTCTGCACCACTGCACTTTGCGTTCCTTCACTCTAGTCCACTTTACAACAGTCTACGACACTACACTCTACAATACTCCACTCCATGCCATTTTACTCCACTCTTTTCTATGAGACTCTACTCCACTGTACGCCACTCTAAACCACTCTATGCCACTTTCCTCCACTCTATTCTATGACACTCTTCTCCACTCTGTGCCACTCCACTGCACGTCACTCTATGCCACTCTACTCCTCTGTGCCACTCTAGTGTACCCTACTCCTCTCTCTTTGCCAATACCCGTTTACGCCACTCTACACCATTCTATTCTTTGCCTTTCTACTGTACGCCACTCCACAACTCAACTTCACTTTGACATTCCACTGTCCTACACTGCTACACTCTGTTCCACCCAACTCTATGAAAATCTACTTTGATTCATGCCACTCTAGTCTGCAACACTCTACGCAACACCATCCTCTCTGCTCTACACCACTTCATGTTACTCCGTCACTCCATGACACTTTGACACTCAACTCTACTCCACGTCCTTCCACTCCGACACTACTGCCTCCCTGACACTCCACACCACTCCATGATACTCCACTGAACTCTATGCCATTCTTTGCCACGCCACTTCACGTCACTCTCCTTTACCCCACTAACTTTTAGCCATGCTAAACAGCAGCCACGCTGGTGTGCAACATGGCTAAAGCATATTGGCAAAGCCAGTGGCTTGTGCATATGCAAGATCTATTGGCTTTGCTAACGCTTGTTTAATGCATGAATGTCTTAATCCATGAGATGCGGATGTATTGGCTCTCTAGGCCTCGTTCCAAGGATCCTGTGCCTGGGCTGACTTTGTGCCTCCCTGAGTTTCTGTGAGGGGAGCAACCCCTGTCCATCTTTGAGAATTTTAAGCGGCTATGCCTCTCATTTTTGGGCAGCACAACTCTGCTGGAGCACCTTTTGTCCCCTCAGAGTCGAAAGGGGCCCCTTCAGGTTACAATCTGGCGGCTTCAGCACTGAGGGGTACCCATGGATTCGGCCCTGGTCCAGACCGATGTTGGTTGCACCACCCTGACCTTCCCTGGTGCCAGACCCTACGCCGATGCTCTCTGCACCACCCTCACACCAACAGGCGGGGCCATCCCCATTTTCATTGCTGACTCCCGATTCAGAGCCGAATGGGCGTCATGTGTCTCCGACACCAGCTGGAGCCTTGCCTCCTTTGTCAGATCCTGAGCCCCTTTCTTATGGGCTAGGTTACGTGAGGAATGGGAGGGGTCGCAGGAACCTTTAGAATACCAGCTCCAAGCCCCTATGGACTGGCGTAGAGACTTGGATGAGGCCAGCATACTGGATAACTCTCTAGATACTGACTTGCTTTCTCCCCCTACCGTGGCTACAGAGGAGGGAGCTTCCTATTCCATGGGCGTGAGAAGGGCGGTCGAGGTCTTGGACCTTGAGTTGTCTTGGGTTGCAGTCAGGTATAACTTTCTGGCGGAGGTGCTTCAACCTGGAGCTTCCACCTCAGAACCCGTTATCCCCTTTAATGAATCCCTCACGGATGTCCTCTGGTTACTTGGTCCACACCTGTAGGAGGCTGGCCTGGTTTGAAGTGGGCACCTACTTAAGGTGTAAGTGGGTACTTACACCTTATACCAGGTCCAGGTATCTCTTATTAGTGAAATGTAGGAAGTGTTCTAGCAACTTAGGCTGTCTAGGGGTAGCTGTAGCATAGCAGCAAAGACTGAACTAGGAGACATGCAAGGCTCCTGCAATACCTCTATAGTTACACAGTACTTATACACAATAAAAGACAATACTACTATTAATAAGGTACTTTATTTTAGTGACACAAGGCCAAAAAATATCTTAGCGGCAGTAGTACTCCTGGCGGTAAGTAATATATATACAGTAATATATACACTAGTAACCATAATCGGGTAAGTAAACAGTCATAGAATAGTACAAACAGTAGAAAATACAAAATGTTGCAATGGGCATAGGGGCAACACAAACCATATACTAAAATAGTGGAATGCGAATGTCGAATTTCCCTCTAGGCAAGTGTAGTGTGTAGAGGGGCGCTGGGAGTGTAAGTAAAGTACCCCACCTCGGAGCCCAGGAAAGCAGGAGTAAAGTACAGCAAGTTTCCTCAGAACACATTATAAGTCGTGATGAAGAATTATGCAAAAACTAAGCAAAACTGCAAGCAACAACAATGGATTCTTAGACCTGAAGACCTGTGGAGGGAGGAGACCAAGTCCAGAAGTCAAAGAAGAGTCCAGGAAGAACAGGAGCCCTTGCCAACCTGGAAGAAGGTGCAAAAGTGGATTCTCCGGTTGGAAGAAGAGTACAGAAATGAACCAAAGAAGATAGCTACGGGTTCCTGCTTGGTGCAAGAGATGTCCGACGTCGAGTTGTTGGATGCAGGCTGTTTGCGTTGCTGGATTCCGCCGACAAGCCTTTGTTCAAGCAAGTACGCGGTTTGCGTGAAAGAGGAGCTGCCTGGACCCAGGAGGGACCTGGGGGTCTCAGCTCGAACTGAGGAGACAGAGGGGGTTCTCAACACTTCAAAGAGCCCTCATAAGAACAGGCAGCACCCATGGGAGTCCCATAACACTGGGACAAAGAAGATGCAAAGTGTGGCTGTTGCAGCACTACACTGGAAAGTCCCACGCCCCCGGAGAACAACTCAGAGTTGTGCATCGCAGGATGGAGCACTGGGGACCTGGGCTATGCTGTCACAAAGAACCTTCGGAAGAAGTGCACAGAAGCCCAAGGAGCTGCAGAAGACGCTGTGCACAGGGGTACTGTCGCAACACAGGGAGGCAAGCTCTTACATCCACCAAATTTGGACAGCTGGAACTTTGGTCAGTCTGAGTCACATCGGTCCACCTCCTGGGTTCCAGGGATCATGCTCCTCGACATTAGAGGAGTCCCGGAGTACCAGTTGTCGTCGCAGAAGGGTGCCTCCTGCAGCAGGGAAGTGACTCCGTCACTCCACGGGAGATTCCTTCGGTTCTTCTGGTGCAGCTTGAAGATAGGCAGTCATCAGAGCGTGCACACCTTGGAAACTGTTGCAAATGCTGGCTGGATCTGAAGTTGCAGGTCACAGGAGTCATCCTAGATACTTTGTTACAGCTGTTCCTGGAGCAGTCTGCAGTTGATCCGACGGTCAGCAGAGGATGCAGAGGAGTCCTGGATGGATCTTGCAAACCGAATCTGAGGAATCACCCAGAGGAGAGACCCTAAATAGCCCTCAGAGGGGGATTGGCTACATACCCAGGTATGAACCTATCAGGAGGGGTCTCTGACGTCACCTGCTAGCACTGGCCACTCAGAGGTCTCCAGAGGGTCCCCACACCTTGGAATCCAAGATGGCTAACTCTGGGGACACTCTGGAGCAGCTCTGGGCACCACCCCTTGGGTGGTGATGGACAGGGAAGTGGTCACTTCCCTTTCCTTTGTCCAGTTTCGTACCAGAGCAGGGACTGGGGGTCCCTGAACCAGTGTAGACTGGATTATGCAAGGAGGGCACCGTTTGTGCCCTTCAAAGCATTTCCAGAGGCTCTGGGAAGATACCCCTCCCATTCCTGTAACACCTATTTCTAATGGGAGAGGGTGTAACACACCTCTCCTAAAGGAAATGCATTGTTCTGCCTTCCTGGGAGTTAGCTGCTCAATTCCCAGGAGGGCAGACACCTGTCTGTGAGGTGGCAGCAGCTGGGGCTGCAGTGGAAACCTCAGAGAGTTGGTTTGGCAGTACTGGGGGTCCATGGTGGAGCCCCCAGGGTGCATCGGATTGGCCCCCAGTACCAGATTTGGATTGGTGGGGGTCAGTTCCATGATCTTAGACACCTCACCTGGCCATATTCGGAGCTACCATTGTGAAGCTACATATTTGTATTGACATATATGTAGTGCACGCTTATAATGGTGTCCCTGCACTCACGAAGTCTGGGGAATTGGCCCTGGACAACGTGGGGGCACCTTTGCTAGTTCAAGGGTGTCCCTTCACACAGTAACTTTGCAACTGGCCTTCAGTAAATGAAGTTTAGACCTATAGGTGACTTATAAGTTACCTGGTGCAGTGAAAAATGGCTGTGAAATAGTGTGTGAACTGTTTCACTCAGGCTGCGGTGGCAGTCCTGAAGAAAGATTTGTATGAGCGCCTTTTGGGTGGCAAAAGAAATGCTGGAGCCCATAAGGATCTCCTGGAACCCCAATGCCCTTTGTACCTAGGTACCATATACTAGGGACATATAAGGGGTGTCCAGTGTGCCAGTCAGAATGGGACTATGGAGTCACTAAACTGTAGTGACAAATTTGGTAAGTAGAGAGAGCATAAGCACTGGAGTTCTGGTTAGCGGAACTTTAGTTGCACAGTCAAGCATACTGACGACACATATAGGCCACAAACTATGAGCACTGGGGTCCTGGCTAGCAGGATCCCAGTGAGACAGGCAAAACACACTGACAAAAAGGCCAGAAATGGGGGTAACCATGCTAGAAAGAGGCTACATTCTCACAAAACCCAGTGTAGGGGCTCCAGAGAACATGCCTGCCACCATCGCCCGCTCTGGGGGAGCCAAGCTTTCTGATGTAACACCCCACCCCTGAGAGATTAGTCATCCAAGTCTCCACTTCCCAAGGCACTTTTCCTTTTACACCTCCAAATAGGGAATCCAAAATGTTGGGTGGGCTTGGTAAGAAGATTATTTTCTTCCTCCAGCTTAGCATTGCAGTCCATGAACACTGCATGCTTGTTGGGCCATTAATCCCACACGCTGTGGGATACGGGTGCACAAGTGCTGCCAATGGTCCCGGAGGATACCAGGGATGTACTCTTTCAGGCAGTTACAGATGGGAAAGACGCAGCAAAATTTACTGTTCGTTATGGACTAGGCTCGACTGACTCACTGGGCAGAGCAGTTTCGTCGACGATGGCCCTACCGTGCCTGGTTGAGGACATTGGCTTTTCAGGGGATGTCCAGGCTACTATGATGGACATCTGTCTCTTTGGAGAAAAGGATAACTCTGCGCTTGAGTGCTTCAAGGATCCTCATGCTAGTGCCACGTTGTTGGGCCTCCCCAGTCAGCCTTTCGCCTCTTTGGTGGCTACGGAAGGGGCCTCCAACCACGACCATTCCCGGCCAACCACTGTGCTGGGCATGCTCCCCAGCCTCTACATGGCCGAGAGCATGAAATCCACCGACCTTGTGGATCAGGGAGCCAACGCTCTGGCCAGTACGCCCCCCTCTCCCCACAGCAGCCTCTAAGCCTTCCTAGTCTGACTCCTCACTAAGGGCTAGTCGGAAGCAGGATCCCCCATCACATCCTCTGCTGGCAATCCATCAAGTCAGACAGGTGGGTTTTGCAAATAGTGTGAAGGGACTACTGTCTCCTCTTCAAGGCTACCCCTCCATCCATGTCCCCATCGTACGCTCTAAGTCCCAAGGTCACAGCTCTCTTGGCCAAGGAAGCCTTAGAGAGAGTTTCTGTGCCAGAAGTAGGTCGTGATTGCTATTCCCACTACTGTCTGGTACCCAAAAAGGACAAGGGTCTCCGCCGTATCCTAGACCTTCGATCCTTAAATCTCTTCCTCTGGCTCAGGTTTTAGCTGCCCTGGACCCAGGAGACTGGTTGGTGGCATTGGACTTGCAGGAAGCTTATTTTCATATTGCCGTCATACCTGCTCACAGTCATTAATTGCGGTTCACAGTAGGCCACAAGCACTTTCAATTCACCCTGCTCCCCTTTGGCCTTACCAGCGCTCCTCGGGGGTTCACCCAGGTGATGGCGGTGGTCGCAGCTCATCTGCAAAATCAAGTGTTTCAGTCTTTCCCTGTCTCGGCGACTGGCTGTTGAAGGCGGGTCTGCAACTTCTGCTTTTTTGAGGTTCCTTGATCAACCCTCTGTGTAAATCATCTATAGTAAATAGGTTCCTTAAAGGTCTTACATGTTTCCTCCACCCCATTCATTATGCCCCAGTGAGATTTGAATTTGTTTTTGACATTTCAGATGTGCCTTCCTTTCGAGCCTCTCCACAATTGTCCTCTTAGGCTTCTCACTTTGGAAATAGCCTTCCTTGTAGCCATTACATCTGCCCGCAGGGTGAGTGAGCTGCTGGAATTGTCATCTAAGCCACCTTTACATCTATCCTGACAAAGTGGTGCTCTTTTCTGCCAAAAGGAGCCTTTTCATGTAGGCCAATCCATCACCTTGCCTACTTTTTATGCACCCCCACATCTTTCTAAGAAAGAGAAGACACTCCACTGCCTGGACCCAAAAAGAGCGTTTGCATTCTGCCTTGATCGTACAAGAGAATTCTGGGTGGATGATCTTCTCTTTGTCGGTTATGTGGGTGTGAAAGGTGGGGCAGTGTGGAAGCAGACTATCTGCAGATGGGTCATACTCTGCATTAAAATCTTCTATGCACTGGCAAAAATGCAACCCCCCGGAGTCTTATGTGCTCATTCTACTTGAGCTACACCTGCAACCACTGTATTGGCATGTGGAGTTCCAGGCCTTGATATGTCAGGCGGCAATGTGGGCATCTCTGCACACGTTCACCAAACTCTAATGCCTTGACAGTCGGGTCCGTAGGTACGGGTACTTTGCCCTTTTGGTCCTGCAGGACTTTCTAGTATGATCTTGGTTCGCAGACCCACCTCTGGGGCTGGTATTGCCTGGCTATTTATTCAAAAGTAAGGAATCTGCAACTAAAAGTCTGAGACAAACAAGTTACTTACTTTTGGTAACAACTTATTTAGTAGATATTCTAGTTTCAGATTCCTTACTGAACCACCCATCCTCCCCACTCTGCAACCTGATTTCTAGGGACAGGGACTCCCCTTTCAAGGCCTTAGTTTTGATGCACCAATAGTCAGCGTTCTTCATGGCTTCACACGTCTGACGTGGAAAGTTGTGAAAACTGGCGTCAGCATGCCAGGGTGGTTCCTATATCGGACCCACGATGTTGTATCCATTGCGGATGATGCGGATGACTGACGCAGAGCCGATCAACGCTCAGAAAATTCTCTGGATCAAGATGACGCCTGGGGGAAATTCAAAGGTAAAGAATCTGCAACTAGAATATGTCTCTACCAGATAAGGCATTACTAAAGGTAAGTAACTTGTTCTCCTTATCTCCCCTGATATAAACAGGAAAAGTCAGTCTACTTTAAAATCAAAATCTGGAAAAAGGGGTGTGTACTTACCACACTATTAGGCAAGAGATCAGAACTGTGACTTTGAGTGTCTCTGAATTTAGGCAGACATGCAATCCAATCCCTTAGTGGCACATTTTGTGCACCAACCTGAGGTTGAACTGTAAAACTCTTAGTCTTCTTGAGCACACATTGTTAACTTGTGTAATAAAGTAGCTGACCTTATGGAGTGTCAAGTGAGACTGCATATGTAGGGGACTGGTAACCTACAGTGGTATTAAGGCTATTCTGGCCAATCTAAGGTTCACAGAAAAGCTCCAGGTGACCAAAGCATTGCAAGCAAATGCTTGTTCCAGCAGTCGAGCAGAGAGCGTTGTGGGAGAGGTTGAACATCTTTGGCAGAATTATGACGATGTTATGCATGTATGGCAGTGTTGTGGTCCAAAACTGTAGGAATAAATGCTTGAACAGGTAACCACCAGTAGTGAGCCTGTTGTCTCAGGTGAATAATTGCACAGAAAACATCACTAGTGACACTGTGTGCAGGAGGAGAGGGAGCGAACGGCACTACAGAAAGAATGACAGGTAAGTCATTTATGTTTTCAACCTGATAAAAACTGGATTTTGTCTAGATAAACATGTTCCCAGTTCTAAAGGTAGATTAAAAAATAATATACTTTGTGATATTGATGCAGTTACTTGATTTGCAACATCAGAGATGTTACAGGATTGCAAGGTATAATTATCTTAAATGGCAAGCATATGTGCCCTTTTTGGTCGTTTGCATCTTACAGATTGGTTTACCTTGATACATAAAGCATATAACCAGTGATCATTAAGTTTCATTAATGCTTTACCTATACCAAGTAGCCCGGACCTGTTCTGGTCCTGAATGCAGTTTGTCATCTAAAAAAGTGAGGGAGTTGGATCTTGTGCATTACTATTCACAAACAAATTGCTAAACCATGTTTAATAAGGTTTCCGCAGTCTGTCAGTATTCACAAATCAATAGATTGAAAGGCCTTGCCAATAAATGTTTCTGAATCTGCCTGTGAAATGTCAGCTCTTGTACCTTATCTGAGTGTACACTTGCTTTTCTTTGAGATTCTCAAGATACAAAACTACTTACCTGCAGCATTTCCCTTTTCCTCTAAGTAAATCAGCACTCCTATGCTTACCATGCGTGTGATCTGTACACTTGTGTTCGCCTTTTTTTTTCTTACTCTTCTCTTTCTCTATTTCAGATAGTAACAAACAAAAGCATACCTCGAAACCTTCTGAGCGAGGTAGTCCGCTCTGCTGTGTGCTTCATTCCCTCCTCCAGGCTTACTCTGTGGCTACTCTGAGGTGTTAGTTTCAGAATGCCTTCAAAGGGGTTACCTGGGCCTACAATTAACCCAAACATGCCCAACTTTCTTGCCAGTTCTGCTCTGGGTATTTTTGTCTTATTCCATGATCCTTAACACCTCTTTTTTTTTTTTTTTTTTACATCTTCCTTCTCTTCCATATCTTGTTCCTTAAACTCTTTCTTTGTGCCACTGTTCTCCTTTCTGTCATATTTCTTTTATAATCATGTGGTTTCCTAATAGTTTATTTTCCATTCAATCCTCATGTGTCTCTACCAAACATGTTACCATCTTTCCAATGTCTAATTTTAATCTATCTTCTGTTGGTTTGTTCCTTATTGTCAACTACAACCTATTCCCCATTGTTGTGCACCTCACTGTCATTGTATTTCCCATTGTTTTCTTTCACCCATTCATATCTTCCTCATTCCCTTCACCTTAGATCTCAATGCTTGTGGTCTTGTCATGGTTCTATTCCTCTGTGTTGAGTTCATAATCCTGTTTCATTATCTTGGACTAAGTTGCCACTTTTTCGCCTTTAATAGACATGCTGAAGCCACTGTCTTTAATAGCCATGCTGGAGTTTGTCTAATGGCAAACCTACCTTTAATAGATAATTCTTTCTTTACCAAGCTCATGTTAAGCAGCAGTCAAACTTTGTTTAATGTTTGCTTGTCTTTCGATAGCAATTTCAAGTTCACTATTCTAAATGTAGGCTTTTGTATATAGAGGACCTTTCGTGCACTGCATCCCACTGTCCCTGGAAATGTTTCTTCATTGAGTGAAGCTTTTTGCATCCTCATCACCAGTTATGTTATGATATTTTATGTAGCTCAGCGTTCAGAGTTTTCAGTGGCCCCCTTGGTGCTAGTTGGAGTTTCTGAGTTAATTGAAAGGTTGGGCCCAACAGGCTTGTGCTCCCTTTTGAGAGTAGGTCTAGTGACCCTCCACTTTAACCTTTATTTGCACGTTCGAGCCACCATTTTAATTGTACGGCCTGAACTGAGTGGTTAGTCTACTGTATTACTCTAAACCTGTGTCCGACTTCATTGATAACCATGGTTTTCACTATTGCTTCTGTTTGCACCCTGTCATTCAGATTGTTCTTTCTGGTTGTAGGTAATCTTCATAGAGCTATTGGCGGTGAAGGAAAGGATGGTTTTGCAACTAAACCAAAATTATATGTTTTAGAGGAGAAACCACAATCATAATCTGTAACACTTATAATTTATAAAAAATATTTCTGTTAATGAAATGATGAAAAATATTTGTTAAAAATGTAAAGCTAATTTTTTTGTCAAAATTGTTAAAATCACCTGTCGTTGCACATTGATGACAAATGGTGTGACAAGGTTCATAGACTTAAATCCAGGTTATACATTTTCTCATAATCCAGATCGTTGTTCTTCACTACATTTCTACTTCAGTAAGTTGTTACTGTATATAATATGCTTAGTACGTCTGTTCAGCTTAGTTGTAACCCATTGAATTCATAAATACAGTCTCAGACAGCATGTGTTTTGTAGATTTATGTACTTCTTCAGCGCTCCGTGTTTGTTTTTAGATCATTGGATTGTAAGCTTCACAATTTCTCACTACCGTGGTTCATATATTAAAGTCCTCTCTGATCCAGTTACTTCACAAAATATTCTTATCTATTACCACTTGTTACTCGCTAATAGGGCTAACACTAATATAGTCTTTTTTCCATGCTTTGTTAAATTATCATTTATGCTTGTAAATGGAGAGTAGTGGGTTGGTGGTAATCACAGCTTTGTATCATGGAAGTTCGTAGCTGTTAAAGAAGCATGTAATACATACTAAATTGGTGTATTTCTAAAATTGTGAATGGAGCTGTGGCAGTAGGAGACCTTTTCTTGGGCATTCCTTGGTCTGGAATGTGATAGGAGTTAGAAACTTAGGCCCAACATTTCACAGTAAAATTATATCTCAGTGCCCTTTCAGTGAAATAGCTTCAAAGATGAATAGGTAATCACAGGGAAGTAAGTAAAGAAAAGTCAAAAAATACTGTAGTGCTAGGATAGAACCAACAATTGTTACACAGAGCTTTACAGAAACTGTCAATAAGAACACATAAAAATACTTTAAGGGGACTCTCTAAAAATACCAAACTTCAGGGCCTATATCTCAAATGGCTGACCAGGGTCAGTATTGTTCAGTGCCAAGGGAACCCATGGGAGGGGGGACACCCTCTTGAACTAAGTTCTCCACCAATTCCCACTGGGAAGGGAACTCTATAGTAAAGGACCAACCACAACAGTTTTGTACAACTATTTCTGCAGAAAGGGGTCGAAATAGGGCCCGAAAGGTTTTAGAATCTGGTTGGCCGGCTCTGGCTAAATAATCCCCTCCCCGTGTTTGAGAATGGCGAGACATTGGGGGTGGAGGGGGGGAGGGGATATGCAGGTTTAGGTCATTCTAGTACTGGGAAGTTTTGACAAGTGGACACCTGAAGAATGTGAAGATAGGAAGAGTCTCTGGCTCTACAGCCCAATTAAAATACAATAGTCTTAGTCTTGATATTGCTTTCAAACAAGCCGGTTGACAGGGGTCTTTTAGTTCCTTTTCCAGTTTTCATTCACAACCGCAGTGATGTGCACCTTGTGATGGATGTGTGATGGCCAGAACTGCCCATCACCTAGTAGGACACTGGACACGTGTGCTTTTTTTGTCACCCACAGGTTACAGTATCATATTTTCCAGAATAGTCATATAACCTCAGCCTAGGGGAGAGGAAAGTTCTGCTCCTTCCGCTTTCTCGGCCCATCACCAATGTAGAGAGGCTTCCTAGTGTCCAAATGATGTTCAGGTTACTGGAGCCAGTATTATTCCATCTTAGGAGGTGAAATGTGGAAGCATGAGTCAACCTTAGTTAAGCTTTGTTTAAAGCCATCTGATAGCTAAATAAAGCAGTGATTTTCCCCACAGTTTGGATTAGATATATGCACCATTGTAAATACAGTCTAGGGCGCTCAGATTCTCTTCCTTGTAATAGGGACTTTCTTAATCATAAATATAAAATTCATAAGCCACCCTCTCCATAATGGTATATTCTTAAATATTCATTAAAGAGAGAACACATTTTGAAATGCAAAACTTATCGTTTTCAAACAGTTTTGTCAAGAAACATGGCGCAGAGTCAGTATTTTTTTGTCTGTTTTTTTACGAACCTGTTTAAGTGGAGGTAATTCTATATAATGAAAAATTAAGACAAGAACTGGTGCTTTTGGATTGATACTTGAACCTGTAGATTCCTTACCTTTTAATATTCTCAGGTGCCGACTAGGTCTGGGGATCTTTTGCATTAGCTCTCTGGCCCTGGGAGGTGGCATCGAGGCTAGATGTGTAGTCTTTATGACGACACTTGAGTCACGGAAGTTCGGTTTTAACAGCCCTATCCACATGATCCAGAGGAGATTTCTGACAAATCACATTGTGTACACTTTGGTGGAGGAGAATGTCCTCTTAAAATGATCTTGCTTTAATCCTTGCTATGTTGCGCTATATGTATGTCCATCATGGCACGATTACTGTATGTGATGTCTCGGCTTGAAACATGACACTTTGTTGTACGCCCTCTGTAGGAAGTTGGCTTTGTATGCACTATTTCAAAGTAAGGAATAGTATGCACAGAGTCCAAGGGTTCCCCTTAGAGGTAAGATAGTGGCAAAAAGAGATAATACTAATGCTCTATTTTGTGGTAGTGTGGTCGAGCAGTAGGCTTATCAAAGGAGTAGTGTTAAGCATTTGTTGTACATACACAAGCAATAAATGAGGAACACACACTCAAAGACAATTCCAGGCCAATAGGTTTTTGTATAGAAAAATATATTTTCTTAGTTTATTTTAAGAACCACAGGTTCAAGATTTACATGTAATACTTTAAATGAAAGGTATTGCAGGTAGGCACTTTAGGAACTTTGAATTAGCAAAATAGCATATACACTTTTCACATAAATCACATATAGCTATTTTAAAACTAGACACAGTGCAATTTTCAACAGTTCCTAGGGGGAGTAAGAGTTTGTTAGTTTTTGCAGGTAAGTAAACCACCTAGGGGTTCAAGTTTGGGTCCAAGGTAGCCCACAGTTGGGGGTTCAGAGCAACCCCAAAGTTACCACACCAGCAGCTCAGGGCCGGTCAGGTGCAGAGGTCAAAGTGGTGCCCAAAACGCATAGGCTTCAATGGAGAAGGGAGTGCCCCGGTTCCAGTCTGCCAGCAGGTAAGTACCCGTGTCTTCGGAGGGCAGACCAGGGGGGTTTTGTAGGGCACCGGGGGGGACACAAGTCAGCACAGAAAGTACACCCTCAGCAGCACGGGGCGGCCGGGTGTAGTGTGCAAACACGCATCGGGTTTTCAATAGGTTTCAATGGGAGACCAAGGGGTCTCTTCAGCGATGCAGGCAAGGGGGGGCTCCTCGGGGTAGCCACAACCTGGGCAAGGGAGAGGGCCTCCTGGGGGTCACTCCTGCACTGGAGTTCGGATCCTTCAGGTCCTGGGGGCTGCGGGTGCAGAGTCTTTACCAGGCGTCGGGATCTGAGGAGCAGGCAGTCGCGGTCAGGGGGAGCCTCGGGATTCCCTCTGCAGGCGTCGCTGTGGGAGCTCAGGGGGGGCAACTCTGGCTACTCGCAGTCGCCGGGAAGTCCTCCCTGAAGTGATTGTTCTCCACAAGTCGAGCCGGGGGCGTCGGGTGCAGAGTAGCAAGTCTCACGCTTCCGGCGGGAAACGCAAGTTGTTTTAAAGTTGCTCCTTCGTTACAAAGTTGCAGTCTTGGGTAAACAGAGCCGCTGTCCTCAGGAGTTCTTGGTCCTTCTAGAGCAGGGCAGTCCTCTGAGGATTCAGAGGGCGCTGGTCCCTGGGGAAAGCATCGCTGGAGCATTTTCTTTAGAAGTGGGGAGACAGGCTGGAAGAGCTGGGGCCAAAGCAGTTGGTGTCTCTGTCTTCTCTGCAGGGTTTTTCAGCTTAGCAGTCCTCTTCTTCTTAGGTTGCAGGAATCTCGTTTCCTAGGTTCTGGGGAGTCCCTAAATACCGAATTTAGGGGTGTGTTTAGGTCTGGGAGGGCAGCAGCCAATGGCTACTGTCCTTGAGGGTGGCTACACCCTCTTTGTGCCTCCTCCCTGAGGGGAGGGTAGCACATCCCTAATCCTATTGGGGGAATCCTCCATCTGCAAGATGAAGGATTTCTAAAAGTCAGTCACCTCAGCTCAGGACACCTTAGGGGCTGTCCTGACTGGCCAGTGACTCCTCCTTGTTTTTCTCACTATCTCTCCTGGACTTGCCGCCAAAAGTGGGGGCTGTGTCCAGGGGGCGGGCATCTCCACTAGCTGGAGTGCCCTGGGGCATTGTAACACGAAGCCTGAGCCTTTGAAGCTCACTGCTAGGTGTTACAGTTCCTGCAGGGGGGAGGTGTGAAGCACCTCCACCCAGAGCAGGCTTTTATTTCTGTCCTCAGAGAGCACAAAGGCCCTCACCACATGGGGTCAGAAACTCGTCTCTCAGCAGAGTCAGTCCTGCACTGAACAATTGGGTAAAATACAGGGGGCATCTCTAAGATGCCCTCTGTGTGCATTTTTTTAATGAATCCAACACTGGCGTCAGTGTGGGTTTATTATTCTGAGAAGTTTGATACCAAACTTCCCAGTATTCAGTGTAGCCATTATGGAGCTGTGGAGTTCGTTTTTGACAGACTCCCAGACCATATACTCTTATGGCTACCCTGCACTTACAATGTCTAAGGTTTTGCTTAGACACTGTAGGGGCATAGTGCTCATGCACCTATGCCCTCACCTGTGGTATAGTGCACCCTGCCTTAGGGCTGTAAGGCCTGTTAGAGTGGTGACTTACCTATGCCATAGGCAGTGTGAGGTTGGCATGGCACCCTGAGGGGAGTGCCATGTCGACTTAGTCATTTTCTCCCCACCAGCACACACAAGCTGGTAAGCAGTGTGTATGTGCTGAGTGAGGGGTCCCTAGGGTGGCATAAGACATGCTGCAGCCCTTAGAGACCTTAGGGGTATCAGTTACAAGGGACTTACCTACGTGCCAGGGTTGTGCCAATTGTGGAAACAATGGTACATTTTAGGTGAAAGAACACTGGTGCTGGGGCCTGGTTAGCATGGTCCCAGCACACTTCTCAGTCAAGTCAGCATCAGTATCAGGCAAAAAGTGGGGGGGGGTAACTGCAACAGGGAGCCATTTCTTTACACCCTCTGTCATCAGATGCACCCTGAGGCCATCAAGGAATAGTTTACCAAACTCTTTATGACATGTTCCAATGAAGGCTGTAGGAGTTGTCGTGGAACAAGGTATCTTTTGAGGTAATGACAGAGATCAATATTCACCTCAAGATCCTCACCCTCCACTAAGTTCTCAAAGGAGAAGAATTAACACCACAAGAAGAAAAAGCATTAATTCCTTCTCCTTGTTGGCCCAAAAGCACAGACATGTGTTCTGCGGTGCCCCCCACCTCAGTGCTGGGGTTAGTAGAGATTTTCCTTGCACTACAGCCGGTGGCCCAGGATCCAGCACCATTGACTCCACTTAACCAGTGTAGGTACGCACCTACCCAGAGTTCCTCCTGCCAGGAGCAGATCTGTTCTGGTGTTATCTAAGCCATTGCAAATATTTCAAGGAAAGTGGCTATTCCCTATGGTGCGCCGGCTAATCCCATGGGACAGGTTTGTGGGTTTTTTGATCTTTTAACACCCCTACCATTGGCGCCTAACAGAGTTTTCCTGGAGCCTCTTCAGTTTGGGGCTCCTCTTGGTACATTACTGGGTTCAGCCTTTCAGGGTCTGTGCAGAGTCTCACCCCGATGTTGACTATGGTGCCACAAACAGCACCGATCTACTCACCTCCTCTGGTACATTCAGGCCTGGCACCACGTATGGCGCTGTTTTCAGTGACAACACTGTAAGTCACTAAAGACACCTTTCTTTGTGTAAAGAAGCACAGATGCAGAAGGAGAAGACTCCGGATTATCGGAACAAGGGCAGTTTGAGAACAATCATGGCAAACATCTAGGCAGGCATTGATTCAGGCACTCAGCAGAGAGGAGATTCTGACAATCCTTCTTTTGAAACATTTGTGCTTCATTGTACCGAGTCACAGTGCAAAATTGTCAGAACTCATTACTTGAAATTCTGCAAATCCCAGTATCTGTTGGCCCTAGAAGAGCAGTAATATATTACATGAACTGGAATTAAGACCAGATGACCAACTGTTCATTAGATACACTGATTGCAAAAAAGGTAAAGCAATCCATAAATGCATGAATTCCACATAGGTTAACCTGTCTGTTAAGATTTGATGCACATTACCTAAGAAAAGTCCCAACTGAAGGAATAAGAGCCCATTCCACCAGAGTCAAGAGTTCCCCAGCAGTTCTTACAAGAGGATTACCCATTTCAGACATTTACATGGTGGCCACATGACCTGCTCTCTGCACCTTCCCAAGCATTACTATTTGGATCTCAAAGTAAGAAGAGGCAGTTACTAGTTCACTATTTTCTATCTAAAACAACTTTTCTCCACACTCTCCTCCTTCAAATTGTTGCTAGGAAATCTCTTCAGAGGTGAAGAATCTTCAGGTTGAAGTATCCATCAGAAGGAAAAGTTACTTACTTTCTGGAGCAGTATTTCTAGAGGATACTCTGTCTACCTGCAGATTCCTTGCTGCCCCCCATCACCCCTTCCACCTACGAGGCTTTGACTCAGATGATGATGTAACAAATCCATATTTGATGCCGAGATGGAATTGATTACTGATATAAATGTTTTCCAGATCTAGTCTGCATTTGGGAATGTTTAAAGGTGAGGAATCCTCATGTAGATCGGGTATCCACCAGAAACGAACTTTTCCTTATAAGTTTGCTAAAAAAAGTTTAACATTGATGTAGAATTTTCCCTCGGTGTCTTTGGATGTTAGTCACTGGTTTAATAGAGGTGCAACATAGTCTACCGTGCGCTGCCTCAGACATGCACAGTCCACAAATTCCACCCTCATATACATGCTTTTGCACTCAACCATGCCCCATACATGAGAAAAAAAGAGTCTAGCTGAATTTTATACATGATGGCTGTCGGTAAAACTCTTAATTTGTAGAGGAACGGGAAAAAGGTCTGTCCTTTAGACATAGTCATACATGTTCCACTAACAGTCCCACAAAGCCCAATTAGTGGCAGCAATACCGTCTCTTCAAAAGAGTGGTGCCCAGCTATGAGGTCTCAATCTAGTAAACAGACCGGGCCCTCTGTGAACTTGCATAATTGTCAGGTTCACTGGAGGAATACAACAAAAAATGACAGCAAACTACATAGAACACAAGGCAAGGCAGCATGGCTCTCCAAAGCTGCACATGGGACTTTCTACTCCAGCTGTTGAAATTGCCATGCATTACATGAGACCCCTGCTGCAGTGTAGGAAAGCCTAGTGGCTCTAGGTTACTCTGGACTGGAACGGCAGATTAACACTGTTCCTAATAACTCATTGCCTGGTGGTGCTAGAGAAAGGACATACATGCAGAAGTATCATTTCAGAAGGCCATTTATGTTTGGCTGATTGCATAGATCAAGCATTGCAAGGCTGAAGAGTGCACACATTTGATGTCGCAGTCCAGCGAGAGTGGTCCACTGCAGAACATTATCATGTTGGGACTCAGTAGACCACCAAGCTCTGAAATGTTTTCTTCCACCCATCCTGTTAGATATTGTAGTAATCGAATCAGACAGAAGGACAATAATGTTATTATTTGAGCATACCAGGAGGGACAACATAAAGAGTTCTCCTGAATACCTGATGTACAGGCATTTTGGAATTGGGACTCTGCATCACCATCACAGGTATTTCTCTACCAGTTCTCAAGGATGGTTGTTTTGAGCAAATATTTTTAGGAAGAGCATGGATTTGTTCAGCATAGAACAAAGATGACATTGACCATGTCAGACAAGCCACACTAGTTGGTGGTATCCTAATTGCTTTCTCATCTTCAATTCCTCCATATCTCCTATAGAGAAATTCGAGGAAGATCCTTCACTGTATGTTTCCATCTCTGAACTTGATTGGCTGGCTCTGTGGTATTGCCCAGACTACAGTAATATCCTAAATGAAGCAAAACATCCTTCCAGCAGAGAAAAAGCTGTCTTTGCACTCACTGCTTAATGGGAATTTACTTCTGTGCATCGTTTTTTTTACGATATTGGTGATCCAAAATTGTCAAAGAAAAGTCTAGAAAGCCTCAAAGAAAAGTAATCTAGCTGGTCATGCATTTATATCCCCTTCGGGAGTTAGGCATAGTGTTCTTTAAACTGATTTTTTGAGGCTTTCTAGAAAGCTCAAAGAAAAGTAATCTAGCTGGTCATGCATCTATTTCCTCTTCGGGAGTTAGGCATAGTGTTGTATAAACTGATACAACCAGTAGTCTTTTTCAAGCCCGTACACAAAACAGGTTTATATTGCATTTAAGGTGGCCTTATGATTACCTATAATTGCTTTGGGTTGTGAGTTAAAATACAGATCTTTAAGCTGTATGCATATTCTGTTTTTCACCATGATAGTATATAACTGATGATTCATCCCTTTTTTCTTGCTAGTTTTGTTTCTGATTTCTACAATCTTTACATAGTTTCTTTGGTATCTTACATCTTTTTACACTAATCCATTATGTCCTGGAGGAAGATTTGTTTGCAATATGACTGTAGAACCGTGGTAGAAGAAAGATAAGTAGGCAAAACATGTATTTGTAACTCTTGGTCTATTTTCCATTGGGACTACCTTTTCAAAACAATTTTGTTGTTGTGAGGATAGTATTTTAGGGTCAGATCTATTTTATTGAATCTAGTAAGATGGAGCGAGACACAGAACATTGTATGAATCACAATTACCAAAGGTCATTCCAAGGCGCCCTATCTGTCACAGGACAAAATCATAAAGGTGACCATGAAGAGTGGACTTGTGTAAAATAAAGCTAACATCAACATTGTCTCGGCACGCCTCGTGGGAATTGTATGGCTAGGGACATACGAAGCCAGCACATAATCAATCCTCAGTGAAAATATACCCTCACTCTTGTGAAAGAGCCCTTCAGCCCATATCTGCTGGAAGATGCAAAACCTCTTTATCACCAGCAAGACGACACTGCAGATGAGTTCACAGAGATCAACAAAACTAATAATCCTGGGAGAAATCACAGCTGCTAAGTAAGAAAAGCTCTTGCTGAGTCCACCAAACAAAATACATGTCTTCTCCTTCTGCTTGACTCACAGCCACACTAGGTAGCATAAGGTTTTTTTTTCCCTGGCCATTGACTAAGGCCTCAAATCCGGGAACAGCAGCAGTTTCACATCCACCAGCTTTACAATATTCCATTGTGTTTCTGCCCTCAAACGTTGGTCTTGCAGCTCCATCAGTCTTACCACAGCTATCACATAGGTGGCAGAACCTTGTTTCAGTTGGTTCACAATAAGGGGGAGCCTAAATACTTTACACAATCCTCAAACGGCTGTAGCTTCAGCAAAATCTTCTATTAAGGTGACATGAGCTTTAATAATGAAGCTTCTTCTTGGGTTGTCAAGAATTTCAATCCTTCAGGGGGATCAGGGGATCAGCTTTCACCTCAAAAGACTGCACTTCAACCAGATGTTCTGCACCTACATCCTTCATTTAACCCTCTGGAGATGCGTTCAGCCCTGTCCACTCTTTGCTCAACGACCAGTACCCTGCTTGATAGACCCTCCAATTTGCTTTCCACCTCCTTCTGGGTCTACTTAATGGTGCCAGGCTCCTTCATTATGTCAGTATGCAGGACATGCATGTATGAGTAGATTTAAACAGCGCCTTCTCACCCTATGACATGGCCCAGTCGTAGCATAGCATTGAGGAAAGAGACATCTTTCTTCTCCGGACTGCCACATGTCTGTAGGCTGGTGTCATGGGCATTGTTATGTAGCATCTCCACTACAGCCCCGGTAGCTGCAACACAATACACTCTGCCGCCGCAGGTTTCCAGCCACACTTCCAACACAAGCGCCTGGTGTCTCCCCAGCTAATCCGAGGACGTGGCAGTCTCACAGAACCTGAATGCAGCCATGGGGACCAGGAAGCGGGGAGTGGCCACAGGCACCAACAAAAAGCAGCTATCTTGCTGCCCACATGAACCTGACCTCTGAGGACAGTATTTTACATGACTATATAGTACTAGAGAACTAAGTGATGCCTTTTAGTCAAAGCCAAGATTCATACAAGATGTGTGAGTGAGCTTCATGGAGGCCAGTCCAACTCTTTCCCAGACATTACTGCATTGATTCTGACGTGAGAGTATATATATGGATAGGTCAAGCTTCTTTTCTTTTGTTTATTACGATGCCTTGCATTCTGCTGTTTTATCCCTCCACCTTACTGAAGGATGGGCATGCTAATTTGAACCACTATTCATGAATATTACAATCCGTCTGTGTAGCTGAAAGGAGTGAATAGGTAATGCAAGTTCTCCATAACTTGTATTTTTTTTAAATGAATAATTATCATGCCCTTCTACCTTAAAGCCAGGAGAATCGAGGGAGATTCACAAAATGAATCATTGTCCATACGGTCAATGAAAAAAAAAAAGCCAGCTAACGCTGCAAAACATCTGTGCTGAAGTAGCTTACTGGAATCCTTATAGAACTATTGTCAAACTTCCTAATGTCTGTTTTCATCCAACTGCTTGATTTGTCACGTGTCATTGCATTTCTAACAACTGAAGCTGATTTGAAGTGATGACATCTTAAAGCCCTGAATAACCACAGCTGTATCTTTTAGGGACTTTAGGGGAAATATTTGGAGGGCTACAAAACTCATTGTTTTTAGACTACATTGTGAGAGATGGACTGTGTTATATTTACCAAGGTACACAGTTTTGTGGTGCTTAAGATGTTTTAAATTGTATCTTAGCCAATAGGGTTTGGATGTTATATATAATATATTGTAGATTGATCCTCTTCCACACCAGACAAGCAGTACAATGTTCTTACTATGTATAGC
Organism: Pleurodeles waltl; assembly: GCF_031143425.1. Classification (NCBI taxonomy): domain Eukaryota; kingdom Metazoa; phylum Chordata; class Amphibia; order Caudata; family Salamandridae; genus Pleurodeles; species Pleurodeles waltl. Next base: position 807,736,809 of record NC_090448.1, on the reverse strand, counting down.
GGGAAATCAGAAGATGAATTATACTACAATGCCATTGGTGAACACTTAAAGCAAAAAATAAAAATCCTCCATCAGGTGCTTAAGCAGTTTTTTTTCAGTATCAGGCCATCATCTGTTAGTCTGTAAGGATAGCTACAGTGTCTTCAATTCAATGTTTATTTCGGGATATTTGATATAAAACAGCAACAAATTGTATAATTAATTATTAAAACCCATTTGTAAAACTACATATAAAATATATACAGCAACACCTAAAATATTTTAGATATATACAGACAAACCATTGTAATATTTTACTTTGTAGATGCCAAGTTGCTTGTAAGATATGAGCCACACTAAAAACATTTGCACTTTTTGTGTCAGATTTTAATATCCACAAAGCCTCCTTATACTGTTCAACATGTTGGACAACATATAATGGGCAGAATATTAGGTAATATTTCTCTGTTTTCTTCTGTGTGAGAACCCCGGCCAACAGTTTGGGAGCGATGAGAAGTTGGTAATAGACCAACTACTTGTAAATCCTCTTAACAGTCAGCATCCATATCTAAATTTTATATAGGTGTTTGGCCAAAATAAGGGTAATTGCATCTAAGAAAGGCTTAAACTTTGGGACGTGTTTGATGCCAAAAAAGTGGTCAATAATACTTTGTGTGGATTGAAACTCATATATTTATTTTTCTGGGAGTTTAGTTTGAGACCTGGTTCAACACAAAAACGCACAAATTTATCTAAAATGGAATTTGAGACCCATTAAAGTTATCAATATGAGCAAGTTATCAATATCAGCAAATTAGATGGCAGGGAATCTTACTCCACCCATTTTAGCGGAATCATTATTATAGGCATTAAGCTAGTCAATAGCTTCATTAATGTATAGCGAGAAAAGTTTTGGTGCCAAAAAACACTCCTGCTTAACTTCTTTGTCAGTTCGAGTGCAGTCAGTAAGATTCCCCATCCTTCCATCATCTGTGTTTTTCTGAAGTCTAATAAGAGTGTCCAAGATGTTACCGGGGACGTCCATTTCCTTTAGTAACGCCCTTAATTCTGATCAGGAAATTGTATCAAATGCTGCCTTTAGATCACAACAGCAACATACAGGTGACCAAGCTGTATTTTAACCGTTTTACGATCGATAGGGAGAGAGCGGAAAACCTGGTATATTGTGCTCAATTTCTCTCTAAACACCGCTTGTAAGTGGGTAAGACTAGAATTTCTCAACATCTAATCATGAAGCTTCCTATGCAGTTGGCTGCAAAATATTTTCAGTGTATATCTCCACATATCACATTGTGCTCATCCACAAGGAGCATATTGGCACACAAAGTAGTTTTATTCAGTGCCAGGAACTACTGTGGCAATCAGTGGGGTAACAAAACTGGAAGGGGCTTCCCTGCAAAGAACATGGGGGGGCCCCCCTCCAGACTCACTCAGGGCAGGTGCTGTGCTGAGGGGGCCCCCTGGAGTGGGGCTACAGGACCTTTGTTACACCACCGGTGGCAATGTGCACTTTTCGAGACCAAAACCTTTTTTCTTTCTATTTTCCACTGTTTGTTACAATGGTGAGGGCCTGGCAGCTCCCACAATAATAAAGTGTTACAAAATGCCATGTCAATAAAAAGCCATGCATTGATGAAACCAAAAGACTCACAAAAAAATTACCAATCGGTTCGCTTTGCAGGTGCTTGTTTTTTTCATGCTTCCTAAATCTTGTTGAAAATTGTTACACTGATTTTCTATTAGGAATACTTTTTTTTAAATTCTAGCATGCATCAACACATTTTACTAAATGACGTCTCAAAGAAATCGCACCTAAAGTTTCATTATAGCGAAGCAAAGAATCATTGCTCTTGCTTATAAGCTTCTGCAAACATTTGCATATAATCAGAGGGCATCCTGGGAGCATTATACTTAGCCTCATATTGTTAAACTTTTCAAACATGTGTGTGCACTTTTATTTTTTTGCTGGAACCACTGTCACTGTCAGAAGTGCAGTGTGGCCTTAAAAACTTTATTTACAGTTCCCACCCTAGTAATGAAGGCATTTCATTAATGAACCACAAATACAAGTTCGAACAGCATTAACATATGGATACAAATATTATCTCCACTGAATACAGTTCCCCTCTTTGTAAACTGGCATCCAAAGGGCCTGTGCTGCAGGGGGTCGGGACTACTTTTCCAAAGGACACAATAAACATGAAAATTTGTTGCCCCTGACCCCAAACAATATGTCCCGGTTGTTGGGCGATAGGAATTCCACATCCCTGGCTTCTCTATAATTCCCTCGCAACTTATCTAATTTCTCCACTGCCTCGGGTTGATTCACCAATTCCATTTCCATAGTTCTTATCTCCGTCTGTAACTGAGATAATTCAGCCGTCAGCACTCTAACACCTCATGTCGCCCCCATGCAGTGTCCCCGCACTGCCACCTTGTGAGCCTCTCATTATAGTGCCATGGATGTCGCCCTGTTGTGGTTCTAAAGTAATCAGCAGTTTAGCAAGTTCCTCTCTGTATTTGGGGATCCAATTGAGCCTCTCATTGGAGCCATCAAGAGGGTCTCACAGATCTTTCCCTATCCCATATCGGTGTATATAGCAATGGAGAATGGTCGGAGAGCGTGCGTGCCAGATATACAGCACCTCCACTTATCACCCCCCCCAAGTGATTCACTACATAGGAACTAATCTATTCTTGTGCGAATGTCATGAACCGATGAGTAGAAGGAATGATCCCTCACTAAGGGGTTGAGAAGACGCCAAGCACCGCCTAGGTTGTGGTGCTTCATCCATTCCTGCAGGTGACATGTCCTCCGAATGCACGCCTAACCCTGCAGGGTGGTGACTGATCTATCTAGTGAGATATCAGGCACACAGTTGTAATCTCCACCCCAAATACCTAGAGTCTCCTAGTTATGTAATAGTGCAGGCGTAAGAGTGTCCAGAAATGCAGACTGACAAACATTAGGGGCATAAAATCCCCAATCACCAGTGGGAGGCCATCAAGATGTCCTTCTAAAATCATGTAGCGTCCATCTCGGTCAGTCTTTGTTGCTGTTACTACATAAAGCACATTGGGAGCAATCCAGATCCATACCCCCCTAACATAGGTGGACACAATAGTGTATGTCTGACCCTTTCATTTGGTTCATACTTCGGTAAGTGTTGAATGAGTTATATGTCTCTCCTATAGTATCGCCACATCTATGTGGTGGCGTTTAAGATTTGTTTGTATTTTACATCCCTTAGTTATATTGGCCATACCTCGTACATTCCATGTTAGGAACTTGTAATGAGGGGTGGAAGTGGCCGGATGTTCACCTATGTGTCTCTAGTTTCCTCCCCAGTGCCATGGATTAGGAAGTCCAGTAACCCGCACCTGTTTCCTAGTATTGGAAACCCTATGTCTCTATGGTGAGAATTCAATACTTTAGTTTTTGTTCCCAAAATGAGTCGATGGTCCCACATATTGTGGTGAATTGAGATAGATACATAAAGATAAGAAACATAACAAAAAACATAACAATTTGAACGTCCCCCCTCGCCATTTTGACAGAAAGTCTCCGGTATAATCACCCCAAGTAAACATCAATAACAAGAATTAGAATCTGACTTTCAACGGGTACCATCTTCATCCGATTCGGTTTGTAGTCGGAGGCGTGGCACTCTAGGAAGCACTAAGACTTCTTATCAGCCCGCTGACAAATCTCAGTCGGGTGAGGCCCGTGTGCCCCATGCCATCCCCCAGCTGTCAGTATAGTATAGTAGGTCCAGTTCTCCAGTGGACCATTAGCAGTGTGGAAAGCACTCAACAAACCCTTGGTTTACAGCAGCTCATCCGCTAGTCTAGGCATCAGCTCTGGGCCATGAGTTCCAATGCTGGCTGGTGTCTCAGAGTTATCGGCCACAGAACTGGCCTTTGAGGAGAGACAAGGGTCAAATGATGCACCTCCTCCACTGCTTTTTCTTATTCTCTCACCGTCTGTTTCCGATCAGGCCGGTTTGCTGTCTTTCTGTGCCATCGATGACGTGATGCCAGCCATTCCTCTGTGGATTGTTCCTGCCATACCCTTGGCATGAAGACAGGTCCAGGTGTCCTCTGGAAAAAAAAAAAAAAAAAGTGAATGGATTGTGATAAAGTAGCCTCTTTCTAGCATGGTTACCCACATTTTTGGCCTGTTTGTCAGTGTGTTTGTGTCACTGGGATCCTGCTAGCCAGGACCCCAGTGCTTATGGGTTGTGGCCTACTTGTCAGTATGTTTCACTGTTTTTGTCAGTATGCTTGACTGTGTCACTGGGACCCTGTTAACCAGGACCCCATTGCTTATGCTCTCTATTCCCAAATTTGTTACTACATACTGATAACCCAGTATTTTACCCCAAATTGGCATACTGGTCACCCCTTATAGGTCCCTAGTATATGGTACTTAGGTACCCAGGGCATTTGTGTTCCAGGGGATCCCTATTGGCTGCAGCATTACTTCTGCCACCCATAGGGGGCCCATGCAAAGGCTTCTACAGGACTGCCTTTGCAGCCTGTGTTAAATGGTGCATGCAGCATTTCACAGTAATTTACACTACACCAGGTCACTTATAAGTCACCTATATGCCAGACCTTCCAACCCTGAAGGGTAGGTGCAAAGTACCTGTGTGTGAGGGCACCCCTGCACTAGCAGAGGTGCCCCACATCGTCCAGGACCATTTTCTCAGACTTCATGAGTGCGAGGAAGCCATTTTACATCTTTTACATACATTTATAGGTCAATACCTATGTCCAGCTTCACAATGGTAACCCCAAATATGGCCATGTAAGATGTCTACAACTGGGAATTATACCACAATACTGATTCCAGTATTGGTTGTACAATCCCATGCGCTCTGTGGGGCTCCGCAGTGGACCCCCAGTACTGCCATACCACCCTTCTGAGGTTTTACAGGCAACCCCACCTGCTGCCACCTCACAGACAGCTTTCTGTCCTCCTGTTGCTTGAGCAGCTCAAGCCCAGAAGGGCAGAACAAAGGATTTCCTTTGGGAGAGGGGTGTTACAACCTCTCCCTTTAGTAATAGGTGTTACAGGCTTGGGTGGGGTAGCCTCCCCAAGCCTCTGGAAATGCTTTGAAGGGCACAGATCGGGCCCTCCTTGCATAATCCAGTCTAAAGCGGTTCAGGGACCCACTACTCTGGCATGAAACTGGAGAAAGGAAAGGGGAGTGACCACTCCCCTGTCCATCACCACCCCAGGGGTGCTGCCCAGAGCTCCTCCAGTGTGTCCCTGGGTTTTGCCATCTTGGATTCCAAGGTGGTGGGGCACTCTGGGAGCATCTGAGTGGCCAGTGCCAGCAGATGACGCCAGAGCTCTCCCCTGATAGGTGCTTACCTGGTTAGGTGACCAATCCCCCCTTTCAGGGCTATTTAGGGTCTCTCCTCTGGGTGTTTCTTCAGATTAGGATTGCAAGACTCCAGCAGGTATGCTCTGCATCCTTTACTTCATCTTCTACCAACGGAACCACAGCTGAACCCTCAAGAGGACTTCTGCAGCATTGTATCTTAAGCTCCTGCCAGCAGCTGCAACAGTTTCCAGGTCACGCATCCTCCGAGGACTGCCTGTGTTCAGCCTGCACCAGAAGAACCGAAGGAATCTCCCGTGGAGTAACGGAGTCAGTTCCCTGCTTTAGCAGGCACCTCTATGCAGCGACGACCGGTGGCTTGAGTCCCCTCTCCAGATGACAAGCGTGGATCCAGCAACACGGGTGGTGGTCTAAAGTGACCCTGAAAGTCCCAACTTCCAGCTGTCCATCTTTGGTGGAGGTAAGAGCTTGCCTCCCCACTCAAGATAGTATCCCCGTGCATCTTGTGACTTGCAGTTGCCAAGGTTGTGTGTGACATTCCACAAAGTTCTTCGTGCACAGCACAGCTTAGGCCCCCAGCACTTCATCCTGCGACGCACAGCTGCCTGTGTGGTTCACCGGCGGCGTGGAATCCCTTTGTGTTGTGCTGCGTGGACCTCCATTTGCACCTTCTTAGTCCCCATGCTGTGGGACTCCTGTGTACGCCTCCTGGTCTTCTGAGTTGCTGAGAGCCCCCTCTGTCTACCCCCTCCTGGGTAGAGGCCATCAGGTCCCTCCTGGTCCCAGGCAGTGCCATTTTCCTCCAACGTGAACTTTGCATTTGCCAAGGCTTGTTAGCGGAATCCAGCGACACAAACCAGACTGCAATCATCCATCCGGCGTGGCACATCTTCTGCACCAACCAGGAACGCGTCTGTCTTCTTGGATGCATAACTGACTTTGTCTTCTCACCGGTGGTTCTTCTTTTGCACCTTCATCTGGGTTAGCAGAGGCTCCTGTTCTCCCTGGAGTCTTCAGAGCTTCTTGGACTTGCCCCCCTTCTTCCACAGGTCTGCAGGTCCAGGAATCCATTATTAGTGTCTTGCAGTCTCTTCTGGTTCTTGCATAATCTTCTATCAAACCTTCTTGTGCGTTTCAGGAAACTTACTGTGATTTACTCCTGTTTTCCTGGGCTCTGGGGTGGGTTCTGTTACTTACCTTTGGTGTTTTCCGACACTCCCAGCGCCCCTCTACACACTACTCCTGCCTAGGTGGGAAACCGACTTTCGCATTCCACTATTTTAGTATATGGTTTGTGTTCCCCCTAGGCCCATTGCAACCTATTGTGATTTTCACTATTTGCCCTGTTTTCTGACTTTGTACTTACTTACCTGTTTTTAGATACCTTTATATATATATTGCGTATATTACTTACCTTCTGAGGGAGTATAGTCTCTAAGGTATTTTTGGCAATTGTGTCACCAAAATAAAGTACCTTTATACACTGAGTATTTTCTTTCATGTGTGTGACTACAGTGATATTGCAAGAGCTTTGCATGTCTCCTAGTTCAGCTGTGACTGATCTGCTACAGCTACCTCTAGACAGCCTGGCATCTACACACTGACTACATTTCACTAATAAGGGATAACTGGACCTGGTATAAGGTGTAAGTACCTTTGGTTCCCACCAAAAACCAGGCCCACCTCCTACATGGAAACACGATATATAACTCTCGGTTTAGCTGGGAAAAGTAAGGCATATTTTAGGGATAGTTCTAGAAGTTTCAATTTCAAGGCATTTTGTTAATTAAGGGGTCTTTGGACCTCAGTGGTGAAATACGGGAATGCCATTATTAGAACATTCTCAGATCGCGAGGGATCTTCCTGTTGAAACAAATGTAATATCAAATCCTGATCCCGGTAATTGAGAAATCGTGCAATCACTGGGTGCAGTTTCTCCCCAGGCAGGGATGGCCTAGTTGGTATACAGTGTACCCTCTCCACCCCAAAAAATGTTGGTACCCTGTCTTTGAGTCCTGTGGCCAGCAACCAATTCTGCAAGAACAATTCAATGTTGGCTGCATGTTCCAGAAAGCTAAAGAACCGGACATTATTTCAGTAGAACAGGACCCTCCCTCTCCTCAGCCAGCCGATGCAAAGCTTCAACCTTTGTTTGCAGTTCTTGCACCTGTGTCTGCAAGCCCTGGATGGTGGCCCTCATGCTAGTAAGTGCCGATTCTGTATCATCCACCCATCCAGTTAACTCACGGTGATATGCTCTAAACAGATTAACTTCTATAGAGACCATGTCAATCTTAGCCTCTGATGCAGTTTTGAAGTCAGCTATCGTCATTAAAATCTTGTCAAATTGTGCCAATTGACTGAGAAGGGTGGCAACTTGTCTTGTGAGTGAGTCTTCAGGCCCCGTGACCAGAGGAGCCTGTTTTGCAGAGCCTGAGATGTCCTGCCCCATTGGCTTCGGAGTTTTGGGGCACACCATAATGGCAGGAGGTATGCCTTCTCATTCAGCAATCATACTATACAGGACTGGGTCCTCAGTGTGCTAACTATTCATTTGGGTACAGTAATGACATTTGATGCTATAAACTCGGCCACAGCAACTTAGACAAAGCAGGGTGCGCATCCGCCAAAACAGGTAGGGAGCAAAAATACATACCCATCTATCAATACCGTCAAGATCATAGACTATTTCAAAGTTTCCTTCACAGGCGAGGGGCTCAGCAGCCCATTGCTAAAGATTATCTAGTGGTCCGTAAGACTGGGTTGCAGGATCTAAACTTGTCCGTAGACCTCACAGGTGCTCACCGGATTTTTGTTGAATCCTCACAAAAGTTTGCACTCAGAGCGCTGTTTGTCTCGGCCATGCTCGTAGCTACAAAACAGTTATGTAATTTGTAATTGCGGGCTCCAGTTCACCAATCCCGGGTTCTCACCGCTGGAGGGCCCATCCCTTCTGCACGGTGAGGCCTCCTCACGCCACCCTCTACTCTGGCCGTACTGGCCGATCTGGTCCAGCCCTTGTTCCGTCTTCCATGTGTGCGTCGCTGGGTCCGTACCCTACTGAACGGCGCTGCTGCGGTCGGATCACCAGCGACGCCTCACTGATATTGCCCAGTGTCTGCTTCAACCGCCCACTCAGCTCCCGGCCTGGAGGGCCTACGCTGCAGCGATCTCCGGGAAGCACTTTGGCTTGCTCGTCGTCGTGAGGATTGCGCTCTGGTTCCTTGGCTATTCCGCCCATATACCAGGCACTATTCCCCCCGTTCGCTCAGGGGAAAGAGCACACAGGCCCGGCGAAATATCGCCAGATACTTGGCGGGCCGGCCCAGAGCTCAACAAAGTGCGTCCGTCTCGACCGCCATGTTGGCCACGCCACCCCATATCTCCTTATTAATGTTGGAAATGTGCATAACATACTTGTGGGGGAATTTTTTCTTGGGCCTGCTTTACGTTCTATTCCTTAATCTGAATATATACAATCTGTTTGGCGTGGATCTAGAGCAGTTCCTTGAGCCAAAGGTTCATGGTTTAATGGACTAGTATGCATGATTCTTGGAGCTTCAAAGGAGTTTGATAGAGCCCATGTGTTTGATGCCATTTTGAAAGGTTATTTAAATACCAAGTCTTTATAACCAATCGTGGTGCATAATGCCAGCACAAGAGCAAAAAGAAGCAAACACCCATTTTTTTAAACAATAAATTAAAGACAGTTCTAGTGCATCCCACCAGTGTTGTGATCTTGCAGCAGCAGAGTGTTTCAAAATATTCCTTGCTCAAATATGCAGCCTGGTAGATTGCTAAATAAATAAGTCGATAGGAGCGCCCTCTAGATCAAGAAAGGATTTAAAAGGATTATGGGAACAATAATCCAGTATGATTGCTAGAGCACAGCTGTTAAAAATGTTGTTGGACGTGTATTAATAGGTGGCTGACAGAACAGTACTAAGTACACTTTTCTTTTTGAAGTATCTGAGAAAATGATTCTCCCAACATTAACTTAACTTGTGTGACCTACCTCATCTTAATAGATTATTAAAATGGACACAATGAGCCCGATAAACTGTGCCGGGTGGACCTCCATTTTGAATAATTGCCAATACGACAAAAGCACTTCCATTGAAATGCAATAATCATTATGGCAAAAATATACAGGGCCTCGGATGAAATTCTGCATCTGATCTGTTTTTAAAAAACGTCTTACAATTTAAAAATAAAGAAATTGCAAAAATACATGATTTAAATTGGAAAACAATTTCAAAGATGGTAAATGGGAAAGGAAAATAAGTGCTTCAAATAGTATTTTCTTTCCTCTGTCTACCATGACCTGAAAAGGAATGACCTGAAAGGAGGTGATGCAACAAAAAAAAGAAATAGGCATCGTGTAATCTACCTCATTTTAATAGATTCCTGAAATGGACACTATGAGCCGGATGAACCTGCTTTTGAAGAATTGCCAATACAGGTATTTCAGTGTAACTACAATGATTTTTGTGGACAAAATATACAGGCGCTGGTATGAAACTCTGCATCTGCTCTGTTTTAAAAAAAAAGAAAAAGTCTTACAATTTCAAAAATAAAGACATTGCAAAAACAAATGGTTTAAATTAGAAAACATTTTCAAAGATGGTAAATGGGATAAGAAAATAAGTGCCACACATAGTATTTTTTCCGGTCTACCACAACCTGAAAATGAATGACCTGAAGGGAAGTGATGGAATAAAAAAAAAAGTAGTCAGTAGATAAAGGGGTAAGAGGGTTAAAGATCTGGAAAACACAAAGACAAGAATGAGGGCAAGAAAAAAATAGGTACTCAAAGACCTCAGGAGAGAAAAGAAAGAAAATGATTTTAAATGAGGAGCAGAATTGTGGAATTCCATGTGTTAATAGAGGGAACGGTGGAGTGTGAAAAGTATGCCAGAGCTTAATAAAAAGTAGAATAGCAAATTCTTTGGTAAGGGAAAGGTTAAAAGAGAAAATAACAGTCATAGCAATAGTAGGGAAAAACAAACTTTGCAGGCATGATGTTTTTGCAAAATACATTCATCAGGTTGTGTCCCTAAGCCTGTTGATTGTAATTCAAGGTGAAAAATTTGAGGAAACTTATTTGCCAGAATTGTCTCACCAGAACTGGTTTCTCTGGGTTTGTTTTTCGCTTGATCCACATATAACTGTATGAAAATTCTTAAGGTCTGTCATCTCCTACACCGGACCATATCATAGAATTGTTTGTCCTTTACCTATTAGGGAGGGCTAGCCCTTCTTTCTTTTTTTGATCGTACTAAATTAATATGTTGCTTTCTGACTACTTCACAGTGCCTGAGAGACTGAATGTACAGAGTGCTCCGACGGCTTCATGTTGGCAACAGGCCAAGACCTTTCACCTCCTTGTGTCTGATTAGGGCACACCTAGCATGACTTCTTAAGATAGGTATATCGTTATGTGGAGCATGATCCCTTTGTGCAGGTTTTGATGTCTTCACATTAGATCTGTCTTAATGATTTGTTTAAAGGAACAGAGAAGGGAGACATTTCTCAATGGAAAAAGTCAGTGTTTTCCAGAGCCTATTTTAGCTTTTGAGTGTGTTATATTTTGTGCACTAGTTATCATAGGTGTTCCACCCTTCTGCCTTAGAAGGCTTGGTGGGCAGTAATTAGGAGTTTATTAGGTATTTCCAGAAGTCTGCAGCAGAGTGGGGTTCGTTTAAGACACGGTTGATGTGATCTCACTTTAAGTTTAAGTCTGAGTGAAAGTGCTTGGTTTTTGATCCCTCAAAGTTTATTGGTGTATTCCTTTTGCACTCCTGCATATACTGCAAGATAAAACCCATAGTCTATGACAAGGGGAATGGGAGTGAGCTCGGTGTTGGATTTCCTCAGTGGTAGTACGTGGACCCAGTTGTTGTTCCTCATAACCACTTTGAACCACAACTCCTGTGATTGTTAAACTAGTTTTAGTGAAAAACAGCCTGGTATCATGGAAGGGATTGCTCAGGCATGTGTCATGGAAAGGATAAACCTTGTTTTGTTGAGAATAAATGGTTCTTCATATCCTGGTACAGTAGTAAAGTGATCAGCCAGTGCATCCTGAAAGAGCTAACTATTCAGCGGTGAAGCATTTCAAAATCCATCACATTGAATAATATATCCACTCTTGCCTATAACGGTTGACGTCATTCTTGTGGATGTATCAAGCTGACCTGATTTTTGATTTCATGGAAAAAAGATGGTTGACCTCGTGTATGGTGATTAACTGCCCACCTAATGGGAGAGGATGTCACACTGAGTCCTCTAATGGATGTAGACTACCTGGAATATCCAGTAGAACACACTTGGTTTATTTAATTGATGTTAATTGTATGTATATATATTAACAGTGGGTCTGAAATTAGGGTTATATGTGTTTTTTATTGGTTATCCTGAAAACCAGATCTGTTATGGGTCGCTTTAGTACCCATGGGCCATCCCTTGAAAGGGATTAGCCAGATGCAACTGTCAAATTCCTATAAGGAAGAGAAATGTGCAACGTGTTAAAGAATGTGTGCAGTCCTACTGTGGGCAGGAATCTCAGTGAACCTTCACTTGGTGGATAGTAAACAGTCTTCTACCAAACGTTGATGAAAATCAGCCTATCCATGCTATAAAGGTTTTTCTTAAGAAAGAATTTGTTGGAATGGGCTAATTTATCTTACTTTGCATTTTTATGTGGCAGAGCTTACTGTAAAAGTGTTGTATACTGCTGTATACCAGCATGGAGAGGTGTGCCATCCCTTACAAAGAACACGCTTGTAAAACAGTTTAAAAAGGGCTAACAGTTTGAGGACATAATTAAGGATAGGATTAAGTCATAAAGTCAATAAATAAGTGGAAGGAAAATCACCAGAAATGCCTAGAAAGTTCAGCCAATAGTTATTCAGGGTAGTATTTTTAACAGGTGTGTTTTCAACGTTTTATGAATGGATTAAGTGCCTTAAAGTTCCCCACTTAGTTGGTAGAGAATTCTAATTCAGAGGATTTGCTTCAGAGAATAATAGTGTAGATGCTTTTTGAAATTAGAATTTGTTGGTTTCCAGTTGTAAGCTTCTCAACTTTTGTAGGCTTCAGAGATTTTGAGATAAATGTAGGTAATCTCGGAGTTGTCTGATTTTGTTTTAACAGATTGTAGTTTGATTTGGATTTGCTAATTACTTTTTTCCCTTTTCACGCTCAATTTGTTTCATATGTTTTTCTGTTGATTGGAATAAGTTCTTTGAAGTTTTGTTTTACTGCTCAACTGATATTATAATGTTTCCTCTTCTTTCTGCTGCTCTGTGTTAAAGTGAAATTAAGTATAAAGTATGTTTAAAGTGAGTGTTTTTCGGATGAGATACAAGCGCAACCCTGCACTGATTTCAGCATAGTGATTGAAAATGTTCTATTTATTCCCCTTGGAGAATTTGTATTTCAGCTACCAGCAGAACAGCTTTCATTTTGTGGAGAGTGATAGACCATATTTTAAAAACAAAATGAATGGAAAGGTATTCTCTTAAACTCATTTTGGTAAGCAAGAGAGTTCAGTGGGAAAGATGGGAGTCAGCAGTATCAATATAAGGTAGAGTGTTGAGCAATGAGCTATTTAAGTGAGGCGTTTTTCTTTTGCTTTCACTTTTTAGTTGGAAAGGAAACCTTGTTCAGTCTTTGGAAAAGGGATCTTCCTTGAAGTCAGTTATACCTTACAGTACATCCGAGTCTCTTTTGTTAGCACAGGGTATCCCATGTATTCTGCTATGAACAGGGTTTACAGTTAACTTCTGGATATCATCCTTATCTTCCAGTGCTTTTGTGCCATCTAAGGAGCTATTAAAGTTAGTTGACCCCAGCTTTGTCATGTAAAATTTGATTCTCAGAGATGCACCACTTTACCATGGATTTCTAGAGTCTTGATTCTTTCTGCCTCTAATGGAGGACAGTGTCCTCCATATTCATATGTGCACTTGTAGGCTTAGCTCTCATGTTGTTAAAACTGAAGTAGCTGGATGTTTCATGTGACCATTGTAGTGCCACAAAACATTAGGAACCCCTTTACTAACAAAACATTGTTTTACTGAAAGAAACTTTGTGCCTCTACCTTGTCAGTTTGAGTTCCTCTGTATTCATTATTATGTGTATTTGGTTAGGTCGACACTTAAACTTAACACAGTTAATATTCACTTGTGTCCCTATGGCAGGGATGGAGTGCACTTAAGTTTAACTTCTTTGTAAGGTTTCCGAATTATTTGAATAATGTATTCCAATTAGTGTTTAAACTGTGTCAAATAAGTTCATTTGAAGTCTCACATTGTGTCATTTTGATCACCGTCTTTGGAAACTATTCACTTTTAATGCAACAAGCTTGCCTTAAAAAGTGAGGTGCATTCTCCCTTCATTTGCTATATTTGATAAGGTATTGTTGCACGACAACCCCAAATTGTCTCTACCAATGTTTTTCCATATTCAATTTTGAATATTTTGATTATTTCCGTAGTGGAACAAGACTGTCGAAAAACTCAGTATCTTTTCTATATATTGGTCGAAATAGTACCAGGGAATCCGTCACAACATGCATATGTACTGTGAACTGTTGGGTTGTTTAGTGTGTAGCTGAACTGGATTGGTAGAAGAGCCTACTTCAGCCAGACACATGGCTCTTCAACAGCATGCAGCACTTCCTGATAGTGACCCTTTCTGAGGTATCAGTGCATAACGTACCCGATCCCTGATGTAGGGTTTTATAATAGATTTGGCAGAGAAGACTGTAAGGTGTTTCCAGCTGACATGTAAAGGCCCTTCGTAACCTGCAACCTCGCAGTGAGTAAAGATACTGCTTTGATACAAATTCAAAATGAGACAAATCAACATAAGGAAGAAAGTCGGAATAAAGGATATACCCATAAAATTGGCAGGCGTTCTTTGTGCAGAACGCTGATGTCCCATTTAGTCCATTTTAGATTGTTTTGACATCTGCCCAGAGCCTATCTGAGGCCAAAAGTGATTGGAAGATTGCTGATACTTGGCTGTATAGCCACTGTCTACCGGGGAGTGAGGAGTGAAGTATAGCTGTGTAGTCATTTTGTTATTTTTCCATTATGAATTAGTCTGTTGGCCAAAGACTAAGCCTAGCATGAAGAGTGTATTTAGAGTAGTGGTAATATAAACACATAACATCTTTTGAGGATTTATTCCTGACAATTTTTCCTTCTAATGTTAATTAACAAGAATACTCTTACGGTTATGAATGCTAGTCTCTCAAAAAAATATGAGAAACCAAGCACTCTAATATATCCTTAAGACTTATGGAGGCAGCCTTCTTGTGAAATCCTTTTATGTAACATTAGAGTGTGCAAAGCATTTCACTTAAAGCCTCAAGCAGGACTCTAGAGAATGTGTTTAATAGATCATAGCATAGTGGTGATAGTTTTAATAATTTAATTGTTGTTGAGTACTGCATAAACACCGCCTCCTTTAAATGACTTCATATTTGTGCAGAATTGTTTGGCTTAGAGTTTAATTTATCGCTAATTTCCTCTAAAGTCGAGAAAACCCAAGGCATTAAAACGTTGCCTTTTATCCTGACTCTCATGTTAAGCCTTGACCATTCACTTTTTGTGTTCTTAGTAACCCGAGTAACATTATCTATAAAATAACATGTTTCTCCCCATATGCCTTCCCTACACAGTACTTTAACCCATCTCTGATGTAGGCCTCTTTGAACCTCCTTTGGTCTAGCAAAATTATTTGTGCTCCGTGGCTTATCTTTGAGATTCTTGCCCCTTCAAATGGCATAAACTTAGTTTGATTATCCTGCATCTTCAAGCAGTACTTTGTCAATGTTTCCTGTCTGCGATTTTGGATTTTTGCTTCAATCCTTGGCCTACAGCATGTCCTGATACTGATGTGTCTTATACATTAACAAGGGTCAAGCTGTAATTTTATGGGAGGTAAAACTGCTCTTCTGAAACCAACAGCCACACAGAGTTGCTGCTGCATTGGTGTGGCAATTGCGTGTTAAAGCTTTGGTCTGATTATTTGCCTGCTCTGCTGTCTGCTATGCCAGTCGCTAACCAAGAACAAGCCTCTGACCTATCCTTCTTTCAAAGTTGATTGGTTTATACTGTATTCATTGGCAGAGCTTGCATGCTTCTCTGGGATTGACTGTGTTAAGCTAGATGTCTTCCGATTGGCTGTAAGTGAGCCCTGCCCTCGTGATGACTTGACCCCTGCCTCTGCACTCACTGGCTGACCTGATGATTGCCTTATGCTTTAAGCTGGCTGCTTTCTGATTTGACCAATGTTAAGCCTGCATTTTCCTTGCGCTTGCTATCTTCGGATCGGCTGAACTGTTACCCATAGCCATCTACGTTGGTCAGTGATTTAGCCTTTCAGTTCATCCTCTGATTTTGTTTGGTGTAATGAGATGCTTTGTGTGCATATTTGTGTCTTGTTTGGGTATGTTTTGCTGGAAGTAATTCTGATACTCTCTTTTTTTCTCTGCGCAGTCTGTGGAAAACGCTACAAAAACCGGCCAGGCCTCAGTTATCATTATGCCCACTCTCACCTAGCAGATGAAGAGGGGGAAGACAAAGAGGAATCTCATTCTCCACTACCAGTGCCACATCGAATGGAAGAGCAGAAATGTAAGTCCCTCATCACAACTGCTAAGCGTCAGACTAGGGGGAGCATATCCAATGTGATCTACCTCTAAAACATTGGTATGATCTACTTCTAAAACATTGGTACCCGTGTGCAGAGGGATTCTTGAATTTACCTTATCACTGCCTGATTTTCCCAGTTTTCTTTTCGTTCCCACAAATCCTTGATGTTTAATGTGTCTGCAGTTTTGATGAAATGTCTTGAGTTGATAATGATTGTCACAAGTCGTAAGGTTCTAAGTAATTCTCTGTTTTCTACCACCAGCCAAGAAGGGTCCAGATGGTATTGCACTGCCCAACAACTACTGCGATTTCTGCCTTGGGGACTCAAAAATAAATAAAAAAACGGGGCAGTCTGAAGAGCTGGTGTCTTGTTCAGACTGCGGGCGATCAGGTAATGGTGGCATTGTATTCTGGGAATCCATAGTGTACGCAATGTGTTTTCTACTATGTGCAATTTCTGAACAGCGACTTTTATCATTTGAACATAAATATCCAGAACCTTTGTGGGAAGTACAATGACGTGGTTGTTAAATACTGTGCAGAGTGTATACAAAATCAGATTAACTAGTCGATTTCACCGCAGCTATTGCACCAAAGGGATTGAATTCCTCACTTGCCACTGGTTCAGGGAATAAGCTGTTATAAAGAAGAAAGCTGTTGAGTGGTGCAAAACAGCAAAGTAGCAAGGGAATATTCCAAGTCACAAAGAAGGGCCCAAAACATGATTTTGATTGGGTCCTAGATAGAAAATGTTCAGGATGGTTGCCTGTAAACAAAGCTTCCAACGCAATTCACAACCTTTCACATCCCAATATACACAAAAAACTAATGCTTCCTATGTACTCAGTGTAAATTGTTTCCTTGAATATGAAGTCAGCTTCCAAGTTCTTTTTGTAATGGGTGCATTTGATTGTAGCTTCCCTTGGCTGCAAAAGAGTATTGGTTTATCTTTACCTTTGCTATTCCCAAGTGCTAGCTTTCACTCAGACGTCCTTAAGAACACATAAGTGACTTGAAACCTTTTATTAGCTCTACATTGGTACGTTAAATGTCAGCTCTCAGTACTACACATTGCATGGAATACTGGTGAACAGTGTTAGACCTATAGAATGCAAGAGTTTCTCCTTTCCAAGACATGGTATTGCCCTTTCAGCATAAGTGCTGCCCTCGTCATACGCATCTCATCCAGCGGGTAAAATGGTATTTTCTGCGCTCTATACCATTCTCCATTTTCCTACTACGAGACACCAGACAGCATAATAAACGTATTCAGAAACATTTAGAGCATCAGTGGTTCCAGCAGATAGGGTATTGGGATGACAAGATTCTGATAACCCTACCACTGGTGCCGACCCTGCCATGACAAAGTAAAAAACAAACAAAAAAAAACAAGCATTTAAAATGCAATAGGTCCCACATTTGCTTCAGTTAGCGCTATTGGCACTGTAAATGCATAACTGGACTTTTTTTGCCATATAAATTGGTCAACCCTGCCACATAATTTGGTCCTCTCTGCCACATAATTCCAGTGGCCCTACATATAATTAAGGCACTTTCATTTACCTTCTTCCTCTATCTGCAGCAAAAAATAAAAATATTGCCATTATTTTGCAAAGCATTGTGGGGCGAGTTTCCGAGTGCAGCGCACATTGTAGTATCTTCACTGTAGGTCTCAGAACAGCCCCTAGATGACACCACTTTAAAAAATATTTGTTAGAAACATGGCCATGTAACCAAATAGTCAGCCCTTCAAGGGCATAGTGCATTACACATTTGTAGGCATACTAGCATGCCTACTAGAATAATATTACAAACAAGGCCCTTAAAACACAAACTACTCCCAGCTGTAAAACAAAAGTTCCAGTCATGAGAAAGCTCAAAAAGACACTGACTGGTGGAATGGTTTATTATTTTGCCCTCCCCCCTTACCTAGTGTGGGGGCATAGAGATGCTC
Organism: Pleurodeles waltl; assembly: GCF_031143425.1. Lineage (NCBI taxonomy): Eukaryota > Metazoa > Chordata > Amphibia > Caudata > Salamandridae > Pleurodeles > Pleurodeles waltl. Next base: position 807,718,837 of record NC_090448.1, on the reverse strand, counting down.
TAGACCAAAAGTGTGTGTCGTACTGAGCATTTTGATGGCGATCTCATTGTCCTAGTACCACCACATGGTTAGTTATGGGCAAAAATGTTTTGTAAAAGGAATGTCCTGCAAAGCATTATGGGGCGATTTTCCGAGTGCAGCGAATATTGTAGTATCTTGACTGTAATGTTCAGAATCGCTCCTAGAGGACACCATAATAAAAATACTATTTGTAAGAAACATGGTCATGTAACCATACAGTCAGTCCCTAGAGAGCAAAGCGACATGAAAATAGAATGGCAGAAAGTAATGCAGTGTAAGCATGTATGTAACCCCTAGAGGGCATAGTGCCTTGCATGTTTTCAAGCCTACAGGCCTACTGCAGTATTGTTACAAACCAAGCCCTTAAAACACAAACTGCTCCCAACTGCAAAAGAAAGTGATTGGCGTGATGCAAGGCCACAGATGTAGATTACAACATGTCGAGGGGCAGTGCTTGCATGTTGCCTAGACTCAGCAAAAATTGAGGGTGAAATGTGCCCCATGCCAGCATTCTCAAATGGAACAGTCATTTGTCATGGCTTGGCCCACATGGTTGTTATAATTAGACACACTAACCTGCCTCAAAATTTGACCTACAGTTTGTTTTCCATAATAGTTTATTTGGCTCTCATAACCTTCTAGTGTAATGTCTGTAAATGTCTGTTTGATGGCATGTGTGGCTGTTGATACGCATGCTCTGCATACTTCTGCTATCTAGTGTTACGTCTGGATCTATACAAGTTGTTTTTCTTCAAAGAAGCTCTTGGAGTCACAAGGTAAGGTGATCCCTCCTCTTGGTGATAGGGCGCAGGGGCATCGACTCCATTATTAGATTGCTTTCTTTTCACCATCGGGTTCGGATGTGTTCCTTGGTTCTCCGGTTCGAGATCGTCTCTGGCTTACTTCGGGACTTTTCCATACTCGTTGGTATTGTTTTTGTGCATATCTTATTCACTCCTATTTCCCAACTGGCAAAACATAATAGACTAGTGGGTGTTGAACATTATCCAACATGGTTATTGCCTGGAGCTCATCAACACACCTCCAAACATACCAACCAGAAAACTCAAACTCTCTGTGGAACATTTACAACTGTTAAAACTGGAAGTACAGACTCTCCTTCAAAAGGGAGGAGCAATAGAGCTAGTTCCTATTCATCAAAATGGAACAAGAATTTATTCACTATACTTCCTTATTCCCAAAAAGGACGGATCATTGCAACCAATCCTAGATCTCAGACCACTGAATCACTAAATTCTGTCAGAACACTTTCATATGGTCACCCTCCAAGATATGACACCTCTATTGCAGCAGGGAGACTTTGTGTCTGCATTAGATCTAAAAGACGCATATTTTCACATCCCAATACATCCAGCTTACAGAAAATACCTTAGATTCGTCATACAAGGAAGGCATACTCAATTCAAAGTACTCCCTTTTGGAGTAACACTTGGACCTTGTGTCTTTACAAAATGCCTCACGGTAGTCGAAGCACATCTACGCAGACAAAAAATTAATGTCTTTCCATAGCTAGATGATTGGCTCATCAAGTCCAGTTCACTCCAGCAGTGTCTGTAGCATACACAAACAACGCTTAGGCTCCTTCATAAGTTAGGATCTACCATCAACTTACAGAAATCCCACCTCCAACCATCTCAGATATAGCCGTATCTAGGAGCTATTCTAAACACTCTGTTAGGGATAGCTTGAGGATCCAAAATATAACAACTCCACTGCAGCAGGTATACCCCAATCAACAGATTCCAGTAAAGACAGTTCAGAGAATCCTAGGGATGATGGCATCTTGTATTGTGCAGGATGACATTGAGGAAGACTGGGTTTAAGCCGTGTGGCACCTGGCATTGTGCCATGTTGGTGACGGATGCCCATCAGGTATGTCTCAGGTGCCTCGACAGAGACCATGATTCGAAGTTGTGTTCCGACTCCCGGGCCATGTCCCCAAAAGCTTTGAGAGAGTGGTCTCTGAAGCTCTTGGTGGCCTGGCAGTCGACTTCGGTTGGCGCGACTCCTAGGAGGTTATGGTCCTGATTGAGGAGGAGGTTGGGGGACTGCTCCAGGACACCCAGAGCATCTAGCCAGAGGTCGACCACCATCAAGCCCCCCCCTTCCACAGCGCTTTAGTCGTCCTAGTATGATTCTGCAAGACCACACCCATCCAGCTGGAGGGAGTATTCAATTTCATCTCCCTCACTGGCGGTCCATAACATTGAACAAATGGGTCTTGCAGATCATAATGAAGGACTATTCCCTCCCCTTCCAGTCTTTCCCTCCCTCTATGTTTCCATTAAAAGAACAGCTGATGGAGGATCACTTAATCTTGCTCCGTGAGGAAGTTATTGCTCCCTTGTCCAAGGGAGCCATAGAAAGGGTACTGATGTAGGAAGTAGGCAGTGGTTCTTATTCCTGCTACTTTCTGATTCCAAAAAAGAACAAGGGTCTTCGCCCTATATTGATTATAAGGGAAATTAATCTCTTCCTCAAAAAGGAGAAATTCAAAATGCTCGCTTTTGCTCAGGTCTTGTCTGCCCTAGACCAAGGAGACTGGATGGTAGCACTGGACTTGCAGGATGCAAATTTTCCCATTCCCATTCTACCTGCCGACAGGCGCTATTTGCGATTCAAGGTGGGCCACGAGCATTTTCAGTTTATCATGCTCCCTTTCGATCTCACCAGGGCCCCGCTAAGTGATGGCGGTGGTAGCAGCTCAACTGCGCAGGTTCGGGATTTCAGTCTTCCCTTACCTCGATGACTGGTTGTGGAAGGCGCCTATGCCCAAGACTCTCATCAACCACTATAGACAACAGCAAACCTCCTGCATTTTCTGGGGTTCACTATAAACGTACCAAAGAACCTCCTGGCTCCCTTTCAGAATCATCCTTTTATCTGAGCCATTCTAGACACACTGCAGTTTTGGGCTTATCCTCCCGAGCAGCGAGTCCAGGATATTCAGGTTATGATACTGATGTTTCGGGCTGTATCCTGGATTTTGGTGAGGCAGACCCTGAGGCTTTTGTAACTCATGGCCTCCTGCATCCTGTTAGTCAAGTATGCCAGATGGCATATGAGGGCTCTGCAGTGGGACCAGAAGTTCCAGTGAGCGCAGCATCAAGGGAAATCTTACAGATACAGTTCAGATCTCAGAGGGAACTGCAAAAGACCTGCAGTGGTGGTAAGTGAACTGCGATTGGGTCAGAGGAAGACTCCTCTCCCTTCCTCAGCCAGATCTCACAGTAGTGACACATGTCACTTCTGTGATGAGGAGGCCATCTGGGAGAGACAGAGATCAGAGGCCTTTGGTCCCCAGCGAAATCTGGACTCCAGTTTACTGTAGCTCCAGGCGATCCGTCTGGCATTCAAGAATTTCTTCCTGTTGTAAAAGGGAAGATACTGCAGATATTTACTGACAACACCACCGCAATGTGGTACTGCAGCAAGCAGGGCGGTGTGGGGTTGTGGACCCTTTATCAAGAGGCTCTGTGTCTCTAGACATGGCTGGAACAGCAGGGCATAACCCTGGTGGGTCAAAACCTGGCAGGTTCTCTGAATGCCAGGGCACAGGAACTCAGCCGTCGGTGCCTAGCGGATCACGAATGGTATCTCCACCCGGAGGTGGCGCAAGGACTCTTTCAGCAGTGGGGAGAGCCTTGATTAGATCTGTTCATCTCCGCAGAGAACACACAATGTCAGCAGTATTGTGCATTGGAGTTTCTAAGGTGGCAGTCACTCAGCAATGTTTTTCACGCAAGTGGACTTCAGGCCTCCTGTACGCCTTTCCGCCCATACCACTTCTGCCCAGAGTTCTCAAGAAGATCAAGAATGACCGGGTCCAAGTAATCCTAGTGGCTCTGGATTGGGCGAGGAGAGTGTGGTATCCCGAGCATCGGAAAATGAGCATCAATCCTCCAATCATGTTGTCCCTTCGGGAGGATCTTCTGTCACAGCAGCAGGGGAAGGTTAACCACCCGAATCTGTCCACTCTGAATCTACATGCGTGGAGATTGGGCGGCGACAGTTTGATGCTTTTGACCTTCTGCCCGAAGTCTGTAAAGTTATTTTGGCAGCCAGGCGTCCCCCCACTAAAACGGTATACGCCTGCCATTGGAAACGCTTTGTATATTATTGTACAGAAAGGTCTATTGATCCTCTTTTTGCTTCTCTTTCTGATATCCTTCTCTTTTTACTATCCCTTGCCCAGCAGAATTCTGCTGTGGGTACTCTCCAGGACTATCTTTCTGCCTTATCAGCATTTCTTCGGCTACCTGATCAGCCTTCACTTTTCAAATCTCCCATTGTACCTAGATTACTCAAAGGGATTGTACATATGTTTCCCCCCATGCCCTTTGTTATGGCCCAATGGCACTTAAATCTGGTCCTCACATCTCTTATGTGTACTTCTTTTGAGCCCTTACACAACTGTCCCCTCCGGCTGCTCACCATCAAAACAGCCTTCTTAGTGGCAATAGCTGCCAGGAGGGTGAGGGAGATGCAGGATCTTTCATTCAAGCCTCCCTATCTCATTATGTTCCCAGACAAGGTGTGGTTCTCAGAACTCGTGCCTCTTTCCTCCCTAAGGTGGTGACCCTATTCCATCTGGGTTAGAATATCACCCTGCCCACCTTCTTTGCTTGACTGCATCCATCTAAAGAAGAGGAGTGACTCCACCTTCTGGACCCAAAAAGAGCATTGTCGTTCTACCTTGACCGCACAAAAAAGGTCTGGGTGGATGGCCAACTCTTTGTGGGATATGTGGGAGCAAAGAAGGGTCGGGGAGCGCAGAAGCGAACCATTTCGTGCTGGACCGTTCTCTGCATCAAGATCTGCTATGCACTGGCCAGGAAGTAGCCTCCTGAGGGCTCATTTCACCCAGGGAAAAGCTGCTACTACTGCGCTAGCACAGGGTGTTCCAGTCCTGGATATCTGTCGGGCAGTAACGTGGGCGTCCTCGCACACATTTCCAAAACATTATTGCCTGGGCAATCAGATATGGAGAGACAGACACTTTGCCTGTTCAGTCCTACAGGACTTTTTAGTGTAAGTAGAAGTATCCGCAGCCCACCGGCAGGAGGTTATGGCTTGGGTATCTATTCGAAGATAAGGAATCTGCAGCTAGAAGTCTCTATCAGATGAACAAGTTACTTACCTTTGGTAAGTATCTGTATTATCTGGTAGAGACTCAGTTTCCTTACACCCACCAATGCCTCCCCACTCTGCGGATATGTCTAGGTTTGCAGGGAGTGTGGATAAGAAAATGTGGGGGGATCCACGCAAGCCACACCTCCCTGGACTATACCGGGTGTCTAGTTTTAAAAAATGTCTGGGTTTGGTAGGTTTCCATAGATGACCGCCGCACCTGGGACCAAAAACGCAGGAGCTCCCCTCTGCAAAAACAGGTCGTTTTGTAATAGATAATTTTGATGTGTCCACCTTCTGTGATGTTCCAAACCCTAAGATTGTGAAAAGAAACGCACGTAGGTTATGTTCAAAAGACCCCTTACCTACCTACCAAGTTGGTGGCATGTTTCATCATTGGGGTCCCACCTGAGACACCTAGCATGTCACGGGTGTGCTTCGACGCCTGATTACAGCGGAGCAGGTTTTTTCATTCTTACCACACATACTGGTTGGATTTGGTACGAGGGTGAGTGATGGTTCAGTAGATCATATTTTATTAACAAGAGATTTCACAAAAATGTAATGCACGGTTAATAACTGAAAGGCTAAAAACTAAACCAATAACTCACAGCTAGTGAGCTGTAAAGCTGCGACAAGGCACCAACTGCTTTACAGCCCATTTACACACCTTTCATACATGACATGCACAAGACCATTCATGCAGCCAGCCGCGGGCCCAGCACATTACAACACTCGCATCAACAGCCAGCGCCATTCATGGGCCCATCACGTTGGCGCCCACATGACTGACACAACAATCATACCAGGTGACGGGAATCTGTGGACTGGCGTCTGGCTAGCAGTGTGTTGCAGTGGCCAACAGCAAGTCACTGTTTACACCGTCAGCCAAGCGCCATTCCACACACACCGCCAGCCAAGCGCCACTCCATGCACACCGCCATCACTTTATTTTTGTTTTTTATACAATAAATAAACTAATAACTAATTTTTAAAAAGTACATAAACTGCAAAGAAAAATGCTCTAACTAAATACATGACAGTAATGCCAACCGTGAAACTGAACATATGAAAACATAAAACAGGCAGTTTATGCTTACAGTAGTTTCCAATAATTATTTTGGGTTTGGTAACTCCTGAAACATCCACCCACAAACAGCCCAGGCTTTGAAGGACAGTCGGGGCAGTATATACGAATCTCCATCTGGATACCTCTTCGAGCACAGACTGTACATTTCTTAGCGGGAAAGCCTTTTTTTAAGCTTGGGAGGAATGTGCTCAGCAAAGTGGCGATCTTTCAATCTAGCCACATCCTCCACCACTGCTTCTCTAGGAACTCTTGCCCTTTCCACCACAACAAGGCTTGCTATGACAGTTTCCTGAAATTTCACAAATGTCATTCTTGACTCTGGAGAACTATTCTTGAACACAACAAAAGCATTAAAAGTTGCCAAATGGAAAAGGTGAATTACTAACTTCTAACACCAAACTTAAGACTTACGAACAGCAGTATAAGGTTTCAACCTCTGATCAACTCTATCTACACCTCCCATGTGCTTATTATAATCTAAATTGGACACAGGTTTGCACACTTCGGCAACCTGACCCCAAACAGTCACAGGGGAAATACTTTCCTCATGGATGGTAGTTAGCATGTAAACATCCCTCCTGTATGTAAATTTCAGAGCTAGCATTTCATCATTCCGCAAGGCACTGCACTGTCCCCTCTCAAGTTTTTTTTTTTTTTTACAGACAAGCTTCCTTGGATAGCCTTTCCGCTTGAACGGATTGTGCCACAAGCAACATTCTCCACTCTGAACAGTTCCTTGAACATCTGCACTCCAGTGTGGAAGTTATCTATGTACAATGTACAAATGGTTACCTTTGTTAGAGTCGTCTACCAAGTTCCCACACAATTTTCTCACTAACTCCAAAAGTGGGTGGACAACAGGGGGGGGAGCAATACTGGAATCCCTACCAGGGTAGACCCATTATAATTATAAACATATCTTGTACTACTTTTAGACAGCATATACATTTTAGTTCCATACCGTGCCCTCTTCCTAGTAATGTACTGCCTAAAAACCAAACAACTCTTGTTCTGATGGATACAACTACCTGTGGATTCCTCACCTCATGAATACTCCCATGGCGCCAGCATTCTACGGAAATCTTCTTACTAGTCTCTGCACGTCGACGAGGACGTCACTGTCTCGCACGCGACGCCGTCTGACGTCATACAGGCAATAAGAGGTCCTCGACGACGTGCGGACGTCAGTTCCCTTTTTTCCGTGCATTCGAAACGGTTATCTTCGAGGGAGCAACTGTTACTCTTGCGGTTACAGTGTATATCTTGCTGCGTACTCTTTCTCTGTGGAAATAATGTCGCAGAGAAAGTCTGGATTTAAGCCTTGTCGTGAGTGTGGAGGCAAGATGTTGGTGACGGATCCTCATTCCGATTGCCTTTGGTGTTTGAGCTCCGACCACGACGTCTCGACTTGTGATTCATGTCAGCACATGAATCCGAAGGCCCTTAAAGAACGTGAGGCGAAGCTGTTTATGGCCAAGTCAAAGGAGAAGCATCACAAGAAGTCTTCTCCAAAACATCGGCGTCATCGAGACTCCCGGCGCCGTAGAGAATCTCGGCGTCATTCAAGGGAGGCTCGTTCCAGGTCTCCGGATCGGCGCCGAAAGACATGGGAGGTCAGCCCCACGGTGACGCCGCATCCTTCGACGCCGTTGCCCTCTCCGGCGTCACCAACTTCGCCTGGACAGGCGTCGGTGATTGAGGTATTGGAGCCTCAAGTGTTTTCTCCGGCGCAGACGCCGAGGCCGGAGTCGGGGTCGCCTCCGAGACAGGCACCCCAGTATCCGGCTTTTCCCACCCCTGGAGCCGATAGTTCCGCATTCTTGAATGCGATGTATGCCATCTTCCAACAGATGGCTCCAGGGGGTGCTCCGGCTGGGCCTTTGGCCTTTTCTTTGGGTGATCCTGCGCCTCTTCGGCCGGCACCCTTTATGCCCTTTCTCCCGTTTGGGAACGTGGGCTCGGCGCCAGTGTCGGCGCCGGTGGCCGCTCCGGTGGCTTCGGAGGGATTGGCCCCAGGGATTTCCATCCCGTCGACGTCGAGATTTCGGCCTGTGACTCCGGTGGGTCCATCTGTTTCAGCTGCTCTTCAGTCGGCGCCGAAGTTACCCGTGGCGCCGGATGCGGCGTCGGTGGCTTCGGAAGATCGGCGCCGATCTCCGACTTCGGCGGAGGCATTGTCGACTCCGTGGATTGAGCAACGACTGCATTCAAGGAGGCGTGCTCTCCGGGTACTAGAAGAGCAGGAGTACCAACGAGCCCTAGAGGAAGGAGAACTAGAGGACTCGGGTGATGGGCTGCGTGGACTGGAGTCGGCCAGTGGGCTGGACACTTCCCCTGAGTGGGACCTTTCGTCCCCGGGGGAATATACTGAGGAAGCTGCTTCCTTTCATACAGTGGTACGGAAGGCAGCTAGTTTTTTGGACCTGCCTTTGCCGGTGGTGGAGGCAAAACAAAACCTTTTGACGGAGGTGTTGCATCCGGCCTCAGCCGCGGCGGAGCCTCTGTTACCTTTTAATGACGCTCTGCTGGATCCGGTTTTAGAGGTGTGGAAGAGGCCGGCATCTTCCCCAGCAGTTCACAGAGCCGTGGCCAGGAGGTATCGGACGGCTCCAACTGATCCTGGTTTCCTATCTAGGCACCCTACGCCGGAGAGCTTGGTAGTGCAGGCCTCCTGTTCGTCCAAGTCAGCGCCTGGTTCTTTCCCGACGGTGCCTGGGGACAGAGACTCAAAAAAGCTAGAGGCGCAGTCGAAGAAGATTTTTTCGTCCTGCAGTCTGGCGTTAAAGGCCACTAATGCGACCTGTATCCTGGGGAGGTATATTCATGCTCTGATGGATGACATCTCCTCTTCGTTTACAGAGCTTCCCCAGGGTCTTTTGGATCTTGTCTCTGATGCCCAGGCTGCTGCGACCCAAATTATCCAGACGGGACTGGATACCACCGACTCGGTAGCCAGAGCAATGGGCACAACTGTGGTGGAAAGGAGACAGGCCTGGCTCCGTAACTCGGGCTTTTCGGCAGATGTACAGTCCACATTGTTGGATCTCCCGTTTGATGGGGACAAACTGTTTGGGGCTAAGGCTGATTCGGCCTTGGAACGTTTTAAGGAGAGCAGGGCCACGGCTAAGTCGTTGGGACTCCAAGCTCCTTCTTCCACGGCCTCTTCCAGATTCTTCAGGAGGTTTCGTGGATTTGGGCGTGGCTCTTCCTCCTCTTCCTTTCGGGGAAGATATCAGCAACCTGCCTCTTCCCACCCCTATAGATCTTTTAGGGGGAGGGGTAGGGTCCGCACCAGGGGAGCCTCTCAGCAGCACTCTGCCTCTTCCTCATCCTCTGGCGGGGTGCAGCAGGGGAAGCAGCCTTAGGCTTCCACCATTTCCCACTCACTCCTCTCCTGTAGGGGGAAGATTACAGCATTTTCTCACCAAATGGGAGACTGTTACGTCGGACACTTGGGTTCTCAGTGTTGTGGGAAAAGGCTACACCCTTCCCTTTCGGGAGTTTCCGCCCCTCATCCCGCCCCGCCCTTCGTATTGTTCACAAGAACACCTCCTGTTGCTAGAACAGGAGGTAGAAGTCCTCCTTTTAAAGGGCGCGGTGGAGTTGGTCCCGGAGCAGGAAAGGGGTCAAGGAGTTTACTCAAGGTATTTCCTGATTCCCAAGAAGGATGGTCGTTTGAGACCAATTCTGGACCTGAGGATCTTGAATTGGTTCCTCAAGCAGGAAAAGTTCAAGATGCTGACCCTAGCACAGGTGCTTTTGGCGTTGAACATGGAAGACTGGATGGTGTCTGTCGACTTGCAGGATGCTTACTTTCATATCCCGATACTCAAGTCACACAGGAAGTATCTCCGGTTTGTGGTGGGATCGCAACACTACCAGTTTGCGGTCCTTCCGTTTGGTCTTACTTCAGCACCTCGAGTCTTCACGAAGGTGATGTCGGTGGTTGCGGCAGAGCTCAGAAGGAAGGGGATAGCAGTATTCCCTTACTTGGACGATTGGTTGATCAAAGCCAAGTCCCCGGAGCTTGTGTTGCGTCATCTGCAGTCAACAACCCAGTTGTTGTTCGACCTGGGCTTTTCGGTGAACGAGCCCAAATCTCACCTGGAGCCCTCTCAGCGCCTCCTGTTCATAGGGGCAGTACTGGATACAACATTGGGTCGGGCCTTTCCTCCGCCTCAGCGGATTCAAGATATTCAGGATTTGGTTCCAATGTTTCGAAATGGAGCGGTAGTTCCAGTCCTCAAGGTCCTTCGTCTGCTCGGTCTTTTTGCCTCCTGCATTCTGTTGGTCACGCATGCTCGCTGGCACATGAGGGCTCTTCAGTGGTGCCTCCGAAGGCAGTGGTCTCAACACAGAGGGGATCTAGAGGGTACTGTCAAGATCTCCAGAGATGCTGCTGTGGATTTGAAGTGGTGGATTGCAAGCAACAATCTTTCACAAGGAAAGCCGTTCCAGCAGTCGCCACCAGTGGCCACAGTCATAACGGATGCTTCCACTCTAGGGTGGGGAGCTCATCTGGGGGATCTGGAGATCAAAGGTCTTTGGTCTCCAGAGGAACAGATTTTTCACATCAATCTGTTAGAGTTACGGGCTGTACGTCTGGCTCTCAAGGCCTTCCTCCCTTCCCTTCGTGGTCAGTCGGTACAGGTCCTAACGGACAATACTACCACGATGTGGTACATAAACAAGCAGGGAGGAGTGGGGTCGTACCTTCTCTGCAGAGAAGCTCTTCGACTATGGTCCTGGGCAAAGGACCATCGGATTTGCTTGATAGCAAACCATCTGGCCGGAGTCTTGAACGTGCGTGCGGACAGTCTCAGTCGCCACTTCTCGGCAGACCACGAGTGGCGTCTCCATCCAGATCAAGTCCGTTTAATCTTCCAGAAGTGGGGGTTTCCTCGGGTAGATCTGTTCGCCACTCGAGAGAACGCGCATTGTCCGTTGTTCTGCAGCCTTCAGTATCCGATGCAGGAAGCGTTGGGGGACGCGTTTCAAATGACCTGGTGCGGCCAGTTGCTTTACGCGTTTCCTCCCATACCCTTGATTCCTCGAGTATTGAGGAAGATTCGCCAAGACCGGGCTCTAGTAATCTTAATAGCTCCGGATTGGCCAAGGAGGGTGTGGTACTCCGACCTTCTCCAACTCTCAACGTGCCCGCCGCTCCGTCTCCCTTTCAGGGCAGACCTCCTCTCACAGTCGCAGGGGCAGGTTCTACACCCCAACCTCCAGAGTCTGCACCTACATGCCTGGAGATTGAACGGGGCAACCTGAGTTCCTTCTCTCTCCCGCCTGAGGTAGTGGATGTTATATTAGCGGCCAGGCGACACTCCACTAAATCTATCTACGCTTATAGGTGGTCTAAATTTGTTGCGTGGTGTGGAGAGAGGCAGATTGATCCTTTACATGCTCATCTATCGGACGTTTTGTCTTTTGCTCTATCTCTGGCGCAGAAAGGTTGTGCAGTGGCTACCATTAAAGGTTATTTATCGGCCTTGTCAGCCTTCATATGTCTTCCAGACCAACCATCTTTATTTAAATCCCCTATTGTTATCAGATTCTTGAAAGGTCTTCTAAATCAATATCCTCCAAAGCCATTCGTTATGCCGCAATGGGATTTGTCCTTAGTCCTGACTTTCCTTATGGGGTCCCCTTTTGAACCTATGCATTCTTGCCCCTTGAGGTATTTGGTTTTAAAAACAGTCTTCCTGATAGCTATAACATCAGCAAGGAGAGTGAGTGAGTTGCAGGCCTTATCAGTAAAACCCCCTTATACAACTTTTTATGGGGATAAGGTGGTGTTGAGGACCAAGGCTGCTTTCCTCCCGAAGGTTGTTTCACCCTTCCATTTGGCTCAGGCAATTACTTTGTCCACGTTCTATCCTCCGCCTCATCCTTCCAAAGAGGAAGAAAGACTGCACCGTCTGGACCCAAAGAGAGCGTTGAGCTTCTTTATCGATAGAACAAAGGATTTCAGGCTGGAGGATCAGCTGTTTATTGGATACGTGGGCAAGAGGAGAGGAAAGGCAGTCCACAAGAGAACACTATCCAGGTGGGTTGTTCTTTGCATTAAAATATGTTACTCTTTGGCAAAGAAGGATCCTCCTGAGGGCATTAGAGCTCATTCCACCAGAGCTAAGTCGGCCACTTCGGCCTTAGCCAGAGGTGTTCCTGTGGTCGACATCTGCAAGGCCGCAACTTGGTCGTCCCTTCACACTTTTGCAAAACATTACTGTTTAGATTCTGAGGTTAGAAGGGACGGCCATTTTGCACGGTCAGTGCTGCAGGATTTCTTGGTTTGACCATTTAGGCACCCACCGCCGGGCGTGGTACTGCTTTGGGACTCTATTCATGAGGTGAGGAATCCACAGGTAGTTGTATCCATCAGAAGAACGAGTTACTTACCTTCGGTAACGACTTTTCTGGTGGATACATTAGCTACCTGTGGATTCCTCACGGTCCCACCCGCCTCCCCGTTGCCTTTATGGTCTTGCCAAGTAATCCTTGAGTGCGCTCCTCTTGATCTTTGAGGGTGCAATAGATGTATATATATAATATATTTATATATATATAGGTATATGTGTATATATCTTTATGTATATACTTGGTGTGTGTATATATTTTAAAAGAGAGAGTTTTATATATATATATATATATATATATATATATATATATATATATATATGTACATAAAAGGATTTACAGTTATTCATACAATGTGGTGTATTTTTACAATATAATGGATGTTGCTTTGTTCTTTCATTGCATTGCCTGGTTGTTCTCATGCACGTAAAAAATGATTGGTACTGACGTCCGCACGTCGTCGAGGACCTCTTATTGCCTGTATGACGTCAGACGGCGTCGCGTGCGAGACAGTGACGTCCTCGTCGACGTGCAGAGACTAGTAAGAAGATTTCCGTAGAATGCTGGCGCCATGGGAGTATTCATGAGGTGAGGAATCCACAGGTAGCTAATGTATCCACCAGAAAAGTCGTTACCGAAGGTAAGTAACTCGTTCAACAGGACCAAAGACTCGTCCACAGCTATTTCTTTGCCTGGAACATAGACCTCTGACAATCGATCTACAAAATGATCAAGGACAGGCCTAATCTTGAAAAGACGGTCAGAATCAGGGTGATTTTGTGGCAAGGCTAAAGCATTGTAAACAAAGTACAGCATCTGAAGAAGAAGCAAATGCTGATAACGACGCATTGTTGCAGAAAATATAGCCGTTGCCATCAAGTGACTAGTAGACCAATAAGAAGCCAGTGACGGCTTCCTTATCAACCCCATCAAAAAAGTCAAACCCAAGAACTTTTTCATCTTTTCCAAATTTGTGGGAATCCTACTGGGTAGCTCTAAAGTGTGGCCTAAGTCTAGCAGCGTTGTCCCTCAAATACTGCTCTGCATACAAATTAGTCTGCTCAACATCCTCTTCCAAAAATACATCGTCCATAAACAACTGAAAGAAATTGACAGGCAAAAAGTTTTCCGCATTCACTCTACACCCCAGGAGACCAGTAAAGGCAGGCAACTCTGGCTGCTCCATGTTTGGGGCAACCCAGAGTTAAGTTATTCCAATGGGAAACTTTTCAGCCCCAGGCTGCTGCACTTTTGGCACATCAGTGTCCTCTCTAAAACAGGCCCTTCATCTGCACTGAGAGTGGCTTTATCATCAGAAGATTCCTCACTGCCAGAATCTCACACTTCCTCCTCTGCCTCAGATGCAGTCAGTCTTATAATCATGATCAGAAGACGACTCAAAAAGCATACCAGCAACCTTTTGAGCGGTCATTCTGCGGCTAGGCATGATCCTTCCTATGAAAAGTAACTGCACAAATGCACCACCAACAATCAGCACTGCGTAAGATAAGTAATAAAGTGTGGCTTTATCACAAAGAGTTATGCACTCAAAAACTATACCCCTCACTTGCCTGAAAAAGCTAGACAATCCTGCATTTAGTACACCACTTGCAAAAATGTTATTCATGCTAGGCAACCATACTTGTTTGGAGTGAAAAAAAGATTCTTAACTATAACATGCAACTACGCAAACTGCTGGTCAATCACTGCCAAAACTGCAAGGAGTCACAGCAAAGGAAGCAAAAGCTTTGAACTAGAACAAAAAGAAGAAATAAACCGTAATAATCACAAATGTAAATACTTTGCCAGTTGACAAACACCCCTCCACTAAACATTTAGAAACTTCTCCTGGTGTCTAGTGGTTTCTGCCCCGTTCGGGGGCAGATGGCTCTATAAAATTAGGCTGTCAGTCAAGTGCCCCCTTTGGGGGGCAACCCTTGCCCAAGATTATGCCTTCCCCAAAACCCCTCACCCCCACACACATACAGAAAAACAGAAACAAAAACTATCCCTGATGTTTTAGTGGCTTCTGTACCCCTTGGGGGCAAATGGTCCTAGAAAAAAAGGCTGATCTTCCACCCAAGGGGGCAGAAATGGCCACTAGCAATGTGCCCCCATGGGGAACGACCCTTGCCCAAGGTGCCGCCCCCCCCCCAAACAAAAAACACACGCACAAACACACAATCCCTGGTGCCTCAGTGTGAAACTTATTAATGTAAAACATTTGTTTTGGGAACCCACATATGTGGTAAGATAATGTTTTTATATGAATTGACAGATAATACCAATGATTAGGAAATACAAATGCACAGAAGTAATGTTTCCTTCATGTTTGCCTGTTACTTAAGTCTTGAAATTGACAAGTCCATGGATTCATTAATCATTATATTCAGGAACCTAAAAGTATCACGGTTCAAACCACTCTTTAACATAGAGAATGATTTTAACTAAAAAGTAGAATGTGTTACGTGACATCAATTCGCCCTTTAGGTATATTGTGAGGGATAATGTCAGAAAGCATAGAATGTTGTAGAGAAGCCTTCAGTATAATAAAATAAATATGGCTAAATCTTACAGCGTCCTTAATTGAAACAAGTATTTCTTTGCCAGACAGAGAATTCATAAAGCTGTGAATGGTCATTTGTGTATCAGAATAAACATGTTAATCTTTTTCGAGTTTGCTGTATCCTGTGCGTTGCTAACCGGTGTGTACAGATGTTGTCTATAGAAGTTAAGCTCTTAATTTTAAACAGGCAAATAGAATCGGTTTAGTGTCCAAGATATCGCAGGATTGAGGAGTTTTCTAACTTTGCAACAATGCATGTGGGACAGAGTGTCGCCAGACCTTTTAACTTTGTAGATGATTAGATAAAAACAATTTTAATTAATCTTGTGGATATCTCCAAAATCGTTTGTGGCATTGGCCCTCCTGTAACTACAAGTCTTTGAGCTTGATTGAATCTGCTTAGGGTATTAGTATTGTTTCATCATTTTATGTTGTCCACCAAATTTTAACTGCACATTGTTCCCTTGTCTCTTTTTTATCTCTAAAGCGGTCTAAAAGTTATTTCTATCAGCTTTCAACAGCTAGCTAGTGTAGCGTCTTGAAATAACCTTCTCTGACTTTCTTTCTTCTTACTAATACTAACGTTCAAAAAAAGGTCTATTAACTGCAGTCTATTTTTATCATTGCATACTCTCTCTGCTTTTCAGATTCACCTTTGCATTGTTTACATCTTTATAGTTTTCAGAGGAATGCTGTCTGATGTTCTTCCTGTTGATCAATGCAGCTACTGCTAAAAAAAAAACTCTTATTTCATAAGCCTACATGATTGTTAAAGGGTGAATATAATGTCCATTCTCATTGTTTCTGTGTCTTATGGGCATTCCAATTTCTTCTGGATTTGACCCTAAGGGGATTTTAGAGAATGTAGTGTCCTGGTACTTAAAAAATAGAGATCTCTATTCTCCTGGTGCATCAAAGTGGTAACAAGTCCAAGTGGATGTAAGTGAGCTGTAAACAATCTATATAAATGTGTTAACAACTGACCAGCCTATTTTTCAGTGGTTTTCCTGTATGCCTCGTAAGGGTGCAGAACCCTGAATACGTTCTTTTTGTTTTTCTTTCTTTATTTCTAAGAATAGAATTCCGGATGTCAATTAGAATTTTAATCCTGAAATTAGTTGTACTCTTGTTTTTTCCATTTGATACCTAACTTACCTGGAAAACAGTTGAGCTCCCTACACAGATGTTCTGAATTTCCTGGTATCCGTCTTTCAATACTTTTAGCTCTCCCACCTCCTTTAGGAAGGAATGAACTTGCTATTTGATTCTGTATTTATGAATATTAATGTGGATCCCATGTTTTTATTTAACACCCATTTTATTGCATTTCTCTAACAACACACCACTTCGCCACAGGAATCATTGTAGATCATATTACATTTATTTAGCTGGATTACATAGGAGAATACACTGTTATCATAATTGTAGTACTGAACCAAACGCAATATGTAAAATTGTGATGCATTCAATGGCCTAGGGTACATCTAAAGTGAAGGCGAAGGAAACAGTAACTCCACCCCCCACAAACATATCTTCAAAGTTAGTCATACTGCCGTCATATAAGCAACTTGACATAAGAAGAGCGTGAGTCGTACCAGCGTACGAGAGATCATAGGAGTTAACATAAAATGTCAATGCCTGGTGTTACTGGAATGTCAAGACCTAGGACCAAATAGTGTAGAGCCTAAGAAAGTGTGACAGGATCAACCAGTTTCCTCTACTTCGGTTTTGAAATGTTTCAGCAAGGTGCCCTATATTATAGTTATAGGTCGTTTGCACAGCCCATAATATTCCTCCCTCCTTAGTGCCGGGCTTTCAGTGGATCCTCACTGGTAAATCTCCCCACACCAACCCAACATAGGGTGTTAGGGGGGAGTGGGAGACTTCCAACAGCACATTATCTGTCATTTGACAAGGAGAAGTGCTAGGTCTACAAAACAAGATTCAGTTTTGGAAGTTTTAAGTCTGGGGAATAGTCCCAGTAAACAATGTTCTGCAGTGTCCTAATGTGTGCTTCCAGTCAGAGATCCAAATGATTCCCTGATGTAATCCCAATAAGATGACAGAGTGGGGCATGTCCACAACATATGTATTAGGCCTGCATCTCCGGTTTGTCATCTTGGGCAAGAGGATGCAGCTGTGGAGAAGATTTTGTGAAATTTAGAGGGTGTTAAATATCTCTTATATAATAATGTGAACTTAAACCAGGTAATGAGGGGTATTGTGGGGGTACTCTAAAAGGAAATTTGATTTCTTGGACTGGGTGTTTAACGTCCGCTTCCCATTGGTCTCTTAGTGGAATCAGTGTAAATGAGAGCCCAGGCATCTGTTGAACCATTTAACCAAGTGCCTACCCGTGCTCATTTTATAAACTGCCTGTACCAGTGAGTGTGTATCCGGTTCGGACATCCATTGACGGATGTAATGCACGATATTGGCAGGTATGAGAAAGAGGGCACCAGGAACCCTGTGTAGTTGTATAAAGTCCGACAACAGTATTCTGACATCAAAGAGGTCATCAATGGAGGTGACAACTACTGTTCACCATGGCGACGGTTTAGTGGACATCAGGGTACCCAGCGGCATGGGTAGGCTGCGTAGAGGAACGATTGGTGCCTAATGTGTCTTAGTGCGTGTGAGACAGAGTGCAGTTTTCTAGTACATGAGAGCATTATGTAGGACTATTAAGTAGGCTCAGTGATCAGGACATTTCGGGAGCCCATTCTGCTGTATAAATCTAGAGAAGAAGGAAAGCTCTCTGCAGATCTTGGTATGGCTACCATCGTCTTGATTCACAAACAAGGAGTACCACCTGTGGAATGTGCCTCTTATATGCCAATCTTATTGTGACATATCAAAGCTAAAATTCTGCCCATGAATCTGGCCTGTATACAATTATTAATAAACTAATGCATCTGGATCATTCTGCCCCATCCCTCTACAAGACACAACCCTAGCAGACTTTTTGGATGTTTGCAGATAGCAAATACTATCTTGAAATCAACTTACAGCTTCACTAGATTCCTTTCTACACAACCTAAAGTAAGAGTCAGTGGAGCTATCTCAAGGGATGTCTGTCTGGGGCGGAGGACAAGCACAGGGCTGCCCGGTTTGCCCATTATTGTTCACACTGTCTATAAAGCCTATGGCAAATTGAATTCAGGAGGGTGCATTATTAAGGGGTTGAGGTGGGACCATGGTTGGGAGTATATTTCGATGTACGTCTATGATACCTTGGTATATCTGAAAGACCTCATACAGTTGATAATCAGATGCTCAACAATAATGATTTGCTTTGGTGAATGTTCAGGCCTTCGCATGAAAGTGGTCCAAAATCACTTGTACTCCCTATCATGGATTAGAACTACGTGTGGGAGTCCAGGCTGGGTCCGATCCCTGATTTTCAGAGGGCTTCATAGAATGGCACTTACTGGGCAACTCCAAGATTGGAGACATATCAGGCTCAACAGGGATTCAGACCTCTGAGGATCTCGAGAAAGGAGCTGAAGCAACACATAATACTATAAATGCTTAGAAGCTAAACATTAACTCATAAGATGCTCTGCTGTTGAAGAATCACCACTAAAGAAGTCTTTTCATGCCATCTCAGAGTTGTACAGGACTTTGATTAATAGCTATCAGGGAAAGATAGACAACCTTTGAAGTAAATGGAAAAGTAATATTGTAATGGGGGTGGGCAATTTGAAAGAGGTGTGCAGATATCTACAGGAATTGGCAGTTGGAACAGATTCTAGATTGAGTCAATTGAAAATATTACACCAAGTCTATTATACTAGAGTGTTAGTGATTGAGGAGGGTTGGAAGAACCGAATGTGGTAGTTATCTTAGGGGTTATAGGACAAATGGAACCTACATGGTAATATCCCAGGCTGCATCTTTTCTGGGAAGGAGTAAGCCAATTAATAGTCTCAGTGATTAGAGAAGTGCTGGAACTGCAAACACAGTTGAAGATGCTGGGTATCTGGTGTGACCTACAGTATTCAGGTACATGCACTTGATGTGTAATGTGAGGTTACACAAAGGGGTTTTGTCAGTCTGTGGGTTAAGCACTTCCACAGTGGGTCAGTGTCCAAATAACCTCGATTGATGCATGCAGAAGAAGTGATATTATATGGAAGAGGATTTACACAGAAATATAATAGAATCTGAGGTTCAAGGAAATCAATTTGCTGTTGATTAGGGTGGAGAAGGTGGTGGGGATGAAATTATAGGAATGCCTGAAAAGACTTCTCAAAGAGGTTTGTGATCTTAGGGCTGAACCCAAAACTTGGTCCACCCCAATGAAATGGAGGTAAACGTTGATAATGTGAACACTTTGAGTTAAGCATTAACACTGAAACCTGTATTTGTATAATCTATGATGTGATGATGCCTGTAGGTTTTTCTTTTTGTATGTTTCAGAAATAATAAAAGTTGTTTCAAAAATAATATCTGGTAACCTAATTTCCGGTAGCCTTTGTTACTAGAGAAATATAAGATAAAATCACATGGCCTCTTCAAAGCTTCTTCATGAAACCACATGTTCTCTAAGTAGAATTTTCAGATTTGTGTTTATATACATGATGGTGTTTTGGGGAATTCTGTTCAACTTCAGGGAGATCCGGGGTAGCACGGTATAGACACTAAGTAGCACAATTTAGGAAGATGTTGTATATGGGGTGGATGGTTGTCCCCCTCAAAGAATAATGACACTAACCTGTTGGGATGAACACCAAAGTCACTAAATTAATGTGAATTGCACTCCCTGCCATCTTTGACACAGAGCACACAGGCTTAACTTGGATTAATGTGTAAAATATTTATGCAGTACCAAAACACAAATAAGTCAGAAAATGAAACCATAAAAACCCAAACCGACTTAGAAAAATAGAGTCAAATATAATAAACAAAATTACAAACTCTTACGTAAAAATAGTGCCAAAAACCAGTAAGTGCCATTAGTAGTCTATGGAAGCGGCAGACTGAGATCAATGAGCGATTTCAGATTGACCACATGGAGCCAAATGCTATTGTCCCCGGAAAATATTTTACCTCCTCACTTAGTCTTTCTTCATCGAGCTCAGAATCCTCCAGCGGGTCAAGCCTGAGTCTCTAACCAAAGAAGTTGCATTAAAATCTGACACCTTTACCGCAAGGTCCCCAAGACTGCTCTAGAGGTTGCAGCTGTTCAAGGTTTCTGGAGCAGGCCCAGAGTTACTTCTGAGGCTCCCAGAACCAGTTCTAGGGGTAGCTTCCCTTCCAATGAGTTTGGAGTCAGTTTAGCTTGTGTGCGCCTTGAGAACAAAAGGGTTTCCTTCTTCTGGTTTTCCCTCACACTAACAATGAATGAGCATGCCTCACCTCTGTTCTTTTTCAAGTTAATGAAGTTCCTGTGCTTAGCCAGCTATACTTCATGAGCTGATAAGGATCAAATTCCCCACTCCCAGTCCATCTTTTCACCAGGCCTAAATCATTGTCGTGCTCTAGGAGCAGGTTTCGCACCTCATTGAGTTTACTGGGCAGGTGCTGGCAGACTACTGCGTATTAGCCTCTGGGAGATCGGGCAGGGAATATGTAACTTTCTGGAGGTACTTTTCCTAAATATTTAATAAAAAATTACATTTCTTCTATGAATTTGACATTTAATAAATATGAAAAATAGTACTTGAAGGACTCATTTAGCTTTTTCTTATCACAAGCTGCAAATTAAAGTTCATTAATCTGTACTTTGACTTTTGTAGTTTTCAATTACAGCCCAGACGATGAAAAATAGCTTTTGGTGCCTAGTCAGTGGAGGACCATGCCAATTTTAATTTTACACATGTTCCATTATTAAATATTAGGCACCCTACCTTGTGGGTAACAAGGTGTACTTAGGCGTGACTTATTACTATTTAAAAGCATGGTTGCCTGCCTGTTAAAAGTATTATTTTGATAGGTGTGTCAGCAGGTTTTTAGGCTGCTGCAGTCAAGTTTCACATGATAGGCATGAAGCTATGTTTTCCAGGCCCAGTTTGTGGATGGCACAGTAGGTGCTACATGCCTTGTTCTGTGGATGGCAAAATAGGTGCTTCTGTCCACAGGGGTGTTTAACTTCCAGGCCCTAAGTACATTCTCTATACCAAATACCAGACACGTAAAGGCAAATTAAATAAGTCAGTTAGGGGTATGTCAATGTCAGTGTAACCATGTTAAAGGGGGAGCTTTACTCCTGTTCAGCACGGATTAGAGTACAGAGATTTCTATGTTCAACAAAAATAGGGTGCAGGAAAAGATAAAATATCAAGGGCTGCATGCATAAAAGGTGGACTTCCAAGTCATAAGACAAAAGTTATTTACCTTGTATGGCTAGGGAAGAATGTTTTCTGCAGGAGGTATATTTCAGATTGCTGTTAAAAATTCAGTTTTGAGGTGTACATTTACAGAAAAATCCTTAAGTAGGCATATGTTCTTTATTTTGTGGTTTGCTAGGTAGTTGTTTGTGTGCAATTGTGTTTAGACAGGAAGAGGAGGTTTTGGAGTCTTCTATACATTTTTATAAACTTTAAAAGTTGTGCTTGCTGTCATCCATACATATTAAGGCTCTATCTGTAATTTAGACAAGCCTGACATCAGCTTCTTTCTGGCATTTGCTGGATCTTTCCAAGTCCATCAGGTCGGTAAGTGATAAAAATGTGTCTTCTGTTCACATTCTAACACAATTTCCAAAACGTTTTTCTTTCTCCACTTTCCCTCTACCTTTCTTGCTGCTAGGTCATCCGTCTTGCCTGCAGTTCACACCAGTAATGATGGCAGCAGTGAAGACGTATCGCTGGCAGTGCATCGAGTGCAAATGCTGTAACATATGTGGAACATCAGAAAATGATGTATGTGCTATCCTAACTTTTGAAAGATCTTTCCACTTTGTTTTCTTGAAAAAAGAAGGGACCCAGAACCTTAGTATCTCACTGTGAGGCCAGTTTGATTTAATTAAGTTATAGGATTTTGTATGCCTGTATTCCTGAAATATATGGTTAAGACTCTCTACCCAGAGATGCACAAACATAAAAACAAAGAATGCATACACTCAGTTCCCAGTAGTTAAAAAACAGATATTTGCAGACTCCATGATTTGTTTTGTGATATATTTTTTTAATTTCTTGTTTTAGTTTGCTCCATTTGCTTTTAATTGCATAATTTGTATCAGTGGTTATCCTAGAAATAACCACATTGGTGTCTAGCTGAACTCATGAGCAAATACGCTTTAGCCTTCTAGTCTATATTACATTTTTCTCCTTTTACTGCCTTTCGCTTACATTTTCTGACATATTGTCAATTTGACATAAGCATAAACCAGTGGTTCCCAAACTTTTTCGATCCCCGGCTCCTTTGACCTATTGGCCGTGTTGGCCACGGCTCCCCATTATGTTACTTTTTTTTGGCGGGTGGGGGAACGTAATCCCAGCCTGTACCTGTACCTACACTATTTACAGTTTGACTTCTTAATTCTCTCGTTCAGGTTCCTGAAAACCATTTATTTTAAATTATTTCTTTTCTTTTGTCATAGGGATATTATTAATGGTACTCTGGCGCCCTCCGCTGGTCACAATAATTAATGCCGGGGGTTTTGTTTCCAAAACCACGGTGAAAAGCTACCGATTAAAAGCACCTCCGAGTGGTTTCCAGACTGTGTGCGGCGCCCCTGGCTAATTTTGACGGCGCACCAAGGAGCCGCGGTGCACAGTTTGGGAACCACTGGCATAAACCCTTGCAATGTGCTCCTACCGTGGGATTCCTCACATGGCCTGTCCAACATGGCAGCCTCACCATTCTCTAGATCACTGCTGCCCACTTCTACCTGTATGGGCACCTTTCCTTCTCCCTTAAGTAGAAATCTTTCTTTTCTTGGAAATAACTACCACACAATATCGGGCACACCTTGCTCCTTAATATAAGTCGACTCTGACTTTTTGCTGCCTCAGCACTTTGAACTCCAGCTTCACTATGACTCCAAGTATTTGTACTGACCAGATCCATGACCTCAGCGGACCTGTCTGCCATCATCATCCCTATAATCTCCAGGTTTGCAATGTGAATTTCATTCTCTTTTTTTTATTTTTTTTAAACTTGGGAGTCCTCAACCATTTGGCACTGTCTCTCTTGATGGCACCAAATCTATGCCACTGAACCCTATCTGTGACCCTGCTGTCTTTAGATTCTTTTTCCTCGCTATTGCATCTGAAAGCATGGACGAGGGCTGTAGATCAGAAAGCATAGAAGTGCAATTTTTAAGGAAAACACAGAAAAAAATGCTTGAATAATGTGAAGAATGTTCAACTACAGACTTATGTCAAGTGAAAACACCTAATAATCGACTGTGAAGTTTTTGAAAGACCCACAAAGACATCAACTGTGTGGGCCATGAAATGTAATGAGGCTGTGGATCACACTCTTGCTGATTCTGCACCAACTGCCATCACAAATTCTCCCGGAAAAACAGCCATGAGGTCCGCAGCTGCCTGCTGAGAAACCATCAGCTGGAGGATTGCAAAGTATGTTTGGAATTTCAACTCAAAACACTGAAGTCAAGGGAGAAACAAAGGTGGGCACCAGGGAACAACAGGGAAACGAAGTGGTGCAGGGGGAATCTTCTAAGGTAAAAGAAAAAGTAGATATAGAAAAAGAGAAGACGCCCCAAAAATATCGAACCATGAGGGACACTAATGCCAGGTAACACCATGCATAGGCTCCAAGACAAAACAATCATAGTCAAAACAACACTCCCAGACCTCCCTGTTGGCGAATGTTTTGGCAGCTAAGGGTAAGCGAAAGCATAGAGCCTCATGGATCCAGGGCAGAAGATACTGCTGATTGAAAACCCTCTAACAAGAGATGATTGAAAGCCCAGGAGGGAGAAGGAATCCTGTGAAACAATCTTCAATCCCGAAGAATAGACAGTCTGTGATTGACGTGGAACAGAAGACTCTCGAGACAGAGATTTTTAATAGAAATGGAACCTTTGCTTTAGTGGAAGAGGGAGTTCGGTGACTACTTAAAGGTGTACAAAATTCTCAGATTTTCTCCTTGACCAAAAGTTTTTTTCTGAGAAAGAACCAGAGGTAGAACAACCAGAACTAGTGTCTCCAGCCAGAAGAAAAAATCTGTGCATATGAGGATGTGCCTGGTGGAGGTCAGTTTGAGCATGAATTCTTCAGCAGGGAAGACTTCATGAAGGAAAGAGTAGCAGGTAGTTGAAATAAACTCTCCTGAAGAAGGAGTATATAAACACCCCTTGAGACAATCAGTAGCAGGTACCTTTGTCACATACAATGCAGTCCTCTAGAGTGCGGAAGCCAAGAATGACATCAAATTAGAAGAGGATCAGTCAGAATCCTGTTTTCTCTTAACACTAATCCTGTCTGGAAGGAAGAATCAGTACCTTCTGATGTTACATAGCACTCTAGATCAAGGGAGGTCTTCAGGGAGCCAGCCATTGCTAAATTAGTGACCCCCAGGATCAAAATTAGTACTAACAATCCTCTCAATACCCTGCCACTATAAAGGGTAGGGGCAGTCTCCATTATTGTTGCTACACACTGGCAACTACTGGACCTCTGCTATTGCTACACACTGGCAATCACTAGACGACTATGCACTATCAAGCATGGGCTACCACCTGATAGGAAAAGGGAGCAGTTGGATTCTGCTGCTGCTCAATGGCACACAGCCAACTCAAATGTGCTACTAAACAGGTACAGTCACCAGCAATAGGAAGAAGTCTGATACAACATCTACCAGAACTTTGTAGTAAGGGAGCAAAGGGACATAACATTGCTAAACCCTGTTTAAATCCACACTGGATTCCGCAATACTATCAGTTGACTGTTTTGCAAGGAACTACCTTGAGAAGGCATATTTCATGGTAGGTGTCTGGTGTCAGTGTCTTTCACTGGAGACAACATGTTTAGAAACACAGTGGACAATGCTCAGTAAAGCATGAAAAAAGACAATAAGACCACAGGATTGATGGGAGCTCTCCACTTCAAGGGATCCTTCCAAGGGACACCACCAGCCCCAAATAGGCCCAGCTTGCCAGGAGAGAGACAGTAGTAGTCAGGCACTCTTCTTTAATGCCATCGATATAGTCTTGTAGTGCTCCATTACTATGGCATTATACTGACATGTCAAACCAGACCTTTCTGGGAAAGCGCAAGTTAGAAATTAAAACTATGGGAAGGGCTGGACTCTCCAGCAAGTGACTATGTGCTGTAGATTCCATCTCATATAATGCTAGTGGGACAGAGAATTGGTGGATCCCTCCAGCAGAGTCCTGTCACCTCCAACAAATGAATTCTAAACGCTATCTGACACAGATACATCAACAAAGTCCTGGAACGGCCGTCAAACATGAAATCAAGAGCAAAGATGGTCAGCTTCAAAGAAAAAAGTTGCTTCAAAGACGAGGAACAGGACCTATTGCACAAACTAATGTTAAAAAAAAGTTTATGCTAAAGGGATAGGCCTGGGGGTATACTCAGTTTACTTACTTGTACCAAAACCAGACAAAACTGAGACCTATCCTAGACCTATGGGCCTTAACTATGTCAAGACTCAGAAATTCAGAATGACAGCTTTGCAAGAACTAATACTAAGCCTGCAAACCTTAACATGTCTATGAACTGCGGATAAAATAAATTGCTGGGGTTTGTCCTAGACAAGGTGCATTCCCAGTTTAGGGTTTTGCCATTTATGATAAATTCTGCCCCCAGGGTATTTACAAAGTGCCCAGCTGCTCACCTAAAGAGAATTGGATTGATGTATAACGGTGCTTAGACAACTGGTTGGTAAAACCAAAGTTGTTCACAGAATAGAGCCAGATAAGCCCAAGCTCTACACCACTTAGGGGTCTCTATCAACTTACAAAACTTTTCACTCACTCTACAAAAGGGAACAATATTCTTGGGAGCAAGGCTAAACTCAACAGAAGCCAAAATATTCCTTGTTCAGGCATTAACAGAGTTAATTTGCTTTTACCGGACCCTTCCCAATCCGGATTCCGCAGCAACTACAGCACCGAAACTGCCCTCATCGCCACCAATGACGACATCAGAACCATACTGGATAGCAGCAAAACCGTGGCCCTCATCCTCCTGGACCTCTCGGCCGCGTTCGACACCATCTGCCACCACACCCTATGCTCACGCCTCAGCAATGCTGGAATCCGTGACAGAGCCCTGGACTGGGTCACATCCTTTCTCACCGGCAGAACCCAGAGAGTCCACCTCCCTCCCTTCTGCTCGGAGGCCACCGAAATCATCAGCGGCGTACCCCAGGGTTCATCCCTCAGCCAGACCCTCTTCAACGTCTACATGGCCCCACTCGCTAACATCGCCCGATTCCCACAACATCAACATCATCACATACGCCGACGGTACCCAGCTGATCCTCTCCCTCACCAAGGACTCTGCCAAGACCTACCTCCACGAAGGAATGAAGGCCATCGCTGAATGGATGAAGAGCAGCTGCCTCAAACTTAGTTTGGACAGGACGGAAGTCCTTATTTTCGGCTCCCCCCGCCCCCTCCGCATGGGATGACTCCTCATGGCCTGCCACTCTCTGAACCGCTCTGACTCCCACTGAGCACGCACACAAACTAGGATTCATCTTGGACCCCTCACTTTCCATGACCCAGCAAGTCAACGCCATCTTATTCCCCTGCTTCAACACCCTCCGCATGCTCCGAAAGATCTACAAATGGATACCCACTGAAACAAGAAGAACTATCACCCAAGCCCTCGTAAGCAGCAAACTGGACTATGGCAATGCCCTCTATGGAGGAACCACGGCCAAACTCAAGAAGAGGCTGCAACGCATCCAGAAGTCCTCCGCACACCTCATCCTGGACATCCCCCTCCACTGCCACATCGCAGACCACCTGAAAAGCCTGCACTGGCTCCCAGTCAACAATAGAATCACCTTCAAACTCCTCACCCACGCTTACAAAGCCCTGTACAACACCAGACCAGAATACCTCAACAGACAACTCTCCTTCTACACCCCGACCCGGCATCCCTGCTCCGCTGACCTCGCCATCGCAACCGTCCCATGCGTCCACAGAACTACAACCAGCGGTAGATAATTTTCACACCTCGATGCCAAAACGTTGAACACTCTTCCCCACCCCCCTACGCCAGACCAAAGACCTCCTTACCTTCAGGAAACTTCTGAAGACCTGGCAGTTCGAGCAGTAGCAGCCGCCCCCCCCCCCCCCCCCCCCCCCAAACCTTCTCCTCCTCTCCTCAGCGCCTTGAGACCCTCACAGGTGAGTAGTGCGCTTTACAAATCCCTGATTAATTGATTGATTGCACTGACTCACCATTCAACAGACTCATCGCTAGGCGCCATTGACCCGCTCCATGCGACTTGGTCTTTTTGTCGCAGCAGCCTTCTCCAGAAAGCCTTGTGGTGCAGGCCTCCACCAGTCCTGCCAACCCTAACAATTTTCCTACCACTCCCCCGACAGGGAATCAAAGCAAGTCTGCCGGAGACATTAGGGAAGTGCCTCTTCTCATCAGCCATCTTGGCCCTGTGACATCAGTTTGCTGGGCCATTATACTCATGCCCTCTGAGAATTGGTGGCACAAGGCCACCCTGGTGTACCGGAAGACCATCACCCTGTCTTTCGCAGGCGATTTAAGATGGTTGTGATGCAGCCAAGTTCGCAATTTGTTGTGGCTTTTACACCACTGACTACTTTGGGCGAGCTATCGGCTCCAGCATGGCCATCGTAACCAAATGTGGCTACGATCAACTGAGTTCTCAGGCGACCTCCAGTCTTGTCTGATGGGCATGCCCTTCGATAGGACTTGCCTGTTCGGGGACAAGGCTGACTCTGCCATTGAATGTTTCAAGGAGAGTAAGACTACCACACGCTGTCTGGGCCTCTCTGGCATGCTCACCAGTGCACAGATTCCATCAGTTCTTTTGTGACTGTGGCTGAGTGCCTGTCTACCCCAACAAATATCCCAGTAGTTTTGCGGGGAGGCCTAGGTAGCCCACCCCATACCCTCTCAGCCTCACCTACCAAACCTCCTTAGTGCACCCTTACTGGGTCACAGCCTCTCAGTGGCAGGCACCAATTCTATCCGCATTGACAAGCAAACAAGTGCTACATGTGGGTCCTGCAGATCACCCCCAAAGGTTGTCTTACCTTTCTTTTCTTTCTGACCGCACCTTTCACCAAGCAACTGACATTGTACCATTTCTCCATTTTACAGCAAGAAGTGCAAACCTTTTTGGCCAAATGATATGTCATGACGGACAGTGCTAGCACCACATGTAGGATGTGGTGTTTATTCCCACTACTTTCAGGTGCCCAAGAAAGCCAGAGGTCATGAACCTATTCTAGATCTGCCCCCTGTCAATGCCTTCCTCCAGAAGGAGAAATTTAAAATGTTCATTCTGGACTGGGTCTTGTCTGCTTTTGACCCTGAAGACTTCACAGTGGCATTGGACTTTCAGGATGCTTATTTCCATATTCCTGTCCTGCTGGCCCATAAGGGCTGCCTGCAGTTTGTGATGGGAGAGGAACATTTTCAGTTTGCTGTGCTCCCTTTTGGTCTCAGGAGCATCCCTCAGGTGTTCACAGTAGTGATGGCGGTGGGTGCAGCACACCTTCGGGTTAGGGGTACAGTCTTCGCCATCCCCATCAATTGGCTGTTGAAGGCATGCTTGCCCCAGGCAGTAATCAACACACTACGACGAACCTCCTGCCATCTTTGGGTTTCAAGATCAATGTTCAGAAGCCACACATGACTCAGATGCTCCTCTTTGTTGGAGCCTTTCTCGACACGGTTCGGTTGCGTGCCTCTGCTACGGGAAAGAGAATCTGGGAAACGCAGGTTATAATCCCAATATATCTTCCCTGATAAACTGGTTCTGCGAACTAGGCATGGCCATCCTTTCAACCAAATGTTGTAGCGGCTTTCCATATCTGTCAAACCATCACCCTACCAGCATTCTATGCTCTGCCTCATCCCTCTCAGAAGTAGTTGAGATTCCAGCACTTGGACCCAAAAATGGCACTCTATTTCTACATCAATCGTACTGAAGACTACTAATTCAACGATCAACTCTTTGTGGGATTTGTGGGAGAGAAAGAAGGCACATCTTTATAGAAGTTTGCCATCTCTTGCTGGATTATGCTCTGCATCAAGGTCTGCAACTCATTGGCAAAAAAGCGACATCCGGATGGACTGTGTGCTCATTCTGTCGGGGACAAAGCTGCTACCACTTATGTCTCTGTCCTGGACTTTGCCAGGCTGCTACTTGGGCATCTCTTAAATTTTCATGAAGCAGTCTTGTCTGAACATCAAAGTCTGCTGGAAAGGGCACTTGCCTGTCTGGTCCTGCTGGTTTGAGTCCTTTTATAGCCCACCTCCAATTAGGTACAGGTTGAGAATCTATTCAAAAGTGAGGATTCTGGGGCTAGAAATCTCTATCAGAAGAATAAGTTACATTCCTTTGATAACACTAGACTCTATCTAGATGCAGATTCTACGTGGATCATTCCATCCTCCCTGTTCTGTGATTGGACTCTACCCATTAATAAGATACCATGTCTAGGAATCTGCACACTGGTATACCAATATTCTTTTGGGGATCCATGTCTTGGGACACAGATGGTCTCAAAAGCAGCTGACGTCAGCACGCAGGACTGGTGCCTATATAGGCCCACCATGTCATTTTCGGTACAGCTTTAGTGTGGAGCAACACAACGCCACCTTCGGATTTGCAGAGGTATAATGGAAATGTTGTGGATCCAGTCTGAGACATGCAGAATATGCTAAAAATGAGGAATCTTCAATTAAATAGTCCCTACCAGAAAAAGTGTTACTGAGGTAAGTGACTTGTTTGTTAAGATACCTCGCTTACCTACTCATGTAAGGTTTCTCATGTGTCTCACTTAAAGTACATTCAGCAGCCATAGTAGCTCACTCAAGAGGTAGAAGACAGGTTTTTTTTTAAACACCAGTGATACAAATATTTCTTGAAGGTGTGAAAAGACTGGCACCACTAGGGTCAGACCCATCACCAATGTGGAACCTTAATGTAGTACCCATGTAAACACCCTTCAAGCCAATGTACAGTGCAGGACTGAAGGTTTTGGGTTTTGTTATGTACCTTAAAGACAGCTTTTCTTGGCATCCATTTTGTTCTTATGATGTGTTAGCAAACTGCAAACACTCACAGTGAGGGAACCTTACCTCCCAATCCACTAAGATAGAGTGGCAATGTGACCAAATACATACTTCATGCCAAAGATGGTCTCATCCTTCTGCGTCAAGTCAAACCATACAGCTTCTAGCTTTTTTCCAGCACCCGGAATCTCCAGTGGAGCAAGTCCTTCATACACTAGAAGCCAGAAGAGTAATCTTGTACTCTGTACTCAATTCAAGAAACAGAGGCAACACAAAGGCAAACTATTTTTTTCCCTGCGCACCAGCTTCAACGGGCTCCCCTGTAAGCAAGTTGGACTGTAGTAAGATGGGTAGTCCAGACAATACAAAAATGCCATATGGCAATAGGAATTACTTTGGAAGAGAAACTATTAGCAAACTCTACATGAAAGAAGGGAGCAATGCTCTCCTTCATTGCTAATGTCTCTATTAGGGATGTATGCAAGGCTGCCACATGGTACTCAACACACACCTTCACCAAATGCTACTGTGTAGACAACCAAGCAAATAAGGAAGCTCAAGTGGGACAAACAGTACTAAAACGCCTGTTTGCAAATCTAAATTCTTTGTAATCTAGCCTCCCAAGAAAATTCAAAGTGCTTCAAAGTTAACTCACAGCTTGTGAATCCAGAAAAGAATGACGCTGCAACGCAAAATGGTTACTTACCAATAGGAGTAGTTTTGCAGCTTTTCTAGGATTCACTTGAAACCCTCCTCCTCCTCAAAAATGATAGATTTTTCAACTGGGGTGGAGAGAAGTTGTCACATCAAAAAAAGAAGCTACAGCAGATAGGAAAAAAAGTGCGACCAGGCATACATGGTTCAGGGGTGTACATCTAACTTAATTGAAGTAAAGGCATAGCACTAAATGGGTGATGCTGATGTTATTAAAAAAAAAAAAAAAAAAGAGAGAGTAAAGAGACTATTCTGCACCCAAACACTAGATGGCAGGATAGCCACAACATGTGAATACAGAAAATTCTTCGAGCTGCTAATCTACTGCAGTAGGTAAATAACATTTTTATTTTTGGCCACCAAATAGTCTTGTTTTATAATGAATCTTATAGGTAATTTTGTTTTTGTTGCAGTACCCCCACACTTTTTGCCTGGTATTGGATGCAACTTTGACTGAAGTGCACTGGGTTCCTGCTAACCAGGGCCCCAGTGCAGTGTTTTCTCCCTAAACTGCCCAGTTGTTTCACCAGTTGGCGAAACCTTTAGCACCCTCTGTAACTCTCTAGTAAATGGTACCCCTGGTGCCTAGGGCCTGCGGTGCTAAAGGAGGTCTCTAAGTGTTGCAGCACAAATTGTGCCACCCTCAGGGACCCCCTTAACAAGCACGACAGGCTGCCATTGAAGGCTGCATGTTGTAATGCAGACAAAAGTGAAAATACACCATGGCACACAGCTTGTGTGCGCCTCTGGACAGCGCACACAAGCTGTGTGCCAATAAATGGGTCACCCCTCTGGCAGTGCAATAATGTGTCACTCCTCTGGCAGTCCTTGCAGCCCTAAGGCAGGATGCATTATATTACATGTGAGGGCATGTCTGCCCGAGTAGATATGCCCCTGCTATGTCTTTATCAATTCTCTCCGACATGGCAAGTGGCCCAGGAAGCCATTTTAAAGGCATGTGCTGGATACTGGTCATTATGAGTTCCCCGGCTACATGATGGCTTCACTGAAGATAGGGATGTTTGGTATCAAACATCTCGTATTGGTGAACCCACACTGATGCCAGTATTGGATTTACCAATACATGCACCCAGAGGGCATCTTGGAGATGCCCCCTGAAACCTTACCAGCCTCTGGTGTGCTCACGGACTAATTTCTACCAGCCTGCCACCTAAGACATCGTTCTGGACCCCTGGAATGAGAGCCTTCTACTCTCAGGAGGCGCAGAACAAGCCTGTCCTGGAAGAGTGTGTAACCCACTCCCGCACAATGACCTGCTGATTAGCCTTCCTAAGGCGGCAAGCCTTAAAGGGCTACCGCCTTCGAAATGCAAATGTGGGTGTCCTCACAGGAGAGGAACGCTACCCCATGTCCAGAGCCCATGTGGCACCTGGACAGGTGGGAAAACTAGCTAGTCAGGTAGGCATGCCACCTCCAGGCTAGTGCCGCCCCTAAGGTGGACTAGTGCGAGGTGAACCTGATTTTTCAGAAGTAGCCATCTTTGAGATGGCATACCCACGGATTTTGGGACAGAATTATGCCCACTTCCCACAGGAAGTGGTTATAAAGGGGGCGTAATAACCCCAAGGATAAGTAGTCCATTGGCTGATACCCTATACACACCTAACAGCCCTAATTTCAGTATTTAGGGGAGCCTCTGGCACCAGAGAAGGAGATCTTGATGACCTAAAAAGACAAAGGACACCGAAGAGCCACAGCAGCAAAAAGGAAAAGAAGCAGCTGACCTGGTGCCAAATTCGACCACCTGTCTTCATCCCTCTTCGAAATCTGCACCAAAGTTGACTCGTCCTGCAGCTGTGATTCCAGAAACCCGGGAGGTCTGCCTGCCTTCAAAAAAGACTCAAGACCTCCTGTGAACAGCTGACCTGTTCTCCAAAAATCTCCAAAGAAGGGACTTTGAAGCCTCTAGAGCCACCAAAACCCGATATCTGAAGTCACCACTGCACCCACCGTCTCTGACCCAAGATGAATTGAACCACTGGTGGCACAAGATTTCCCAGAGTCTTGGTCCATTGTGGTTTCACCGCTCCTGTTCTCCCCAAACTCGCCTGCAGGCTCTGCCCACAGGCTCCCTCTCCTGCGGCCTCTGTGGTGAGAGAAACCCGACACCTAAAACAGCTACTGCGCCTGTCGCCTCCAGCCAGAGTTGAAGCGGGCCGCTGGTGTCTATGAAGTTCCCCAGCTCTCCTGAGCCCAAGTCCACTGTGGTTTCACCCGTCCTAGACTCTCCGACGATGCCTGCAGCCTCAGACCGCTGGGCCCCTCAACAGCGAGTGCTCCTATACACAAAAAACCTGATGCCAAAGGACACCTCTGCATCTCTCACCCCTTACTGCGGTTGAAGAGGACCAAAGGTGCACCCACGTCCTTGAGGACCCCATGTTTGTAACCTACCTGTTGGTTGTCCTCGATTGGCCTCCTAGCCAGAGCCTGCAGCCTTTTTCCACGGAGACCGATCCCAATTGAAGTACATTGGGCACCTGATGGTGTATTACAACTCCACACCCGTCCACCCCAGTGCCGCCCAGGCTGTTCTGTTGGTGTAGTCTTGACCCTTGCCCAATCCTTACCTTTAGTTTCGGAGATTGGTCCCGAAAGTTGTCAAACAGTACCTGATTGCAGAAATTGATTTCCTCCCATAGGATAACATTGCAGCACTCCGAAGTTGCACTGTGTTCCTTTTTAAAGTGAGAAGAATTCCTATTTAAAAATGTACTTACCTGAACAATTTTTCTCTAATGCCTAAATATATATAAAGTTACTTTCTATTTTTATAAATTGGTGTGGATCTCCTTCCCGAGTTGTGTCTCATTTATTGACTATTGTGTGTATTTGTAGATGTCTTGCACTCCTCTGTGTTAAACCTAAGGCTGCTCGACAACACTACCCGTAAATAGAGCACTTTTGGAATGCCCTGTCTACTCACTGTGGAACCCCTGGGCCCTTAACACAGTATTCACATACAACATAAAGGGCCAGCTTCCTCAAATCCCAATTTCATTATTTGTTTTGTTCTCAACATTATTTAGCTGGAATGTTCTTATCTGAAAAGTAATCTCACCCTGATTGCTACAACTCAGTCCCCCCACTTTATACCAACTCTTAGTTAAAACTACATTATTTTTTCCTTATAGCACACCAGCCTACAAAGTGTTCCAATCTTGATTTCTTATGTACCTGGACAGCTGATAAAAGCCTTAGGTAACTTCTTCTCTCACCTACTCTCACTTTTTTGCATGCTCCTTCCACAACCTACAGTTACTACCGCTATCTTTCTTTTCCTCCCCAGTATACCAAATGGGGACTCATACTTTGTTTTGCCTCTCTTTCTTCCTGCATTAATAGAGCCTTTATATTGAAGGCCTGTTTCAGTGTTCGGCGAGGGCCTTTAACAAGGAAGCGGGACTTTAACCTGTTGGGTGCAGAGGACGAGGTGGTTACGTCCGGTGGTGCGGCTCTCAGGCGCTACAAACGTAACCACCTTGTCCTGGACCCGGCCCACGGGGGAGCGCTAGTGCTTCCCCCTTGGGCCTCCCCCTCCCATGGGCAGGGATAGAAGGGCAGTCCCTTCCCCTTCCACCCCCGCCCCCAGTGATGTCTGATGATGTCAGCAGGCGATCTCGTGCTGACCTCATCAGAGGTCACCTCCTATTGTGCTGGAAGCATGCTTCCAGCATGATGCGGAAGAGAAAAGCTAAGCATTTCTCCTACACTCGGGAGGCGGGGGCAGGCAGAGGCATGAAAGGAAAGGCCTTTCTTTTCATGTCTCTAAACATTTCTGCAGCCCGATCGCATCACAAGGGATAGTGTTTTGTTTTTTGTTTGAGTATAAGGCAAGAGCCGCTCCCCAGGGGGGGCTAATTATTTTTAGGCTCCCCAGGGGACAGTAATTTTATTAGGTCTATTCTTGCCCCCCTGGCGGCAGGTCGGCCTATAATGATTAGGCCTATCTGCCCCCTAGGGGGGGCGGAGGGCAGAAGCCATTAGACACCAGGGATTTCTTTTTTTAATGAAACTGGAATAAGGGGAGCGACCCCTTAGGCAAGGGTCGCTCCCCAGGGGGCAGTTTTTTATTAGGCCTTTTCTGTCCTCCCCCTCCACCCCCGGGAGCAGATCAGCCTATATTAATAATAGCCCCCCTAGGGGCCATTTGGGCCTATTTTTATGAGGCCAATCTGCCCCCAAGGGGGGGGGCAGAAACCACTAGACACCAGGGATTAGTTTTTTAGGTCAGTTTCACGCAAGGGTAGCGACCCCTTAGGCAAGGGTTGCTCCCCATTGGGCCGGGGGCAATTTATTTTAGGCCTTTTCTGCCCCCCTTTGGGGCAGACCGTCCTATTTTTGAAAGGCTCATCTGCCCCCCAGGGGGATAGAAACACCACCAGACACCAGGGAAGAATTTTTTTTTTAAAAAAGAAAGAGGGTGGGGGTATAAATAAATGAGTACAAAGTTGTTCTGCCCACCATTGGGCAGATGGGGAAGACACCCCCGATCCACTCCCCGGAGGGGGTGGGGGGGCAGAAAGCCTACTAGATGCCAGGCAATTAAAAAAAAAAAATGGGCTGGTGGCTACCAACCAGTATGGGCATGGCTATACCCCCACCCCAACTGAAGGGGGTAACAGTCTTTCAGCCCTCCCCTGCACACTATAACATGTTATCCCACGGCAAGAAGGACATTTAATTATTTTGGGTTTTGGTTTTACATTTCGGCCATGAGAGCTTGGCGAGCTCTCGAAATTGTCCCACTTGGAATGGTGAGGGCTGCACTTTTTGGACTTTGGGATGCTGCCCTGTAGAAAAATCCACAAGACCTAGACACATCTGAAAACTAAACATCTGGGTGAGTCCAGGGTTGGGTGCTTCACATGCACCCGCACTATTTTCGTACCCACAATGCCCTGCAAACCTCAAATTTTGCTAGAAATCACACATTTTTCTGCTGGAACCTTCTGGAATCTGCATGAATCCACAAAATGCCTACCACCCAGCATTGTTGCATCTATACAGATAAAAATTCTGCCCCACTTGTCAGCCTAAAAATATTTATTTTTTTCAAACTGCCCTTTTGGATCTGCTTTGGTTCCCCCTAAATTTCAACATGTTTTTGGTTCTTTCCTGTCAGAGACACTTGGCCCACCTACACAAGTGAGGTATCATTTTAGTGGTAGACTGAGGGGAACGTTGGGTGGTAGGAAATCTGTCCCGGTGCAGCAATCTCTCTCTCTCTCTCACACACACTCACGCACACCTACACACACTCACGCACACACCTATATTTATCGGGAGACTTGCGGGAACGCTGGGTGGAAGGAAATGTGTGGCTCCTATCAGATTCCAGAACCTTCTGTCACCGAAATGTGAGGTAAAAGTGTTTTTTGGCCAAATTTTGAGGTTTACAAAGGATTCTGGGTAACAGACCCTGGTGGGACCCGCACAAGTCACCCCATCTTGGATTCCCCTAGGTGTCTAGTTTTAAAAAAATGCATAGGTTTTGGTAGGTTTCCTTAGGTGCCAGCTGTGCTAGAGGCCAAAATCCACAGCTAGGCACTTTGCAATAAACAGCTCTTTTCTTTGGGAAAATTTATTGTGTCCACGTCATATTTTGGGGCCTTTCCTGTTGTGGGCACTAGTCCTACCCACACAAGTGAGTACCATTTTTATCAGGAGACTTGGGGGAACGCTGGGTGGAAGGAAATTTGTGGCTCCTCTCTGATTCCAGAACTTTCTGTCACCGAAATCTGAGGAAAAGGTGTTTTTCGGCCAAAGTTTTGAGGTTTGCAAAGGATTCTGGGTAAGAGAACCTGGTGAGAGCCCCACAAGTCACCCCATCCTGGATTCCCCTAGGTGTCTAGTTTTCAAAAATTCACAG
Organism: Pleurodeles waltl; assembly: GCF_031143425.1. Taxonomy (NCBI): domain Eukaryota; kingdom Metazoa; phylum Chordata; class Amphibia; order Caudata; family Salamandridae; genus Pleurodeles; species Pleurodeles waltl. The sequence continues at coordinate 807,681,860 of NC_090448.1, read as the reverse complement.
TTTTCCTAGGTGCTGGCTGAGCTAGAGATCAAAATCCGCAGCTAAGCCCTTTCCAAAAAAAACACGTCAGTTTTCAATGTAAAAATGTGATGTGTTTCCTGTCGCAGGCATTAGGCCTACCCATGCAAGTGAGGTACCATTTTTATTGGGAGACTTGGGGGAACACAGAACAGCAAAACAAGTGTTATTGCCCCTTCTCTTTCTCTACATTTTTTCCTTCCAAATGTAACACAGTGTGTAAAATAGACGTCTATTTGAGAAATGCCCTGTAATTCACATGCTAGTATGGGCACCCCAGAATCAGAGATGTGCAAATAACCACTGCTTCTCAACACCTTATCTTGTGCCTATTTCGGAATTACAAAGGTTTCCTTGATGCCTATTTTTCACTCTTTATATTTCAGCAAATGAATTGCAGAAAACCCAGTATACCATGAAAACCCATTGCAAGTTGCAGCTCATTTATTGACTCTGGGTACCTAGGGTTCTTGATGAGCCTACAAGCCCTACATAGCCCCACAACCAGATGAGTCCAGCAAACGTGACAGTATATTGCTTTAAAAAATCTCAAATCGCAGGAAAAAATTTGAGTAAAATGTGGAGGAAAATGGCAGTTTTTTTCACCTCAATTTCAATATTTTTTTATTTCAACTGTTATTTTCTGTGGGAAAACCTTGTAGGATCTACACAAATGACCCCAAGCTGAATTCAGAATTGTGTCTACTTTTCTGAAATGTTTAGCTGTCCAGGATCCAGCATTGGTTTCACACCCAATTCTATCACTAACTATAAGGCGGCTGAAAGCACAAAAAGTAGTAAAAATGGGGTATGTCCCAGTAAAATGCCAAAATTGTGTTGAAAAATTGGGTTTCTTATTCAAGTCTGCCTGTTCCTGAAAGCTGAGAAGATGGTGATTTTAGCACCCCAAACACTTTGATGATGCCATTTTCAGAGAAAAATCACAAGCCTTCTTCTGCAGCCCTTTTTTACCATTAAAACAATTGCTGTATTTTAGCTAATTTCTTGGGCTTCTTCAGGGAAACCCACAAACTCTGGGTACCTCTAGAATCCACAGGATGTAGGAAAAAAACTACGCAAATTTGGCTTGGGTAGCATACGTGGGCAGAAAGTTCTGAGGGTCTAAGCATGAACTGCCCCAAGTAGCCAAAAAAAGGCCTGGCACCTGAGGAGGAAAAGTCCTGGCAGCGAAGGGGTTAATGCCAGTGTAGCCCAGCTGCAAAGGGCTATTGGGCTATTAGGGCCACTAGAGGGCAGAATGTTCTAATAAATAAAACAAAGGCCTCACGGAGTCGATGGGATTGAAATTCCCTAGGGCTCTGTGAGACCTTAGTTCACAGCAACAGCTGTGAACCTGACAACATTGGAATATTGTTTTCAGTGGTGCCCCCAACATTCCAGTGTTCTAATAATAATCAGTTAACCATCCAGTTGTTTTTATTCCTTCTTACTTGCATTATATCTCAACCCTAATATTACCTTTCAGCAGTTATGGTAGATGAAGATCTCTCCCCCTTTTTGCACCATAAAAGTACCCATATCTACAACCCCCATGTGATCCAGTATACTACTTACCAGTACTAAAGGACCCGCTCCCCCCTCATCCCGCCTGTCCTCATTTAAGCTATCAACTGAACTAATGTTTGCTTTTCTTAGTGATTGCATGAGGGTTCTTTTTCTGTCAATACACCTTACCACTGATGTATAATTGAAATAATGACTACCTCTGTGCCACGTCTCATTTGACAGTCTACATACTTGTGCTAAGCTATTGTGTACATATTTCTTCTGGTCTCAATTGAACATTCTTGTATAATGTAATCACAATACATGTGTGCTTCACTTATGCACGGATCAGCAGTAAGTTTGTTATCATGGATTCAGTGATTCTCCAGTGTTTCCTCCATCACATATTTTGAGGATCAATTGGTGTAAGGTACGGCATAGTGCAGCCTTGAACTAGCTCCAGGCCTGCGTGGCATTCAAGGGGTGAAATACTTGTTGGCTATTGTATTTCTAGTATGCCCGTTGAAGCAATTTATGGGAATTTACCCCGAATGTAGTGAATAATGGGGAAAAAAGAGTTCAAAGCGTCTCTCAGAAATGACCGCTGGGTCTGTACATGAATGTCTTTCAATTACTCTTAATCTGTGTGATTTTAACTGAGCAACAGTTGCTACCCTCAAATCGTGTGTCGCATTCCATGTGTTTATATTTAGCTGCTGATTCATGTTACAAAAGCACACGAGTTCTAAGGTAAGGCATACTCTGGACAAAAGCGTGATTTGGGGAATCTGTTATCTTCAAGAGGTCATCACCACCCACGTGTGTGAATTGAAAAAGATTCACTCCAGTTGCTGTCATAATTGATGATGAATACAACAAAACAAAAGTCCCCAAAGGAATAACTTTCAAAATACTCATCTAACCCATTGACGGCAACAGACGTAACGTGCCCCAGCATGTGTCCACTATGACTCCATTATTTCAGTAGTTACTGAACTCCACACAAAAGGACGTACGCTTTCTCTGGAGAAAAAATGCATTTATTAACATATAGTTTTCAATATTAAAAACAGGATATAATTAATCATTGGGGGGTCGTCAGAAGGCACTCACAGATATATAATAGACGTCGTCTTGTTTTGGGGTTTGTGATTATAGACATAGAGTCATACTCGGTATGATACAGGATCGCGTACCGTTTGTTTCAGTCAAGGAGTTATTCGTAGTATGAAAAATTATTCCATTGGGAGTACTTGTTTTACGTTGTATTCCTCTACCCAGTCTCCAGAGGGACTGTTGGGTTGCCCAAGGTGTGTGAATAATTGCTGATGGGACATGTACTCCAGTCTTCACAAGTAAAATGTGGCCCTAGGGTAGGCCTTAATTGTTTGGAAGATGCTCCAGCACTGGGAAGAGAACCACACGATTCTGGGTCCAGTGACGTCCCCCACTTTATTACAAAGTTTCAAAACTCAAAAAAGAATGATGAAAGTAGTCCCCTAGGCGGGGTGGAATTGTGGGCCTGCTGTCTGAAGGTCTGAACATTATCTCTCGCTCTTTCTGTTTAGGACCAGCTCCTGTTTTGTGACGATTGTGATCGTGGCTATCACATGTATTGTCTGAGCCCACCCATGGCTGAGCCCCCAGAAGGTAAGCCCTTTTATGTAGTGAACTCCGTTTATTTCTCAGCTTGTAATTACCGTGACGATGAAGAATGACCCTTTGACTTTTATTCCTGCCCTGCTCATGGGAGCAAAATTACAGAACCACACATACCGCCCTTGCTGTAGGAGAGGAACGTGCAGCTATTAAATTAACAAATGCACCACTTTGGTCTGCAGGCTTAATGATTTCCAGATGTTTACATTGTAACATGTGCATTGCTGTTGATTCATCCCTTTGTTTTTGCAAAATTAGCTTCCTTTTCTGCAACCAAATAAAAATTACCATATCGAAGTTAAGAACTATAAACTCTTCTGACAAGTTTAAGTTATGATGCAGGGGGTCAGCACCTAACCTGTCGGAACGGTGTCTCTGGTGGCACATCCCAGCTGCCCTTGCACAAATATTTTGAGTGTTTCCTGTAGCCCTCTTAGCCGTGTGATTGGCACATTGTCCGGAAACCTGTGCTTTCCATGATGGGCCAACTCTAGAGCTGAGAATAGATGAGCAGAACCCTCATCAATGATTAATGTCCGAACGACAAATAAAACATTTCTTTCTTTCTTTCAGGGAGCTGGAGCTGTCACCTTTGCCTCGATTTGCTGAAAGACAAGGCTTCTATCTATCAGAACTCTTAATCTGGCTCTGGTTTAGCAGTGGTTTGTGGGAGGGAGTCGGGTTGGAGGGGGGGGGGGGGGTGTTAGGGCAGGATCACGGGCACCAGTGTTGTATCACGTATAACACATGGCCTCTGTTAACTTTCATTTCAGGAAGTAGGAAGAGCGGAGATGAGTTATTTTTCGTTTTAGTAGTATTTTGTTTATTCAACGACCAATATTGTATTTTTATTAATTTTGTTTCTTTAAATCTTGAAACAACGATGTTAGTGTTTAGAAAGGCTGAGCAAACTGTTAGGTATGTGAATCTCTTATTATGCGGTGCATAAATCTTCCTATATCCAGTTTACTTAAGGGTTGTATGAATCTTACAGCTGGCCTTGTGCTCAAATTTCATCCTCCCCCGCGATTCTGCCTGAACTCTTTTTACTATTTTGTATATTTTCTCCTTTTCATTTCTTTAAAACTCACCTGCTTGACATGCTCTGCACTATCCATTTTAATGATCTTTCTTCTATAAGTTGCCACGGTTATCTACTATTAGCAGCTAACTTTCGTAGGCACCTGCTTGGGTTTGCCCTGCTGCACTGAGAGCCACTGACAGTGATGGTGCCTGGTGTGCGTATTGGCTGTGCTGGTGAATGCCAGTCAGAGGTTTAATTCCCTTGACGATGCATACTTGATGAAAGCAAAAGGACGGCACCTTTGCTTTATCTGTTCAGATTCATCGAATCCTTCCTCTAACTGGTAATTTTGATTCCCCCCCCAAAAAAAAAATTCGTCCTCCCCAAAACTCACTCTTTTGTCGATTCCCCCCACCCCCCCTCCTCTCGCTTGTATTTATTGATGAGAAGAGTGGGCTCTGCCACCCGGATTAATTTCGCTCCGGTCCCTTCACCTCTGGTTAGAAAATTGGGTCTTCTCACTCACTCTGCTACAACCTCTTTTCTCAGCTTCCGTTTTGCTTCCCCTATTCTCTCTGCCCAGCACTACATTGTTTTCCTCCTCCCAGCCTCACCCAGTCCTCTCTCACATCCCATCGTTCAACTCAGCTTTTGTCTGCCCATACTTCTTGCCTTCTCTTTCATTGACGCACCTTTTCTTTGTTACTTCTTCTTCCGCTCCTCTCTCTCGCCCCTAATTAGAATTGCTTTAAGTATAAAAGCACAGCTACTTCACCCTTATACTGTTTTCTGCTTCCGTAATGTTTTTTTTATAACATATGAAAGTAGAAACGGTACAATTCATAATACTGTGGGAATTGTAAGAAACGTTTACTCCTGCCTCACCCCATCATTACCCGGGGTTTTATCCTGGGTTCATAGTGCTTCTTCCATCAGTTCAGCTTATATTTGATTACATGTAATTTGTCTGTACCAGCATCCCATTCATTCGCTAATCCTTTCATTTGGAGTCACCAGCCATGTCTTCGGTAATTTTGATGTTCGTCAGAGTATCTTAGTTGCTGATCATGCCTTTATTTGCTTACGCTGGTAAAGAGCCAAGAAATGTATGTAAGGAGAAGTACAAATGAAATTTGTATGCAAATTATTTTTGTAAGATTGTCAAGCGAGCTATGGCAGTCACCAGAAATTGTCATCACTGCATCAAGGACCTTGAGCTGTTATGCCTTTTGTCAGACAATGGCACTTTGAATAGTTATTGGCAAGTAAATTGAACAGAAGAAACTTTTCAAAGTATTGTACAGTTGCACTCCAGGACCAGATAATTTGACCTGTGTGCAAATACCCATTTGGATTGTTTACGCTGTGATGACATTGCCATTACACAAGAGTGCCACTACCTCTTCTATAATTATGATTGTGCACCGTCTTTTCGATAGGCCTTGCTTCACAGGAGGTTTTTGCCTCTATTAGATGAGGATGTGTTGCCAGGTAGTCAAGGAGATCTTAATGCCAGTGCACATGCCCGGTCATAATGAAGCAAGTGCACTGGCAAAGAGGCGATGTGGTTACTTACAGAATAGGTGCCACCAGGGAGCTGGCAGACACATAGGAGCCCTCCTGGAGGGGGCGGTGAGAATTGCAATGACTTTTTAGAGAATTTCCTCCTGTCGACTTCACTCTAACTGCACCGTAGTCACCAGTGTGAGGACCCATGTCTTCATCCCAGACGTGGCCAGGTGTGTGCCTGCTGAGACTCACGGTGCCATGGACTCTGCTGTCGGTGCTCCATGGTAACTTTGTCATCATTAGCACGAACGCCTTGCACCAGTGCCCTTGGGTGAGACTGTGTATGTCACCATAATGATATATGCAGTCTTGATCTTTCTTGTACCCACACGTGATGATTTTTAGAATCTTTTAGGAGTCAGCGGATTGCAGCCCATAAACAAGCTCACTGTGTGAGTTTGTGGACCTACTTGTGGAGGAGACAATATTTCTTTGTCAGTGGGGCGTTTACCCCAGATCTGTGTGGTGCACCTAATTTCAGGTGTTCAACCGCAGATCAGAAAAAAGCCCATCTTCGATAGTAGCCTTAGAGTTGTACTAGGAATGCTGCTGTCTGGCCAATTGTTTGCCATGTTACCTCCCATGCTTCATGTGTTTCCAGCTTTGACCAGCAAGGACCAGAAGGATTTTAGTGCTGGGCAATCATTTTCTAGATGTAATTTCCACATAGTTATCGGCTAAATGTCATCACTTACCTCCACTGCCTTATACAGTAAGGCAAGTGGTTTATTTGTCAGCAACACCTAAGTCAGTGGTTTGCTTGTTGCTACAGATGAATCAGTGTAAAACAGCACCATCAGAAACACTGTTTGTAGCGATGTGTTTAGTTGAGGGTACATAGTTAATAACCAAATGCTCGATCTGGGTTCCAAGTTTTCAAATAATTTTCGCACATAATCTCACTGAAACAATGCGTTCTTCAGCATCTCTGTTCAGGAGGTCTGTGGTACTGGAGAAAAATGAATATTTTTGAAAGCTAAAACATTAGCTCATTTTCACATTTCTTGTTTTGTAATGGCAGTATCAGGAGACGCCAGATTGCTCTTGATAATAGTTTGAAAATTTTCCAAGAGTTAATGGATGTTCAATAAAATCACCTGTATCTTCTGTTCGCAAACAAGGTTTGACTTAACAAAGACAAATCCCTCAGATTTGTGCGAGGAGGTGGGTAGGCTGTGTTTCGAGATCTTGTTTTCAGAGGTGGAGTGTGAAGACTTGTGATTTACATTTCTTATTTAAAAATATCTCTGGTGAGAGATGAAAAAAGGGCCTAGTTTTGCTATCTCTCATTCTAAAATGCACAGCAGTATTGTAACGGTGGGGAATCTGGTTTCCTGTTACCTCTTTGGCATGCTGTAGCTGAGCAAATCGTGACTAAAAATAGATCACTATTACTGACCCATTTTGATTGTCTGCACCTTGCGAACCTGAAAGAAACCACATGAGATGTCTACTAGAGGATTTTAAACCGTGTTCTCTCTTCTCAGAATGACATTCTGATTTTCATTTTTTGTTCGGCTGCAGATATGAACAAGATTAATTCTGGTAACCATCACTTCGATACATCTTCAGAAATCTGGAAGAACGAGATTGTGAGGCATATTTTCAAAGGTCTTCTCCAGTTGCATCTTTCTTTTAAATGTTTCTGCTGCTTAGTGGGTCTTGAATTTGGTTTTAACCTAACTCATGCCTAAATTGTTTGAGCCAGACGATCACCTTTGGCAGAAAGTGGGTGTTTAGCTCCTTTGCGCTTGGACCTTGACAGTGTCTCCCAAAAGGAGAAGGTTCCCTTTTGGCAGGCCCCTTCCTTCAAACCAAATTAACTAACTGAATTTCATTTAAATCAAGACGAAATGGACAATTACCTTAATAGTGATTCTTGTATTTTTTTCTTGTGATCTCTTCTTCATTTCTCACCCAGCCATCCCCTCAAGCAGTGTTTGCTGTACTACAATCTTGCTTGTGGGAAAACTCGGGCGAGAATTAGGTATGGTTGTGATGTAGGGTTAAAGAATGAAGCTCCTGCTTGAAGAGTCATCCTTGTATTGAGGGCTCTTCTTTTGAGAAGCTTGTTTTCTGATCTCGTGTAGTAACGCAGGCTATCCCTAAGCAGATGTTAAGGAGGAAGAGCAAGGACTTAAGTTAGCATGGATCACCAGCATAGTGATATTTCCCTCCTTGCCCTCTTTAGTAGTGTTTTTTACAGTTGCATCACGACCTTTTCTGTGTACAGTACTATTAGACTTACTGTGCTGTAATTTCTGATATCGTGACGTGAAGACACGTGAAGGACTTAATACCAAGTGTCAGCACCGTTTGGAAATTGGATTAGTAGTTTATATATTTTTTCCAGCAGAGGCAGAATAAACAAGTTCTGCGCCATTAAAGTTGCTTTGATAGATCTCCTTGGGACATCTTACACACCCTCTCTATGAACCTCGGCTTAATATAAATTTGCTTTTGTGTACTGGTAAACGGGAAACGCTTCTTTGGCTCTGCTCAGGATATGTCACGTCGTGCTGCCAGTTAAGGGAGTTCTCCCTGTGACCTGAGAAAAGGGATAACTTCCCTGACACAGTAGATCTCTGAATAACTCTCCACTTCACCGATTTGACACCCTGCTTGTGTTGTTGTGGACATAGTGATTTCTTGATCAGTTTTTCCGGCATTGCTTCTTCTGGCAAACCAGACATATTTCGAGCATAGACATCCAAACTATAGTGGTTCGTTCACAGAACACTCGAAAACATGATCAGCTGAAAGTCGTTAATTGGATTTTGTTCCAGATTTGTGCCAGTGATAAATGTGTTTCATTATTGACAGGCATTCAGTTTGTCACTAAAGGCATGCCTTTTCTAGCACCACATAATGCATTTTTAACAACAGCAAAATCTGCACCTTCGGCAAGCTGCATCTGTCTCTGGCTCGGGTGAGGCCTGAGCATTAGGGGACACTGTCATCCATTCATTTTTGGTTTCTGGTGCTCACCGCTGGACCTCATAAGAAACACAAGAAGAAAAAATATATATGTATTTTGCTTTTTTTTTTTAATCTAAAACAATGAAATCATAAGCAGAATTGCTCTAACATTAAAATCGGACGTGGGGGAAATTGTCGAGGTAAAGCGCCTGGGAAAGTGGGATTGAAGTCATGTCGTCTATCTTATCCTGTACGTCTGTGCACAGTTGTGTTTTTTTTTCTAGCTTGTGTGTCAAGGGAGACACGATTTATTGTAAAGCCATTTCAATCTCACAAAACAGCCAGTGTGCAGAGCTGACCTACTCCCTACTTGAGTCCATCGCAGCTTCTACTCCAATTGTATAATTATTTTGTTTTTGAAAACCAGGATGTGCTGAGTTATTAACAAAAAAATTTAAATATACATTTTCAGAATGCTAAACAGCTATAGCAAAGGTATTGTTTCTTCTACGTGTTGATGGTGTTTCATAAACCGTAGAGGCAACATATTGCCAAACTCGGACCTGCACAGTAGGGGAGCCCCTTTTGTTATAGCATGGCTAGCATTCTAGCGAAGGACTTATAGAATAGTTTTGGTAAAGAGTCCGGTGACGCTTTCTTTTTCTGTGGCATGTGTTTATTTTGAAAGTTGTAGCAAACATCAGAATAATATTATGTTAATAGCGCTGATAGTTTGAAGTTACTGCGGTATACAACAAAATTGCACCTTCCTTTCAGACCAAGTGTTTGCTTGTTTTCTGTTTAAATCATACATTAATTGGTTGTTTGGCTTATGCCCAGAAGTGTCCCAATCACTAGACTCTTTGCTGATTTAGTTTCTTGAAGCTATTATGTTGAATATTAATATTTTTATGAACTGAAAGCGCACATAAAAATGAGGATTCCAAAGATTTTCCGAATTGTATAAGAGTAAGAAAGCTTTGCACACTGACAAGTGATTTTGTGTACCTTTTTTGTTCTTTTAAATGTGCCATAAAATATCCTGCGTGTGTCTTATTAAAGTAAAGTGCTAAAATCTTTGATTGCTTCTGTTGCTGTTGCAAAGCTTGTAATCTGAGTAAACCATCCTTTCTTGGGTGGGTTCCAGCGTGGCTACTAATTTTTGTGTACTACATTCTCTGACAGTTTATAATGCTAATTTCCCACAGCGACCTTTTAAGTATAGAAATCCCACTGAGCTGGGAAATATGTTCAATATATGATTACAAATTGACAAAAACCTTTAAAATGTTATAATGGCAAAAATGTTCCAGTTCACTAAAGCCCATTGTCTGAGAAATATGAAAGTTCGATTGGGAAGAATCAATTTCAGGGAATTGTCATGGTTGGGCTTCCCTGTCTCACAATATTATGACGTTGGTAGCCAATTTGTCAAACTTTATTTGTAATATTGTGTTATCCCAGGAACCACGACGTGTCTTTTTATGGTACTGTATTATTACATAAGTAAATAATAAAGCATTTTATACAGATTTCTTTAGACGTTTGATTTCCAGAACACTTATTCATGTACGCATATTCAAAGACATTTTATTGCTCAAATAAGCTTACCAGTGTCACCAAAGTGATTACAGGCTATATTCCTTTTAAAATAGAAACAATGCATTAGTACCGTTTTTTGTGCATGTACATTTACATGGATAAACATGTGTATTGCATTTCTGTTGGACATTTCTAACCACAGATTCCCCACTTTTAGAATACAACCAGGTGCCAGCCAGACTGAATCCAGAATTTTTTTCCAAAGCGCTCCTCACATGTCAGTTGAAAGCTCCATATGTATACTTAGTGACTTCACACTGCCCTGGTAGTGACGAAATAGAGCGCAATGAAAGCGCCACGCTGTGCGCTGATGGCAGTTCCTTTCTTTCTGCACTCTTTAACGTGAACCCTGAGCTCTGTTCCCAACTTTGTTAGTTTTCTGATCACTCAAAAATTCTCAAAATGGGATACCAGGGACACCGTCTTTCTTGAAAAAAACAGATTTCCAGACATGCTTCAACTGCAGGAATCGGATGTCAATCATGGACTCACACAACACGTGTCTCTGGTACTTGGGCTCCAGTCGCGACTAAGTATGCCCTTATGCACTCAAAGGCAGTCAGGAAGCAGGAGATAAAGCTTTATCTCACCATGCATAACAAGTGGTCATGTTTGAAACACATGTTCTGCTCAGAAGTTGCAAGGATGTCAGTCAATGGGTCCAGTGTCTTCTGACTCCGAATTAGTCCTGCTATTTGTTGCTGGCGTGCCCAGAATTTCCAAGGCAGCCATCGAATCCTTAGCAAATAGCAGCTTTCAAGGAGGCCATGCAGTACATTTTCCAGCTGCTGCTGCTCACTGTGGCTCACCTTTGTGCCTCATGTAGAGGTCTTCAGCTGGGCACTCTCATAACGATTAAGGTGAGCGCGTGTGCCTGTGTTTTCTATTTTCTTTTTAAATACTTTATCTTTTACTACGGAGTGACAATTTTTAACGCACACAATTTTTAACATTTTATGGCAGTCTGAATCCTCTCCCCGTCTTACCCGTTTTGTTGCTGCTATAGGTGCCTTCAAATTTCTGCATTAGCGCTTTGCGTATGGGGGGCTGTTTTACACTTAATTTTTACTCAATTATTTAACCGGGGGTCCATCTTGGCTGGTGAACCTTGCAGGAAGTTTGGGCCTGTTAGAGCCCACTTCCTGTCTACCGGCAGGGCCGCTTCCTGCTGGGTAGCGGTCCATTTGTCTCTCTGGGGGATTTAATGGGAGCAGCAACACGGCTGCGCCGATTAAGGTGAGCGCGTGTGCCTGTGTTTTCTATTTTCTTTTTAAATACTTTATCTTTTACTACGGAGTGACAATTTTTAACGCACATAATTTTAAACATTTTATGGCAGTCTGAATCCTCACCCCGTCTTACCCGTTTTGTTGCTGCTACAGGCGCCTTCCAATTTCTGCATTAGCGCTTTGTGTAGGGGTTGTGGGGGGCTGTTTTACACTTAATTTTTACTAAATTTTTTAACCGGGGGTCCATCATGGCTGGTGAACCTTGCAGGAAGTTTGGGCCTGTTAGAGCCCACTTCCTGTCTACCGGCAGGGCCGCTACCTGCTGGGTAGCGGTCCAGTTGTCTCTCTGGGGAATTTAATGGGAGCAGCAACACGGCCGCGCAGCGGACGCGTACCGCGCGGCGTGCCAATGGCAAGCCCGTCTGCGCCCGTCCACGCCAGGACGGGCCAGAGGGCCAGGAACCCTACATCCTCTCCTAAAGAAGGCCTGCTCGCCTATGCAGACATTTGTAGTTTGGCAGGTAGTCCCTGCCCTCATACGTTTATGCTGGGTCACTCTGCCCCCTGGAAATGTGCACGCTGTGCATGGTCCCTGGCGAGGCCTCTAACAGTGGAGGAGCACAGAGGTTTGAGGGCAGCTGGAAGTAAGTTGGATTATGCCAGTTGTAGGGGTACAGGGGGCTTTAGAGAAATGGGGTCTTTTGCTCTTATCAACGCCAGATCCCTTCACAAGCACAAATTCGAAATCAGGGAACTTATTTCCACCCTTAACATGGACTGCCTTTTCATAACGGAACCTTGGGCTAGGCCTGACTCAGACCCTGACTTTATTGAGGCTTCCGCAGGATATTCGTATTATAGGTCAGACAGGACAACGGGCAGAGGAGGGGGACTGGCCATTATCTGTAGGTCGGACCTCACTTGCACTTGGGCTGTTAAGAGCACTACTTCAGATGTGTGTGAAACGATGGTTTTCAAACTTCTTTACAGCAATTTCGTAATCTCCGGAGGCCTCTTAATTTACCATCCTCCTGGTCCCCTCCCTAAGTTCCTTTTGGAATGCACAGATTTGCTGGAACCTCTTGTTATGGCCCCTAAAGCGATCATACTAGGAGATTTCAACATTCATTTTGATGACAGGGTTAACCCGTTGGTTACTGAATTTCTCTATCACATGGCCTCTTTAGACTGGGTTCTAAATGAAGGTCTGGCTACTCATATAGCTGGTCATACCCTCGACGGGATCTTTACTCATCCTGAGGAAGAATTAAAGCTTATTACTGCCCGCTAAATTGGACGGACCATTCGCTTTTGACTTTTAAGTTCACTGAGAAACAGTCTTTTCTTACACACACCCCCCCGAATAGACTATTAAGACAATGAAAAACCATCAAGGCCAAATCCCTGGAAACGGCACTAAAACTCATCTGGAAGGATCCTAAAATGTCTGTTTTATCGCCACTGGCTCGCTTTAACCAGGGAATTACTCTGGCAATTGACTCATTAGCCCCTCTGAAGGTTTATGCACCGCGTATAGGCAAAAAACCCAGCCAACCTTTGTTTTCCCAGGACCTTAAAGCACTCCAGAGGAAATATAGACAGCAAGAGCGTCGCTGGAGACTCAATTCTGGTGCCAGCGAGAAATTTCATTTAAAATTAGCCTTAAATAACTATAAGGAGGCTTGTTTCAGAGCTAAAGCAAACTACTTCACGCTATAAATTAGGAAAGCTACCAATTCTTCTAGAGAGTTATTAATGCCCTTACCACCCCCCTCTGCACGACTAAGCTGGAGAACTCTCAAGATCTCTGCAACAAAATAGCAAAGTTCTTTAAAAGTAAAATTCTAAACATTCACTCTAGCTTTATTTCAGATAAGACTCAGGGGTACTCTCTTCCCACCGACACGTCGGTATTGCTTTCCTGCACCTCACCTAGGGCCACGTCTGATAATGGTAGTTTACTCTTTAAGTTTAACATGCCATCCCAAGACATAATCTGCAAGCTGCTTCAGGAATGTAAATCTGGTTCTCCGTTAGATCCCTGCCCTCCGGCTATTTTGCAATTGGTCCCGAAGTTGGTGGTAACTGCGCTGGTCCCCATATTTCAGGAGGTCCTCACTTCCAGTATTTACCCTTCTGCCTGGAAAGAAACTACTATTATTCCCCTAAAGAAGAAGGAAACGGGGAAACACGACGAGTTAACCAATCTTCGCCCCATAGCCTTGCTCCCTTTTCTAGCCAAAATGTTTGAAAAAATACATTAATAGAGAATTTTTGTCAGACTCAGGGGTTCAATCTGTCGCAGCATGGATTCTGGAAATGTCATAGTACGGAATCTGCCCTCATCTCCTTTTCAGACACTATTCGTAGGCTGGTTGATGAGGGTCAGGGTGTCTTCCTGGTCCTGTTGGACCTATCAGCAGCATTTGACACCATTGCTCCCCACATTATGCTCGAACGCCTACATCAGGTAGGCATTAGGGATCTAGCCCTGAAGCTTATTGAATCCTTTCTCTCTAACAGGTGGTCCACGGTAAGCTGTGGAGATTTTAGATCTCCTGCTTACCTTCTGCCCTGTGGGGTTCCTCAGGGCTCGTCGCGCAGCCCCACTTTATTTAATATCTATGTGGCTCCTCTGGCAGAACTAATACGCTCTTTTGGCTTCATCCCTACCTCATACGTGGATGATACCCAACTCATCATCTCTTAACAAAGACGCAGAGGTAGTTGCAGCCCGTTTTAATGCTTGTGTGTTGGCGGTAAATGCTAAAAGAATAAGTGATGAACGGAATGCTGAACAATGTCAAACATTCACCCCCAGTACAGAGATCTGGGCCTAAATCTATCGTTTTTTTGCTGCCCATGCTATTCCAGTTTGGACCCAGCCGTATGCAAATCAATCTTGACCCTGTTCCCAATGGGAACAGTCCAGCACGAACTGCGAGGCCAGGTCTTCCCTGGACTGGAAACAAGCATCCTGGGACCGGTTTCGGGGTTTCACCCCTAATCAGCCAGGCTAGCTTGAATCCAGTGGCATGGGAAGCACGGGACCCACGTCTGGGCATACCCTTCCCACTTAGGGCGACAAATGCAAAAAGAATAAGTGATGGACGGAATGCTGAACATTGTCAAACATTCACCCCCAGTACAGAGATCTGGGCCTAAATCCATCGTTTTTTTGCTGCCCATGCCATTCCAGTTTGGACCCATCCGTATGCAAATCAGTCTTGACCCTGTTCCCAATGGGAACAGTCCAGCCCGAACTGCCAGCCCAGGTCTTCCCTGGACTGGAAACAAGCATCCTGGGACCGGTTGGCGGTAAGCAGCTAGATGAAGGCTAACTGGCTAAAATTGAACTGCTATAAGACCGAGGTTCTTTGCTTTGGGAAAAGTAGGGCACAGTGGTCCCCTAACTGGTGGCCTAAAGAGTGTGGCACCCTGCCTCTACGTGGTTCCACGTCAAGGAATCTAGGATTTCTTTTTGATGATCATCTATCTTTTCAACTTCAGGTTAACCAGACCATTAAATCCTGCATGTGGATTTTGAGGAAATTGAAGAAAAGTTTCCCCTACCTTTTAAAAGAATGGAGAATTACTGCTACCCTGGCCCTGGTCCTGTCCAGATTGGATTATGGCAATTCTCTCTTGCGCAATTTGGATAAAGGATCACTAAAAAAAACTGCAGCTGATGCAGAACACAGCAGCCAGACTAATATTGAACTTGCCACAATCAGCCTCCGCTACGGAGAGCCTTAGGAATCTGCATTGGCTTCCTATAGCCCAACGGATCTCTTTTAAGGCACTCTACATCGTACATAAAGCCACTCACAGGATTGGCTCCAAGTACTTGACTACCAATTTACAGTGGCACCGACCTACACGCCTGCTGCGCTCTGCCAGCACCTTTCAAATTCTAGTCCCCGTACCAAGAAGGCAAAGTGGGGGGACAAAGCTTTCACTATCGCCGCCACCAGGATCTGGAATTCGCTCCCGCTGAATCTCAGGAAAGAGCACAATTACCTTACCTTCAGGAAACGGGTTAAGACCTGGCTGTTCCCTCGATAGCCGGCACCTTTTCTTTACAGATAGTGCACTGCCTCACCTTAGTTAGCGCTTCGATGCTCCCGGGCCGGAATGCGCTTTATAAATACACCATACATACATAAATAACAAACTTTCTCCTTGGGCACCTTGCCCAGGCCTGTACCATATCTGTACAAATTGCTGCTCTGTTCCAGAGTCCATGCCAGGTCCATCCGTGCCAGTACCTTACCGACTCCGGATTCAGTTGCAACACTAGTCTCTACCCCAAACCGATGTTGACTTGCACCAAATCATTTTTTGGGTGCAGACAAATAGATTGCGGGGGAGGAGGGAGTCAGTCAGTGCCTGATTGAATGAGCTGAGCAGATGTTGGCTGGCAGACCATGAGTAGTGTACCAATTCCTTGGCGGCACAAGGCTTCTTTGATCAGCAGGGTATACCGTTCTGTTAATCACTGTTGTGAATACTCTGTCAAAGTTTCTGCTCACAAGTTTATTCCGAAAAAATATGATTGGGGATGCATTTTTCTGTGCTGGGACATGAGTCTCGTGTACACATTTCTGACGTTGCCTCTCCTGTCTCAAGTTTTGAGAAAAGTAAGGACATACCAGGCCCAGTTCACCCTTCAGAGCTGTAACCTAGGATAGGAAAGCATTGTGCTCAGAACACATGCATTTATCCTCCGATCTGGTTAACTCTTTGGAAGGATCTCCTGTACCAGAAACCAGAGGCAGTCCTAATGCAGATCTGAACAACCTACACCTCCATGCGTGGATATTGAGAAATAATAGTTACATTCTTTTGACTTGTCTTTGTAATGGTAATGCCATTCTTGCAGCTAGATGTCTGTCCTCAAAATACATCTACACCTGTCTTGATCCTCTTCGGGCCAAACACCCCAATGTATTATGTTTTGTCTTTTATTGGCTCAGCACATCCTTGCTGTGAGTGAATTTAAGGATTACTTGTCAGCCTTTTCAGACTTTGTATGTTTTCCTGATCAATCCTGTCTTTGAAACACAAATTGTGGTGCATTTTATGAAGGGTCTGATGATATGCTCCTTCCAAGGCCATTTGTCTTGCCTCACTGGGGGGTAAATCTAGTCCTGATGTTCCTTAGGTGCATGCTATTCAAGCATATGCACACTTGTTCTGCCCATCAAGACAGCCTTTCCTGTCACCATCACTTACGAGTGCCACATGAGCGGACTACTGGTGCTTTCTTTGAAAGCTCCCTATGCCACTTTCTTCCCAGACAAGTTTCTGCTGAGGGCTTTGGCTGCCTTCTTACCAAAGTAAGTATCTTCTTTCCACATCTGTCAGTTGATTACTGTGCCTACATTTTCTGCTGCTCTTACCCACCCCTTAAAGAGGAGAGCCTCTATCTGTTTGAAAGCTTTGAGCTTCTACGATGATCGCATGAGAGATCATCAGATAGGGGATCAGGTGGCTGTGGGACTCACTGGATGTGAGAAAAGCAAGGTGGTACGAAAGAGGCCTCTGTCCTGGCGATAGTCCTTTGCATTGAAATCTGTTATGCACTGGCCAAGGAGGAACCCCGAGAGGACCTACAGACTGATTTTACCAAAGTCGGGGCCATATGCCAGGGTGATGTGGGTGCACACATTAACAAAACACTACTGCTAAGACAGCTCCAGTGGGAGGGCTATTTTGCCCCTCCATCCTGCAAGACTTCCTAATGTTAGTCCACTCCTCAGACCCTCCAACTTTTGGGAGGTACTGTGTGGGATCGACTCTAAAGGTGAGAAATCTACTGTTAGATGTGTCCATCAAAAGAACAAGTTACTTACTTTCAGAAGACTCCTTAGGGTGGATACTTTATCTAACTGAAAATTCCTCACTGATCTTCCTCACCCCGTTCTGTTAAGTAGACCGTTGAACATCATAATAAAGTTCCAAGATAGATTTTGATAGAACATCATAATAAAGTTTCAAGATAGATTTTGATAGACTGTTACCTGCAATTTGTTTGAAATGTCCTGCATCTAAGGGTGTAGAAGAAGAAAGATGAAGAAACTGACATCAGTATACAGGGGTGGCACTTCTATGCAGCTCTGATCCATACATTTCGGGGCAGTATGAAACCACCACACAACCACGCAGCACCACCTACCGGCAGGCTGGGAGCATTGCTGGAAAGATCTCGTTTGGCATTTGGAAATATTTTAAATGTGAGGAATCTGTGATTAAATAGCGTTTCCCCAAGAAAAAGTATTACTGAAGTTAAGTAGCTTGTTTGTTTAGCTATTGTTTTGTGAATCCAGTGTATTTTCCATTATTTAATGGAATGGAACCATGGCAGTGAATTGTGGATTTCTGTTAATGTGGAAACATGCTAAATACAGAATACACTATATCTAAGGTGAACTGTAATCTCTTTTGCTGGTAACATTTACAAACCACTCAGGCTCACAAAGTTCATGTTTCTCTTTCCGAATAACACTTCAAAAAGCCAATCAAGTCCCGGTCATATTCTAGCTCAATGAAAGCAACATTCTGCTTGCCAGCATCTTTGTAATTCATGTGAACCTTTGAAGCCCATCCCCTAGTGGCCCAATTTCTCAAGTGACTGAAGAAGTTTGACTATAATGCAACAGTTGTCCTGTGAGACTAATTCATCCCAGTTCCTCTTGTGTAATTCCAAGGTATGTACTATATTGGGTTCATTCATTCACTAATAAATGATTAAAAAGGGACATGGCAATTTTCTCTTCTCTGAATCTTACATATGCTTCAAAGAAACAAGGTGCACTTTATACTGTGTGATAAAAGTGCAGGCCATGGAGTGCTCAATAGTGAAAACCTATATATGGAAACAAACATGAGGACATTGTACAACACCCTCGGTTGTAATGTAATTTCAGACAAAAGTATCTATACAGTCTCATCATCAACTTTATTTCGGTCAATTAAACCATAAAAGTACAACATACAAAAATAACCATTTATAGCATCTATCATGTCACAGTAAAGTGCACTGTGCAGTTCATTAATCGTAACATTAGACCAGCTTCTTTTGGGTTGGTTTGTTCACAAGATAGGTTAAAAGGACAGATATATCCAGTGTATTTTAGTCAACAAAAACCTGTTATGTGGTCCACCATGATAGCTTTAGATACACTGGTACCGAGCATGATAGTGTAGAATCCTCAGCTTAACATCACAGCTGTCCATTTACAATTAATTCCACTTAGGGTTTTGAGAGGTATAGATTACTCCTAATCAGATACATAGCTTGGTCTAGGCTTATCCATAAGATCACATAACATCACCAGTAATCCCAAGGGCCCATGTGCATTAAATACATTAGGGAAAATATTTAGATCATAAGGGTGCACATCCTTCTAGCATTCTGGCTCAAATGTACTGTATCGCCACTAAGTAGCTTGATACAGAGTGCCCTAAAAATGAACAAGTGCTAGTCCTTATTATTCTTAGAGCGTTCAGATGTCTAAGGCACCCTAGCAACCAACAAAATGGAATTATAATTTTTTTCCGCTGAAGCTTGTACCCCTCACAGAAAAATAATATGTGAACATTGGTTTTAACACCTAAGTTACAAACTGGGCACAATTCTGAGTGGCCAGGGGGTTTAGACCATTTGCTCGTAAAATAAATGTTTTTGGTTACAGCCTCCCGGACCATTAGGGCTGTAAGCCCACCCTATATCATGCAAGTTATTCCGTGGTCACAGCCGGTACAAAAAAAACAGGGGGAGGAGGGGGACGTAAGTTTACCTTCTGTGTCCATGCAACCGAGGTCACAAAGAATTGGTAACATAGGGCACCCTTCATCCCCCACATAACCTTGAAGTAAAGGTGAAGAAGAAAACAAAATATTTTAAATATTACATGTTCCAAGTACACAGATTCTATTCAGGTGAGACTCGCCCTGTCACCGTGGGAAGAGCCGAAACCAACCAGGAAAATCAGGGCAGAGATTCAATAATTAACAAAGTACCCAAAGCACACAGTACATAAGTATGCCAAGTCCCAGTTTGACATTAATAGTTCCTTGTGGTGAAGTTTATTCCCCTATGTTAAAACAGATGTAGATACAATCTTCTTACAGCAGCAGCCAACAAGTGTTTCGTCCAATAGACTTTCTCAAGGCTGTATTATACAATTTCCAATACCAAAAGAGTAAGTTACTCTGCTCCTCTATAAAATACTTATCGAGCAATGTATGCCTCTATACGATTGTAGTGGTAAGGAATACCTGTACAACACAAAAAATCATGTATATAGCCAGCTGCAGTTGCCATGATAAGCCTGAATTGCATGGCCGGAGAGCCCTCTGATAGTGGGAACATCAGTATCCTGTTCCCATTATCAGAGGGTTCTCCGGCTGATGTCCTGACACTGTGGCCACCTTGTTAAACAAACAAAAGCACCTGGTGTATCCATACTTGGACAAATGAATCGTCAAGGCTGCATTGAATGAGGAAGCTTGTGCCTCCACATTCATTTGTACCAATTATTTTCTTTGGTTGGGTCTCACAACAAAAATAAACAAAAATCGTCCATGTGTCCTGTGATGCTTCAGTTCCTGGGAGCTATCCTGGATATGCAACTCCGAAAGGTTTTTCTTTAGCAGAGCAAGTGGCAAAACCTCAAGCATTTGTGAAGACCTTGTGTTATGAAGAGCCAATTCAGGAGTTCAGGACTTAAAAATCATTGCTGGGCTTAATGTCATTATGCATCTGTTTAGTGTCATGCTGGTTGCAAATGAGGCCAATATAGCCAGAGCTAGATCAACGATAGAGACTGGTTTCAGGCTCTTTGAATGTTATGGTGTTGGTATCCTAAAAGGTCTGCTGTCTGAATGCAAGCCTTCCAGTCCAACCTATCACGGACAGAATTGTATTGCATATTTGTGTATTAGTAGAAGGTTCGGATGCTCACAAGCAGGAATTTTCTACAAAGTGCTCCTGGTCGGTAGAGGAAAATTTACTCTACAGAAACATATGAGAGCTGCAAGCCATTAGTCTAGACCTCCCAGCAATCCTGCTGATTTTGTTGATCAGGACAGACTGCGCAACCTTAAAGTGCAACTTAGCCAACTAGGAAGGCATGAGGTCTCCCTCCTTTTCATTGGAGCCATTGACACTGTGAGACTGGGCCAATGAACAAGGTGCTTGCTGCAGTGCAACTTCTACCAGTAGTCTAGAACAATGAGGTAGACACACTCTGTAGCGCCCTATCAGACTGCCACAAGTGGGAGCGCCATCAGGATCAGCTACATTACATGTTCAGAAAATAGGGTCATACAACTCGAGACCTACGTGCTGTCCTACTGAAAAAGAAATACAAATTCTATGGAAGCAGGACTGTGCAACTGGAGTCAGATGGCAATACCTTCTCAATAACATGGTTGCACATTTTTGCTAACACCTTTCTGCTGTTTTCCCTAATTTCAAAGGTATGGAGGAAGGCTCATGGGCGTGCCAATTCTGATATAACGACCTATTGAGACTGCCACAACATCCACCTACAGAGTTAAAGATCCATTAAACCTCCTCCCTTGAGACAACAAATAGGTTTTCCACAATAACCTGAAGTCACTCCACCTAACAGCTTGCTTCCAGACCACTTAGTGTTTGGTTGTATCAGTAGTCCACCTGACTGTAGGCAGATATTAGTACAAGCAAGATCATTTACTTTAATAAAAACTTATAATGCTAAATGAAAGCAGGTCTGTATATAGTACAGGGACAAAGGACTTAATTGTATGTAGATACAACCCCATTATTTACTACCGCAGTTACTGTCCCTGTCTCAGAACTATCTCAAATACTTAACAGTCAGGCGCCACTTGGCTGAAATCTCGAGATTTTAGGGCTGTTGATACATCATCATCATTATTCTCCCAGAGACTCATCAAATAATTTATGAGGAGCCTTTTTAGGTCTTTCCCACTACGTCATGCTAGTTATTAGTCAGCTGATGTTGCCTCCTCTTAATCCAATCCAGGGCACACTTCAGGGAAAACTGTCTTGCTGGTGGCTTTCACTTCAGTTTTGGAGCTACTAGCAGTCCCCATAAAAGGGCAATATATCCATTTTACAGAGGAAATGGTAATCTTGTGCACCGTCCCAGATATATCCGAGGTCCCATTGTATTTTCACCTCAATTGACCTTTCATTCTTTAGTCTTTCATCATCCATCCAGGTCAGCAGAAAGATCTTTGCATTTGTTAGATGTAGGTAAATGCATTAACTTTTACATGGACAAGATTAAATACTTTCATACTTCACATTAGTTATTTGTTTCCTTTAGCCACAATGCAGGCACTGTCTATGCAAGGAATTGGGTGTCAGCCTGTACTATGTTTTTCTACAGTAACGCTAAGCGGTTCATGGTAAAGTATGAGTGTATGCCGCAAGACGCATAGTGAGTATTTGTTGTTTCTCATTACCCTCACCAGTGAGGAAGACACTGTCAATTTAAGACAGTGAAAGTGTTCCTCTGTAAGATAAAATGCTTAGCAGAGTGGCCTAAAAGAGATCAGCATTCTGCTTTGTGGAGCATTAAAAAAACACACTTTGAGCTTATTTTCCTGAGAAGATCATCTTGAAACACTTTTATTGATTCACTCAGCACCCAAGGATATCTGTATCAAAGTCCTACATGCAATTACTAGAGCAGTAGCGGACTCCCATTGTCTCTAAGTTGTTGAACCTGTTGGAGAAAGCCAGTCGGAGGCAGAATCCGTCAGTAAAGGAGAAATAGAGTAAACAAGAGAAAATGAGGAGGAGGATTAGATTGTCTTTCACCTAGGCAAAGAAGACAAAACAATGAAACCATTAATGGGGATCACAGGAATGAAATACAAATTGTATTTATTCACAGCAGTTTGAATTTTGTGAGAATATGGGTTATTAAGTGTGGTTAATGGTAGTCAACCGCAAGTAATAGTGCCACTATTCTTGTTAAGTTTAGTAAAGGTTTCAATAAATTAAAAATGAGTACAATTATTGGTAATTGTGGCACAGAGCAGACAGACATAACTTAAACCCTTAGAGAAAATAAGGAGGAGGATTAGATTGTCTTTCACCTTGGCAACAAAAAACAAAACAATGATAACCATTAATGGGAATCACAGGAGTAAAATACAGATAGGATTTACGACAGCAGTTAGAATTTTGTGAGATTGTGGGTTATTAATTGTGGTTGATGGTAGTCTACCACAAGTAATAATGCAACTATTCTTGTTAAGTTTAGTAACTGCTGCAATAAATTAAATCTGAGCTCAACCCTTGGTAGCTGTGGCATAGAGCAGACAGGCTTAACGTAACCACTTAGCTTCTGGGCCGCCCCCACCTCTTAAGACAGAGCCCTGTTTTTGGCTATTTGGGGTAATTCACGCTTAGGGCTCCAAACATTATTTACACATAAGGTATCCACATCAAATTTGTGTCCCTTTTTTACAACATCCTGGGGACTGTGTAAATACCCAGGGTTTGCGGATTCTTGTGAAGGAGACCGAGAAGATAGGCAAAACATAGCGACATTTTGAGTTTTTATTTTGTTCCAAATGAAAGTGGCTGTTTTTTTACCTAAATATGGCATCCACGAACGGTTTGTTGTAATAAAGTCACAATCTTGATAGCTTTCAGGAGCATACAGAGCTGAATTCAAAAACCTAAATTTGTACTACCATTTTGGCATTTTTCTAGGAGGTAGCGTATTTTCCCTTTTTTTTGGGATCTCAGCCTACTTCCAGTTTGAGGTGAAAACCAGTGTGAAACTCATGGGTGATCTAGAAAAGGTATAGCTTTCTAAAAAGCAGAGAGAATTCTGAATTCAGCAAGAGGTTATACATGTAGGTCCCTCAAGGTTTTGCCAAGAAAAATAACTGTTGGAATAAAGAAATTAAAAATGAGTAGATAAAAATGGGCTTTTGTGGCAACATTTTCATCTGTAATTCTTTTCACGATGGCCGATTGACAAAAGCAATATACCATTACATCAGCTAGACCCTTCTGATTGCAGGGATGTGTAGGATTTGTATGTTCTCCAAGAACCCAAGGAACCCAGAGCCAACAACTGAGGTGCACCCTACAATGTTTTTTCATTGAGCACAGAGTAAACTCTAAGGGCCTCATTAGGTCACAGGGCGGTCTAACCTCCACTAAATCACCGCCAGTTATCCTCCACAGGAGGGTTGGCGGTGCTGGCGGTCCTAATCTGCCAGGGCAGCGCTGGTAGCACCGCCATGTAAATGCTGGCGGTGACGGGGCCATGCACTGCCCTTGCACTTACCATGGGCAGTGTCGGGGCCTTCATGGCTAGCCACATCGCACTGTCCACTGTCTGCTTTACTGGTGCACCCTACGCACTGCAGCATTGCCACTGTTGTAGGCTGTTTCCTGCTGGGCCAGCAGGCAGAAACGATGTTTCCGCCCGCTGACCCAGCGGAGAACTCCTAATGGTGCTCTTGGGAAGGCAACTGGACTGGTGGCAACCTGAACGCAGGAGTTTGGCAGGCAGCCTTTTCTGTCTGCAAAACGCATAATGACCCCCTAATTCTTACAGCCAAATAGGCAGAGTGAAAAATGGGTATCAAGGAAAGTTGTATACTTCTGAAACGAGCACATGATATGGAGTTGAGAAGCAATGGTCATTTCTACATTTCTGAATGTGTGGGTACCCATACTGGCGTATGCTTGGGAGGGTATATTTAAAAATGCCATCTTTCTTGTAAACCAGCTTACATTTGAAAGGTACAAATGCAGCAAAATCCAATAGGTTATAACAAATGTTCTACCATTCTAGTCTTCCACAAGCCTCTTGATAAAAATGATACCTCACTTGTGTGGGTATGCCTAGTGCCCACAACAGGAAACGGCCCAAAACGCAATATGGACTCATCACATTTTTCCAACAAAAGCTGGTCCTCTTTTTCCAAAGTGGGTAGCTCAAGATTTTGGACCCTAGCTCAGTCGGCACCTAGGGAAACCTAGCTAACCTGTACATTTTTTTAAAACAAGACACCCAGGGGTATCCATGGTGAGCTAATTTGTGCGGCTCTCACCTCGTTTAGTTACCCAGAATCCCTTGCAAACGTCAAACTTTGACTGAAAAAACAAATTTTCCTCAAGTTTCTGTGATAGAAAGTTCTGGAATCTGCAGACAGTCACACATTTTCTACCACCTAGCATTTCCCCAGGCTTCCCGATAAAAATGGTACCTCACTTGTGTGGATGGGCCAAGTGCCCACGTCAGGGAGGGGCCCAAGGAGACTTGGGGGAACGCACATTTTTTTCTGCACTAACCCCATTTTGTACAAAAGGCCCAAAATATCTTTAACACCTCCAGCAAAGTGGGAGTCCAAAGGTGTGCCATAAAACGTGGCCCTAGAGTGCCTCCGTGCTCCCTCAGAAATTGTTTGGCACACAAATTTGTTGCTTCACAGTTTGCTCAAGGAGGTCAACATCCAAAAAGAGATGGAGGTAGTCAATTGGCAAAAAGTTGGCAGATCGACTTTACATCCTGCGTCGTCAATGAAAGGCAGAACTTGAGGCTGAACTAAATTGTTGGGGCTGCCAAGAGAGCACTCTGTCTGTGCTTTCTGCCGCACGTGCCTGCTCTCTGGGTTGGTCTAAGCTGCTATTGTTGCCCTGCTGCACAGAATGTGCTTGGGAAGGGACAGCACAACTGTCATCATCTCCCTCAGCATTGCTGGAAGAGGAGTTGTCGAATGGGACTCTGCCGACTGAAAAATCACTTCCAGATTCTGCTCTGTTGCCCTGTCCCATAGATGCTGTTTCAGTATATGCTGCCTCAGTCTCTGATCCTGCATCAGAGCTGTCCTCCATAACTTGAGTTAGGGCTTGAGCAGCAGTCATCTAACGAGAAGCCACATCTGCTGCTGGCTAAAACCATCCTTCTAAAACACTATCCTACATAGAAGCACATATGTTGTTTGCAAACTTGATGGGTGGGTGTCTGTTTGAGTGATGTGTGCAACAGTAAATAACTTTGGTCACCTTACCTTGTCTTCATCCCTCGATCAACAGATATTTCAAAAGCACTTAAAAAACGACACAATATTACTTCACCTTGCAGCATACCCATCATCACATCCTTGAGCGCTGGTGGCACCCAGTGCGACAATCAATTTTGGTGCCCCCGCGCCTCTATGACCTCCTTGGATTCCCTCACTACCCAGCAAAAGTGCCCCTAATCTCTCCATTGCCCTTCTCTCATATACATTGCATTTGCTTTAAAGCGTTAGTAACGGCAGCTGGCTGTACTAATCCACTCAGTTATCCAATCAAAAAGTATCTGTTCTTTGTAGCAGGCATATTAACCCTTTGCACTACTTTAAGCCATCAAAATTGCCACTAGACAAAAGTCTGATCTCTCTCTAGCAGTAACATAATCATAAGAGTTATCTTGATATTTTTATTGCTGTCTTAAAGCTATACATATATATATATATATATGTTCGATGGCATGTGTAGTTGCAGATGCACATGCTATGCATACCCTCGCCTTCTAGTGTTTGGCTCGGAGTGTTACAAGTTGTTTTTCTTCGAAGAAGTGTTTGCGAGTCACGGGATCGAGTGACTTCTCCTATTCGGCTCCATTGCGCATGGGCATCGACTCCATGTTAGATTGTTTTCTTTCCGCCATAGGGTTCGGACATGTTTCCTTTCGCTCCGATAGTTCATGTCGGAAAAGTTTCAAAACTCTCTAATTCTCGTCGGTATTGTTTCGATCGCATTCCATCTTCTATCGACACTTCGGTACCGTGGGTCAAACCTCTTTATTCGCCCTTCGGGGCGCCTGCGCCCAACTCGGGCCTGGTCGGGCCTACCTTGTGGAAGCCTCATGGACCGGACCCCATTCTGCTTTTGTCCTCGGTGGCACGCTAAATTTCCCTACACAGACCAACATCTCGCCTGTAATCTCTGCCTCTCCCCAGACCTTCGGGAAGATAATTGCGAGGCCTGCAAATCCTTCCGCTCCAAGAAAACGCTCCGAGACAGAAGAGCACAGAGACTAGAGATGGCATCCAAGAGCACTGAACGTCTCGACGTCGAAGAGGAGGAGATCATGCAGATGGCTGTCTCCGTTCGAGGATCCGACTCCGAGCAGGAGTCTGAGGAGGACAGACCATTCACAGCAGGACAGCATGTGAGTACGCCTGCCCCTGTCCCAGCCAAGCCCAAACATAAGGCCTTGGGAATTCCACTGCCGGAAGGCCATGGCTCGATCCGAAAAAAGACCTTCGGTGACCAACCCACAACTTCGACACCGAAAAAGGCCACGCCACCCAAGCCATCAGATTCGAGACGATGCTCTCTCTCCGAGCCCATCAAACATCGATCCTTCGAGTCGAAACCTTGAAAATCGTTTTCGGAGCTGAGGCCATCCTCGACTCTGACTTTTTCGATACTGGAAAAAACAGCTTTGGAGCCGAAAAAAAGCCAATTTTCACAGAGGAACATGGACTTTCACAAGCACTCAAAGAAAGCCATAAACGTACTGAGGAACACCCACAAATGGAGGCAATGGATGAAAGGCAAGCCAGGATTCACATCCATATCGAGACGGGCAGAATTTTAACAGCACCTCCTCTAAAACCAAAGAGGAAATTAGCCTTTCAGGAAGAATTGGACACTGCTCAGCCTCCAGCTAAAGTGCCAAGAACCAAGGAGAAACCTCCATCTCCTCAATTTTCTCCTCCTCACTCTCCACATTTACTTATCTCTCCGCCTACTGGTCCTACACCTATGCAATCACTGGCACACTCATTCGATTCGCAGCAGGACAATATGGATCCATGGGATCTTTATGATCCAGACCCTATTCCAGACAACAACCCAGATTGCTATCTCTCTAAGCCATCACCACCAGAGGATAGTACAGGCTACACTCAGGTCATAGCTAGGGCGGCGTCCTATCACAATGTCGCCATGCATACTGATACATTAGAGGATGACTTCCTTTTTAATACACTTTCCTCTACACATGCAACTTATCAGTTGGTTCCCATGCTGCTCGGCATGTTAAAGCATGCTGACCAAATATTCAAGGAGCCAGTTAAAACTAGAATAATTACTCCTAGGGTGGAGAAAAAAATATAAGCCACCTCCCTCTGATCCTGTCTATATCATACAACAGTTGCCTCCAGACTCCGTAGTGGTAAGCGCAGCCAGGAAAAGAGCAAAACTCACAGTCATCAGGGGATGCACCCCCACCAGACAAGGAGAGTAGGAAGTTTGATTCTGCGGGGAAAAGCGTGGCATCTCAAGCAGCCAACCAGTGGAGGATAGCCAACTCTCAGGCATTGTTGGCTAGATACGACAGGGCCCACTGGGATGAGGTGAAAGACATAATACAACATCTCCCCAAGGAACAACAGAAGAGGGCACAACAAATAGTAGAGGAAGGGCAAGCAATCACCAATAACCAGATCAGGTCACCCCTAGACTCTGCAGATACAGCAGCTAGAACCATCAACGCTGCTGTAACGGTAAGGAGACATGCATGGCTTAGGTCTTCAGGATTTAAGCCTGAAATACAACAGGCTGTCCTCAATATGCCATTTAACCAAAAACAGCTTTTTGGCCCAGAGGTAGACACGGCGATTGAAAAAATGAAAAATGGTTTCTGACACAGCAAAAGCCATGTGTGCTTTGTTACTAAGCAATACAGGGGATCCTTTCGTAAGCCCCAATACAGAGATGGATTTAGAGCTCAAACAGCCGAGGCATCCACCTCAAACAAAGGCGGCCTACCAACCTCAATATCAGAGGTGGTTTCAAAAGTACTTACAGAGGACAGTACCCCAGAGACAGGGGAAAATATCAGACAGCAAAACAAGCCTCACAACAAGCAAAGCAGTGACTTGAGCCATCCCTTCCCAATTCACACCTCACCTGTGGGGGGAAGACTGCAAAGGTTCCACAACAATTGGCTACACATTACCACAGACAGCAGGGTATTCTCAATTATCCGCAGTGGCTATTGCATAGAATTGACACAAACTCCACCACATATTCCACCAAAACCACACAACCTGTCCACACATATCGCCCTGTTGCAAGAGTAAGTAAAATCTCTATTACTCAAACAAGCAATAGAAGCAGTCCACAAAATCAAATAGGAACAGGAGTTTACTCACTGTATTTCCTCATTCCCACAAAAGGATGGAACCTTAAGGCCAATATTAGATCTCAGAACCCTCAATCTTTACATCCTGTCAGAAGATTTTCATATGGTAACATTACAGGATGTTGTCCCACTACTTCCAACAACAAGATTTCATGGCAATATTAGGCCTCAAAGATGTGTATTTTCACATACCATCCATCCAGCGCACAGAAAATATCTCAGGTTTGTCATTCAAGGAAAGCATTATCGGTTCAAAGTGTTACCCTTCGGAATAACAACCGCTCCCAGACTATTCACAAAATGCCTGGCGGTAGTTGCAGCCTACCTAAGAAGGCAACACATTCATGTCTTTCCATATCTGGACGATTGGCTAATAAAATCCAACAGTCATACACAGTGTGAAAACCATACGCAATATGTAATACAAACCCTACACACCATGGGGTTCTCCATAAACTACCAGAAATCACACCTACAACCTGTGCAAATTTAGGAGCAACACGAAATACTCAAAAGCACTCGCAAGCCCAAGTCCACAAAGAATACAAGCATTTTGCAATATATTACCACAAATACTGCCAGCCCAGTAGTACACTGTCAAATTCGTCATGAAACTATTGGGCATGATGGCATCCTGTATTGCCATTGTCCCACATGCAAGACTAAACATGTGGCCTTTGCAACAGTGCCTTGCACAGCAATGGTCACAGGCACAGGGTCAACTTCAAGATCTAATGTTGATAGACCGCCAAACACACATGTCCCTTCAGTGGTGGAATTCCACAAACCTAAACAAAGGGCGGCCATTTCAAGACCCTGTGCCTCAGACCATACTTACAACAGATGCATCAATGATTGGCTGGGGGCTCACCTCAACAATCACATCATCCAAGGACAATGGGACTCCAAACAGTTACACATAAATCAGTTAGAGTTGCTAGCTGTATACCTAGCACTCAAAGCTTTTCAGCCTCTTCTCACTCACAAAAATATCCTTGTCAAAACAGACAGCATGACAACATTGTCCTACCTAAACAAACAAGGAGGGGCCCATTAATCCCAACTCTCCCTCTCCTAGCTCAAAAAATGTGGCAATGGGCAATCCACAGCAAAATTCATCTGGTAGCACAATAAATTCCAGCGATACACAACCAATTGGCAGCTGTTCTCAGCAGAGATCATCAACAAACACACGAGTGGGAGATCCACCTTCAAGTGCTTCAACTATGCTTTCAACAATGGGGAACACCAGACCTAGATCTGTTCGCCACCAGCGAAAACGCAAAATGCCAAAACTTTGCATCCAGGTACCCACATCCCCTATCCAAGAGCAGTGCTCTATGGATGAATTGGTCAGGATTATTTGCTTACGCTTCTCCCTCTCTCCCGCTCATTCCATTTCTAGTCAACAAACTGCATCAAAACACACTCAAACTAATACTCATAGCGCCAACGTGGGCACGCCAACCCTGGTACACAACACTAATAGACCTGTCGGTAGTACCACATATCAAACTCCCAAACAGACCAGATCTGTTAACACGAAACAAACAGCAGATCAGGCATCCAAATCCCAACATACTCAATCTAGCGATTTGGCTCCTGAAGTCATAGAAATTGGGTATCTACAACTACCAACTGAATGTATGGAAGTAATTAAACTAGCAAGAAAACTACTCACTACCAGGCAGTGCTATGCCAACAAATGGAAAGGATTTGTGCATTACTGTCAATCTAAACAAATTACCCCTCTTTCAGCATCAATACAAGACATTGTATGTTATTTGCTTCATTTGAAAAAAGCTAATTTAGCTTTTTCATCCATAAAAATACATCTCACTGCAATATACGTGTACTTGCAAAATATGCAGCGCAGCTCTTTATTTAGAGTTCCTGTTATCAAAGCCTTCATGGAAGGGTTAAAACGCATCATCCCACCTAGAACGCCTCCAGTGCCTTTGTGGTATCTAAACATAGTGCTCACACGACTTATGGGCCCACCATTTGAACCTGTGCACTCATGTAAGATTCAATACCTAACATGGAAAGTTGCCTTCCTAGTCGCAATTCCTTAATTGCGAAGAATTAGTGAAATTCAAGCTTTCACAATTCAAGAACCGTTCATACACATACTTAAAGTCTTACTACAAACTAACCCTAAATTTCTTCCAAAAGTTGTATCACCTTTTCATATCAATCAAACAGTGGAACTACCACTCTTCTTCCCACAGCCAGATTCTGTGGCAGAAAGAGCCCTGCATACATTAGATATTAAAAGAGCCCTAATGTATTACATAGATAGAACAAAATCATTTAGAAAGACTAAACAGATATTTGTGGCTTTCCAAAAACCACATACTGGTAACCCCATTTCAAAACAAGGTTTAGCAAGGTGGATAGTAAAATGCATCCAAACATGTTGCCTTAAAACTAAAAGACAGCTCTTAGTTGCACCTAGAGCACATTTCACAAGAAACAAAGGGGCTGCAATGGCTTTCTTAGGAAATATACCAATGGCTGAAATTTGTAAAGCAGCTACTTGGTCAACACCACATACATTTACCAAACATTACTGTGTAGATGTGTTAGCAACGCAGCAAGCCACAGTAGGCCAAGCTGTACTAAGAACATTATTTCAAACAACTTCAACTCCTACAGGCTAACCACCGCTTTTATGGGAGGAAAACTGCTTTGTAGTCTATGCATAGCATGTGTATCAGCAGCTACACATGCCATAGAACGGAAAATGTCACTTCCCCAGTGTACATCTGTCATTCAAATGCACCCTCCCACCTCCCCGGGAGCCTGTAGCCGTTTAAGTTCAACATTTACATATGTATATATATATATATATATATATATATATATATATATATATATATATATATATATATACCATTTACATGGACATCTCTTTTCTTTATACTCTATCACTCCTACCTTACCCTCTGCGGGAAAACAATCTAACATGGAGTCGATGCCCATGCGCAATGGAGCCGAAGAGGAGGAGTCACTTGATCCTGTGACTCAAAAACACTTCTTTGAAGAAAAACAACTTGTATCACTCTGAGCCCAACACTAGATGGCAGACGGTATGCATAGCAAGTGAATCTGCAGCGGAACATGCCACGAACAGATGTACACTGGGTAAGTGACATTTTATATATACATACATATATATATATATATATATATATATATATATACATATATATATATATATATATACATATATATATATATATATATATATATATATATATATATATATATACACATACATATAAGAAAGAATCTTCCCCGATGGCAGATCGTGGCCCCCGGAGAAACCACGCATGCATTTAAAAAAAAAAGTATACTCTCTCTTGTTCTCTTTCTCTCTCTCTATATATATATATATATATGTATTTATATATATATATATATATATATTTTTTTTTTTTTTTTATAGATGTGTGGTTTCCCAGGGGAGTGATCGTGGCCCCCCCCCAGGGAAACCACAGATCTATAAAAAAATATATAATAATAAAATAGTCCCCACAGGGGATCAGCCCTGCTCATGGGCGACCCTCTGTCAATTTTTTAATTTTTTAATTCTTTTAAACATTTAACCACTGACGCGATCACACAATTGCACCCCCCTCCCTACCCCAAGGGACAACCAACATAGTTATTTAAATACAAAATGGCCCCTGGGAAGGACAGCCCATTTCCTCAAAGTCCACGACCACAAAACCTTTCAGGAAGGCCTCGTTTGAAAGGGGAGACTCTCCCCTTTCAAACAAGGCCTCCCTGAAAGCTTGGGAGACCTTTTTGGGCCCCAGGCTTCCCCACTGGAGTAGAAAGAGGCATTACCTGCTGTCTCTGCTCCGGTGGGGAAAGCAAATGCGATGTCAGCGCGCTGTGCACTGATGGGCAGGCAGGGGGTGACTCCTAGGCACTTCTGTGTCTCCCCAGGGCTTTCATCCAATGGTCGTGACCCGCACCACTGAGGGTGTGCATGTGACAGTCATCCATTGACCATCTCACGCACTAAAGGTGTTAAGAAAATGTGTAACCTATTGAGAAGTACAAAAAATCTGAAAAGTAGAAAAACACCATACATGTCCCACCTCAATTTATAAAAATAAAGCATATTTTAATCAACAAAATTATACCAAAAGAACTAGAATCCAACAAGGGGAACTGATCCAATTTTTTAAGTTTGAAACAAAAATCCACCACAAAGCCCAATTGCAGGTAACTGGTCACGCAGCATGGGACAGAAGTAAGGTTTAAGGCCAACCTTGGTGGAGCACAGGTCAGATTCACAGATTGGATTTGTTCCAGTTGAAAAGTTAGTATTGCCAGAATGGTAATAGAAAATACAGCTTACTGGTGAAGTTGAATTTAATATTACTATTTTAGAAATGCTAGTTTTAGGCAGTAGGCATTTCTGTTCACTTACTGTCATCTGTGCCTTACAGCCCTGTCTCCAATCCCCGTCTGGTCTGTGTGGTTTGATAGCTCCCCTTGTGCACTCCACCCAGACAACCATAAACACTGAGTCACATCTGCATTCATATGCATACTGACTGGGTCTCCATGGGCAGGTAGGGAGGAGGGGCTCTCTCTTACACTTCAAAGGCCAGTGGCCTGCCCTCACACAAAGGCCTAATAACCCCCACAGGGATCCTTGCAGACAGGACTGGGCTGAAAGGGGAACTTATGCACTTTAAAATCACTCTTTGAAGTTTTGCCCACTTCAAATGCAGTTTTAGGTATATAAACTGGGTCTCTGACCCCATCAATTCAGACACTTCTGCACTCTGTCAGAGAGACTGCCTGGCTGCCCAAAGGCCTCATCTGAACTGTTTTGCTGGAGGACTGCTTTCCTGCTTTTTTTTGTGCTGCTCCTGACTCTGCTGAAAGGACTCTGACTTTCTCCTAAAGCAGTGGTTCCCAACCTTTTGATTTCTGTGGACCCCCACTTTAACATTAATGGAACCCAGGGACCCCCCACTGAATCATCATGGGAATCTGGGGACCCCTGCCTGAGTCATTACTGGAAGCTGGAGACCGAATTTATCAATATTTATTAATATTTTTTCATTTTCTAGGCTATCGCGGACCCCCTGAGAGGTCGTCACGGACCCCCAGGGGTCCCTGGACCACAGGTTGGGAACCAATGTCCTAAAGTGCTCTCCAAGGGCTTAAATTGAGCTTGCCTCCTGCTTCTGAAGTCTCAGGGCCAACACAGTCTGCACCCCTTCAGGAAATCCTTGTACATTAGATAATCAATGCAACGTCTGCAGAAATCATTGCAGCACCTGCATTATGCACCGGCGACCAGAATGACGCAGCTCTGGACTCGCAACTGGAAATCTGACGCAGTGCCTGCCTCACAGCTGAAAAATCACTGCAACGCCTACCGGATTGATACAGCACCTGCTCCTTTCTACTAGCGTGTCCAGGATTTTCAACGCATTGTCCCTGGCCGTCAAAATATCACTGCATTGCTGTGAGGAACCAAGGCTGCGTTTCTGGAAACAGACGCATCATCTTGCAGTGTGGAAGGAAACAACACATCGTCAGAGTTGTGCTGCACTGGAAAATCCGATGCAGCGCCTTCTTTTTCAACGTATCTCCTCTGCGGCCCCTGTGCATCGTTATTTTTGACGCATCCCAGGTACTCTGTGTTCCAAAGATACAACAACTGATTCTTAAGGATTGAAACCATTAAAAAGTGATATCTCAGCTTGTGCATATTGGATTTTTGTCGTTTTGATCCTATTTTATTAAGATAAATATTACCTATTTTTCTAAACCTGTGTATTTTTGTGGTGTTTTAACTGTTACTGCATGGGATATTGCACAAATACTTTATGCATTGCCTTCTAAGTTGAGCCTGCTTGCTCTCTGCCATGCTGCCAGAGGGTGAGCGCAGGATAATTTGGGTTGTGTTGTGACTTAACCTGACCGGGATTGTGGTCCCTACCTGGACAGGGTACCTACCTCTGCCAACTCGAGACCCAATTTCTAACAATGGTGATCAGCGGTGATGGTAGGACTTGTTTGTGCAGCGCCATACAATAGCTACGTGTATGCTAACTACAAGAGTCAAAGGTCATTTAGATTTTTGTTTCTTCTTCTGCAAGTTTTCTCTGCTTTACATTTTTAACTAATCCTATACATCATGTCTCTGGCTGGGTCCACAAGTGGAGCTGGGGAGTTTGACCTGGCTAAGCTGAAGTAGTACACAGTTGCCCAGCTGACAGGCTTCTGCAAAGGTATGGAAGTACCTGCCCATGGAGTTTCCAAGAAGGGAGTGTTTCAAAAGGCGCTGAGGGCCTGGGCAGAGTTCCACACCCAAGAGAATTATGAGTTGTGGTGAGCCTGAGAGGGGCTCTTCCGAGTAGCTGCCAACAGTAGTAGGAGATTACAACCGTGGATTTGTTCCTCCTATCCAACCAGGAAAATGTATCTCCAGTAATAGCCTGACCGCAGAGGAAAGGAGAGAGAATTCAGGCTGCATTTGGCAAAATTAAAAATAGAAGCTGAAAGAGAGGAAATGAAAGCAGAAACTGAGAGAGATGAAAGGCAGGCTGAGAGAGCCTTAGCTGAGAAGAAACTTCTATTGACTTATAAACTGAGTCTGAAAGAGCTGGAGCTCAAGGCTAGGCAGTCTGAATCAAGCAGTGAGGGTGGCAGCATCCATGCAGGACCTGCTGGAGACAAGAAGGTTCGTATACCCAAGGATTTGTTGCCTAGTTTTGTGGTGGGAGATTACACTGGCGAGTGGTTTTCTGCTTATGAAGTTGCACTGAGGTCACATGGGGTACCTGATGCGCACTGGGGGGTGGATCTGTGGAAAGACATGCCTACACGTGGGAGGGACACACTTCTGACAGAGGTTGGGGACCAGAACAAGTACACTCCCATGACTATCATTTTGTTTGCCAATTTGGGATTGACCCCCTGAGAAGTATCACCAAAGATTCAGGGACATCAACCAGCTCCCC
This sequence comes from Pleurodeles waltl, assembly GCF_031143425.1. Taxonomy (NCBI): domain Eukaryota; kingdom Metazoa; phylum Chordata; class Amphibia; order Caudata; family Salamandridae; genus Pleurodeles; species Pleurodeles waltl. Next base: position 807,646,141 of record NC_090448.1, on the reverse strand, counting down.
AACCAATCCTGGGTAGAATTCATTGATTACTCCAGTAAGGCACTGAATGGCTGGGTGCGGGCAGCAAAGCCAGTGATTATGTTGGGTTTTACAATTTAATCCTGAGAGAGCACATGCTCAGTATATGTTTTATAGAGTTGCGCCAACACCTACTTGATAGTAAGCTAACTGATCCCAGGAAGCTTGCTGAGGAGGCAAACCTCTGGTCTGGCAGCAGTTTGTCCAAAAAGATATCAAAGATGGTCAAGGTTCCCAACAGAAGAAAGAGGAGGGCTTACAAATAAGGAGTTCTCTATATGCCCCTGTTAGAAATGGGGTCTCTAGTTGGCAGTCAGTTTGCACCCTGTCCAAGTAGGGACCCTCACACTAATCAGGGTAAGGGAGATATACAGCTCAGATAACCTCTGCTTACCCCCTTGGTAGCTATGCACAAGCAGTCAGGCTTATCTCACAGGCAATGTGTAAATTATTCGTACCAACACACAGGGTAACAGTGAAAACACCACAAAAGGACTCCACAACAGATTAGAACAATAGCCAATATTTAACTAAATCAAACAAGACCAAAACAACAAAAATCCAACAAACCCAGGCAAAGATATGAACTTATGAAGTAAAAAGTCTTACTCCATAGAAACCAATTGAAGCGTTGTTTTAGCACAAAGTACCTGATATGTGTGAAATATAAAGCCACATGGGTGAATGCGTTGATTCCTTACTCGCAAGTCAGGCCGTGTATCGATTCGTTACTTGCACCGGAGACCATGCGTCCATTCCTTACTCGCAAGGGAGGCTGTGCGTCGATTCTGGATGTGCAACCTCCGGTCCGTGCAGTGATGTTTGCAGATTTTGACGCCACGATCCATGCGTGGAAATTTCCAATGCGCTGTGTAAACAGTCAGCGTTGAGAACAGGCGCTGTGTCGTTTCTCCAGTGGCGATGCAAACGCTGCATCGAATTTTCAGCCACGGGATGGGCGGTGCATCAATTTTTCTGATGCGCACACAGCGGTGGGTAGATTTTCCCACGCAGGTTAGCAGTTTCCACTTCTAAGGGCCGAGGGACTGTTATTTGGCACTACTTAGAAGTCTGGACTCCCAGCAGAAGAGACCAGGCACTGGCAGATTAAGTCTTTGATGTCCCTTAGACTTCAAAACAGGGGGCAAGCTCAGTCCAAGCCCTTGGAGAACCTTCACAAGCTGGATTTCAGAAAGCAAAGTCTGATTCTTTCCCTCTCCAGTCAGTAGCAGCGGCAGCAGGCTAGCACAGCAAAGCAACAGGCAGGGTTGCAGGTCCTCCTCAAGCATCATGCTCTTCTCCTTGGCATGGGTTCCTCTTGATCAGAAGTAATCTCAAGTCTGGGGCTTTGGGCCCACTACTTATTCTCCTTTCTACCTTTGAGGTAGGCAGACTTAAAAGGAAAGTCTCTGTTGATCACAAGATCGTGCCTTGCCCAGTCCTGGCCAGAGACACACTCCAGGGGGATGGAGTTTGCATTTTGTGAGGACAGACACAGCCCTTTCAGATGTCCGTGTCAGCTCCTTACTACCCACTCTAGTCCAGGGGACTCATCAGGATATGCAGGACACTCCTCGGCTCCCTGTGTGTCACTGTCTAGAGGGAATTCACAAACAGCCCAACTGTCAGTCTCGCCCAGATGTGGATTCCAAAGGCAGGCAGAGGCACAGAATGGTTAAGCAATAAAATTCACACTTTCTAAAAATGACATTTTCAAACGGGCAATCTAAAAACCAACTCTACCAAAAGATGTATTTTTAAACCCCAAACTCCAGAAATCTATCTGCTCCCAATGGGAAACTGCACTTAAAAAATATTTAAAGGCAGTCCCCATGTTAACCTATGGGAGAGATAAGCTGTGCAATAGTGAAAACCTGGCATTATTTCACTATCAGGACATCTAAAACACACCAGTAAATGTCCTACCTTTTAAATACACTGCACCCTGCCCATTGGGCTACCTAGAGCCTATCCTAGGGGAGACATAAATGTAGTAAAAGGGAGGGTTGGGGCCTGGCAAGTGGGTACACCTACCAAGTCAAATTGGCAGTGTACAACTGCACACACACACACTGCAGTGGTAGGCCTGAGACATGTTTACAGGGTTGCTCATGTGGGTGGCATAATCAGTGCTGCAGGCCCACTAGTAGCATCTGATTTACAGGCACTGGACACCCATAGTGCACTTTACTTGGGTCTTACTGGTATATCAAATGTGTCAATCATGGAAAAGCAATAACCAATATCCTTTAGACAGAGAGCACTTGCACTTTAGCAGTGGGAAAGAGCCCAGAGAATCAAAACCAGCAAAAACAAATTACGGCACAGGTTCCAAAAACGGTGGGACAGTAGCAAAAATTATAGTGAAACCACGCCACGAGCTGCCAGGTCTAACATGTGTCCCCTCCAGCTGAAAGTGGGGAGAACTACCCAACCCCCTGGGAGTTCTCATCACTAAGGTGAAAAAACCTGGAAAGACCATCAGCATTGGCGTGCTCTGTTCCAGGGTGGTGCGCCACCATAAAGTCCATTCCCTGTAGGGAGATGGACTGCTTCCACTTCAGCAGTTTAGGATTCTCACCCTTCATCCCCATTAGCCATCTGAGGGGCCTGTGGTCTGTCTGAACCCAGAAGTGAGTCCCAAACAAGTAGGGTCTTAGCCTTTTCAGCACACAGACCACCAAATTAACTTCCTTTCTATTGCGCTCCACTTCTGTTCCCTTGGAAGTAACCTCCTACTGATGAAGGCTTCATGTACTCTTTGTTCAGCTGTGAGATCACAGCTCCCACACCATGATCTGAAGCACCTGTCTGCCCCACAAACTCTTTGGAAAAGTCAGGAGCCTTGAGCACGGGCAATGTGCACTTGGCCCTCTTCAGGGTGTCAAACGCAATCTGTCACACCTGTGTCCAGATCACCTGACGTGGCTGCATCTTGAAAGTCAGCACAGTCAAGGGAGCAACAATGGTGTTTGACAAATCTGCTGTAATATTCAGTGAGTTCTAAGAAGGCCCTCACCTCAGTCTGGGTGTTGGGGGGTGCCCAAGCCAGAATGGTGTCAATCTTTGCCTGTCGAGGGGCCATCTGGCCCCTCCCTACCTGGTGTCCTAAGTACACCACAGACCCCTGCCCTAGTTGCACTTACTGGCCTTAAGAGTGAGGCCTGCATTCTGCGGGGCCTTCAACACTTCCTGGAGGTGGTGCAAGTGGTCCTCCCAGCTGGAGCTGAAGACAGTATAGTTGTCTAGGTAGGTGGCACTGAAGTTCTCCAACCCAGCCAGGACCTAATTGACCAGCCTCTGGAATGTGATAGGGGTGTTCTTCAACACAAAGGGCATGACACAAAACTGGTAGTGCCCCTCTGGTGTTAAGATTGCAGACCTCTCTTTTTCCCCATCGGTTAAGGTAATCTGCCAGTACCCAGACGTCAGATCAAACGTGCTGAGGAACGTGGCAGCTCCCAACCGGTCAATGAGCTCATCAGCTCAGGGGATGGGGTGGGCATTAGTCCTGGTGACACATTGAGCCCCTGGTAGTCAACACAGAACATAAGTTCAGGTGTGATACCAGGTGCCGCAGTCTTGGGGACGAGAACCATAGGGCTGGATCAAGGGCTGTTGGAGGCTCATTCACCCCTAACTCCAGGATCTTGGAGACTTCCTCCTTGATGCTGTGTCTTACTTTGTCAGTTAACCTATAAGTCTTGTGCTTAGCAGGCAGACTGTCCCCAGTATCAATGTCATGGGTGCCCCAGTGGGTGAGCCCAAGGGGTAAGGAGAAAAGGGAGGCGAACTGTCCCAGCAACTGGAGACAGTCCCTCAGCGAATATAGGGTCAGAGTAGGGGAGAGGTTTGCAACCCCCACTGACACATCCTGCTCTTTGGCAGACAGAATGTGGGGGAGAGGTTTGCTCTCCTCTTCCACCTTATCATCTGTAACCAAGAGCATGGTCAACTCAGACCTTTCAAAGTGTGGTTTGAGGTGGTTCAGATGTAACACCCTTAAAGGGTTTCTAGGGGTCTGCATGTCCACCGCGTAGGTGACTTCACTTTTGCACTCCTTCATCTCAAATGGCTCAGACCAACTGTCTTGGAGAACACCAGGCTCTACTGGGGCCACCACTCACTCCTTCTAGCCAGGGTGAAAGTCAACCAGAGTGGTATTCTGATCATACCAGTGTTTCATTTCTTCCTGGCTAACCTCCATATTCTCTTGAGTGAGTTTCCGGAAGCGGGCTGTCTGGTTCCTGTAGGCCAGCATGTAACTGAATTCATCCGGGTGGGCTACTGTGGGCCCTGCTGCCAGCCCTCCTCCACCAAACTGAGAGGCCCTTACAGAGTACCCATACAGAAGTTCCAATGGGCTGAAGCCCTGTGGTACCTCCCTACCTCCCTGTAACCAAACAACAGGCATGGTACCAAGATGTCCCACTTATGCCTCATGGGTTCAGAGAGACCCATAAGCATGCCCTTCAGGGTATGGGTTAATCTCTCAACCAACCCATTGCTTTGGGGGTGGTAGGGCATGGTGAACTTGTATGTTACACCACATGCTTTCCATATGGCCTTCATGTACAGTGCTATGAAATTGGTACCCCTGTCAGATACAACCTTCTTGGGGAAACCCACACAGGTAAAGATCCCTGTCAGTGCTCTGGTCATTGTGGCCACTGTCACTGTCCTCAGGGGTATAGCCTCCAGGTACCAGGTTTCATGGTCCACAAAGACCAGGATAAACCTGTTGCCCATGGCTGTCTTGTGATCCAAATGCCCCATAATGTGAATGCCCACCCGCTCAAAAGAGGTGCTCATGACAAGAAAGGGTTGAAGAGGAGCCTTGCACCTCTTCCCAGATTTGTCACTCGCTTGGCAGGTCTGACAGGTCCTGCAGAATGCATCTGAGTTCTTCCTCATTTGGGGGCCAATAAAAGTGAGTGACAAGCCTGTCAGAGGTCTTGCCCTGCCCCAAATGACCTGCCAGGGCACATCATGAGCCAGACCAAGTAGGAAGGCTCTAAAATACTGGGGTACCACCAGCACACAGGCTGCCCCAGGCTCAGCAACTTGAGGCTGTCTATACAGGAGATCATTCTCCCAGTAAACCAGGTGAGTTCCAGAGGTGTCACCAGCTGTCTGGGCCTTGGCCTGTTTCCAAAGACCCTCAAGGGCGGAGCATGCTTTCTGCGCTGTGCAGAACTCTTCCCTGGTGGGGCCCCCTTCCTGCTGGCAATGGGTCAGCTCTTGCAGGTCCCCCACTTCTTCCCCTGTAGGTTCTGAGGCGTCCCACTCAGGTTGAGCCTCCTCCCGGACCGTGGGAATCTCAGGAACGGGTTTCCCAGCCCCTTGCCCCTTCCTTTCCGGGCAGGGACCTGGCCACTGTCTCAGGCTCCAGGCCCTCAGGCTATGCTCTCTGGCAGCCATGGACCATGTGGTCATGCACACCCACTCTTGCAATCCCAACATTCCCAAATGAGACCTGAGCTCCACCGCCTTCCAGGCAGTATGCTCTAGGTCATTCCCTAGCATACAGTCACCGCTGCCCTCAAGGAACCTGAGACCCCATCCCCGCATTGAAAGGGAACCTGAGCTACCATGCATTAGTGCTCACTGTTGTCTACTGCTACAACTTGGTAGACCACATTAGGGATTACCTGCTCTTGAGACACCAGATGACAGCAGACGGTTGTCATATTGGCTCCTGGGTCTCTAAGACCCTCCACTCACCTCCCATTGATGGTCATCCACTACCTGTACTTTTTTGTATTATCAGGACCACCTCACCCTGGGAGACTAGGGTTAACTCAGCTGGCTCCTCACTGCTAACTTGGGACAAATCCTCCACAAGTGCTACACTGGCCACCCCAAGTGACTGCCCACCGGTGGGAGCTGTGCCTGCTTAGGACACTTGGGACTCCCTCTGATGTGCCCTTCCTGACCACAGGAAAAGTACTTGATGGGCCCCTTCCCTGCAAGCACACCTGAAGGGAACCAACTCTTCGCCCCAACAGGGGGCTGGAAATCTTTACCCTGGGAACAAGTTTGGGCCCTTTAGAAAACGCCTTACTTTTATCCTTGTGTCCCCCCCCCCCCTCCTTCTTTTGTTGGGGACCCTGCCCACCCTTGGTGGAGTCTCCCTCATACAACTTCTTATGAACCCTGGTACTCACCCAATGGTCCGCCTGCTGAGCAAGCTACCTAGGTTCAGTAAGCCTGCTGTCAATCAACTGCTGGCACAATTCTGGAAAACACAGACTAGACAAGTGCTCCCATACAAACAAATTGTTCAGCCGCTGGTAGTCTGTTACCTCACTGCTCTTCACCCAACCATCCAGTGCTTTGCAAAATGAATAGGCCTCGTAATGAATGAAGCCTGGTCTCGTAATCAAGATTCCTACTCTGCCTGAAATTCTTTCCGTACATTTCTGGCATCAGGCCATACCTAGTGATGAGAGCACCCTTCATGTTAGAGTAGGTGAGCTCGCTAGCTGTCCCTAGTACTAACAAGGTGTCCCTCCCCTCTGCTGTGAGGTAGTTCCACTTGCCTGCCCCTCCAATCTCTCTCAGTGATCCCGTGCATGTGGAGAGCTGCCTCATAGCCCCGAGAACACCTGTCAATGTCATCCTCCTTAGTGTAATCTTTCCCTACACTCTTGGGGAAAGTTCATTCTCTCAGATTGCACTGAAGAAATGCTGCCACCATCTGTGCTAGACCTGCTTCTGCAATCCAGCTCCTTCAAACTCAACTCCTGAGCTAAATGCATTTTCTCCTTCTCCGTAGCAATTCTCTTTTTTCCATAGCAATTTTGTCTTTCTCTTCATCCCTTCTCATCCTAGCCAGCTTCAGCTGAAGCTCCCTTTCATGTTGTAGCTTGAGCTTCCCAAGGAACCCGTTCTCCTAATTAGGAGGGTGGTTCCCAGACCTAGGTCCATTTAGCATGTGATGTAAGTTGCTTTTTGTCCATTATCCATTAGGGAAGGACTTAATGTGTAGTTTAGGAATTGAATTTGGTCCTGATGAAGCGCCAGTAGATCCGGATGGACTATTTCAGGTGCGAAACATGTTGACCTAGCTAGTGGTAGAATTTCCTGTCCTAGCTTTTCTCTTGTTTGAGTGGTGGTGCATTATCCACTATCCAGTCTTGGATGTTTTTAGCCTTGACTAAGATCCCCTCTCTAATTAAATTTGAATTTATGTTGAGGTTCTTGAGACAATTTTATCCCTGTTTCTTTTTTCCTGCTCCTCTTTCTTAGCAGACTTACTTTATCCTTACTGGATTTCATCACAGCACTTTCTTCTTCTTACAATAAGATCTCTGGCAAAGAGTCCCCATGGTGGGGCCCGTCAGACATTGCAGCACCAGTCAGACGAGGAGCTAGCCCCATGATGAAGCATGACATCCAATGGATGTGTGAGGGCTCTTGCTTCTAAACACAGCAGTGTCTGTGACACCTGTGCCGTACATACATTTTTCCAATCCTTTATTGGCATCTTTTCTGTATTGAGGAACTATGTACTTTTTTGCTTATTTTGATACGAGTTTGGGAGACTGTGCACTAGACCTGATAAAATCTCCCTGTTCCCCCTTTGTTTTGTGTAGCTTGAGCTTCTCCATTTCCAGCTGGTACCTCCTATTTTCCCGCCTGTCCTCCAGTTCCTCCCGGGTCAGGCCTTTGGAAGAAAGAAACACTGCTGCCTGCCCTGGAGGTCCTCCCTCAAGGCAGTATTTGGTTATCCAACAAATCATCATGGATGCTCTGCACCTCCATATCCCTGGCAAAATTTGTCTTCTCTTTGGGCCGATCAGCCTCCTTTGCAGCCAGGCAGGCCCTCAGCGCCTTTTGCAGCTCCTCCTTTTTAGTGATTTTAATAGGACACTTGAATTCTCTACAGATGAGGCACCGTATAAGTCTCCAGCCTCTCTCCTGCTCAAATACTACTTCTGCAGCTCCAACTGATGGCTCAGTAGACTGATACATAATTGTGAATAAGGCATAACAAAGGTGCAGAGCTTCAGAAGGCAAGGGAAATCCAAAAAAGAAAAAGCAAAAAATCCCAGAGAAAAACAGTATGTGGTTGTGTTTGGTCTGCAATGAAACAGGAGTGTCACCAATCACTGTATGTCAAATACAAATACAAGTTCTATCCTCACCACATATCACCAAATGTTAGAAATGGGGTCTCTAGTTGGCAGTCGGTTTGCACCCTTTCCAAGTAGGGACCCTCACTCTAGTCAGGGTAAGGGAGATGCAGAGCTCAGATAACCCCTGTTCACCCCCTTGGTAGCTTGGCCCAAGCTGTCATGCTTACCTCAAAAGCAATGTGTAAAGTATTTATGCCAAACACACAGTAACACAATGAAAACACTACAAAAGGACTCTAAGCCAGTTTAGAAAAATAGCCAATATTTATCTAAATCAAAAAAGACCAAAACGAAGTCATACTCCATAGAAATCAATGGATGTGTTGTTTTAGCACAAAGTACCTAGTATGCGTAAAAGAACAAAAACCACAAGGGCAACAGTGCATCAGAAAAACAAGCGAAGCATAGTTTTTTTTACTCTCACTGGAAGCCGTGCATTGATTCTTTACTCGCACTGGAGGCTGTGCATCGATTCTTTACTCACAAGGGAGGCTGTGTGCCGATTCAGGGTATGCAGTCTCAGGTCCATGTGGTGATGCTTGCAGATTTTGATGCCTAGGATCCATGTGTGGAAATTTCCGACACGCTGTGCAAAGAATATGCGTTGAGAACAGGCGCTGCTTCGTTTCCCCAGCCACGAGGCAGGCGCTGCATCAAATTTTCAACTGCGGGACAGGGGGTGCGTTTATTTTTCTGATGCCCACACAGCAGTGCATGGATTTCCCCCGCAGTGTACCAGTTTCTACTGCTATTGGCCCAGGGATTGGTTTTGGCACCACTTAGCAAGCCAGGACTCCCTGCAGAAGAGCCCAGGCACTGGCAAATGAAGTCTTTGATGTCCCTCAGTCTTCATAACAGGGGACAAGCTCAGTCCAAGCCCTTGGAGAATTTTCACAAGCAACATTTCAGAAAGCAAAGTCCATTTCTTTCCATTTCTTTCCCTCTTCAGCCAGAAGCAGCAGCAGGCCAGCACGGCAAAGCAGCAGGCAGAGTGGCAGATCGTTCTCACGTATCAAGCTCTGCTCCTTGGCAGAGGTTCCTCTTAATCCAGAAGTAATCTCAAGTCTGAAGTTTTGGGTCCACTACCTATGCTCCTTTTTGCCTTTGAAGTAGACAAACTTCTAAGGAAAGTCTCTGTTCTTCACAAGATCCTGCCAGGCCAAGGCCTGGTTCCATATACACTCCAGGGAGTTGGAGTTTGCATTATTTGAGGACAGGCACAGCCCTTTCAGGTGTGTCAGCTCCTCCCTCCCCACTGTAGCCCAGGAGACTCATTAGAATATGCATAGCACACCTCAGCTCCCTTTATGTCCCTGTTTAGAGGGAATTCACAAGCAGTCCAACTGTCCATCTGACCCAGCAGTGGATTTCACAGGCAGGCAGGGTCACAGAATGGTTAAGCAAAAAAATGCTCACTTTCTAAAAGTGACATTTTCAAACAGACACTCTAAAAGCCAACTCCACCAAAAGAGGTATTTTTAAATTGGGAATTTAGAGACCCCAAACTCCACATATCCATCTGCTCCCAATGGGAAACTGCACTTAAAAGATATTTAAAGGTAGTCCCCATGTTAACCTACAGGAGAGATAGGCCTTGTAATAGTGAAAAATGAATTTGGCTGTATTCAACTATCAGGACATGTAAAACACACCAGTACATGTCCTACCTTTTAAAGGCACTGCACCCTGCCCATGGGGCTACCTAGGGCCTAACTTAGGGGTGACCTACATGTAGTAAAAGGGAAGGTTTGGGCATGGCAAGTGGGTACACTTGCCAGGTCGAATTGGCAGTGCAAAACTGCACACACAGAAACTGCAGTGATAGGTCTGAGACATGTTTACAGGGCTACTCACGTGGGTGGCACAATCAGTGCTGCAGGCCCACTAGTAGCATTTGGTTTACAGGCCCTGGACACCCATAGTGCACTTTACTAGAGACTTACCAGTAAATCAAATGTGCCAATCATGGAAAACCAATCACCAATATCCTTTAAACAGAGTACACTTGCACTTTGACACTGGTTAGCAGTGGTAAAGTGTCCAGAGTATCAAAACCAGCAAAAACTAATTACAGCGCAGGGTCCAAAAACAAGGGGTTAGAAGCAAAAAGTATTGGAAAAACATGCCAAGAGCTGCCAGGTATCACATACCCCAAAATAATTCCCAAGGGAATAGTGGTAACCAGACCCAGTTTGATCCGAAGAAGAAAGGGTTCTTTGATTCCAAGACAGGGAGGTGGGTTCCCCAATGTGCAGAGCGCTCCAAGTTTGGTCACTCTAAGGGTGACTCTAAATGTCCAAAGAGGGCACAGCCCCCCTCTGGTCGGGAGACGCCTGGTTTGGCTAGTGTAGCGCTCTGGGAGGAGGTAGTCCCAGATACTTTTGGGGGAACAAACAGAGGTGACTTAAAGTCCCTGGGGGATGCGGATATGGTGATAAGGTGCCAAAAGCCCACTTGCCTGCAATACTTCTAAGTATAAGCAGTGGGTCACCATTGTTGGGCAACGGGTGGAGGTTCTGTGTCACATGGGAGCCAGCATGACTGTCAAGTGTGAGCAGAGCAAATCCTACTAAACACATTCCATCAAGACATAGTCGCTGACAATCGCGAGAGCCATCTACCGATGGCTCTAGTTCTCTTTGAGTGGGGGGGGTCTCACCTGGTAGGTGGTGGCAAGGTGCAGCCCCTCCAGGCCAAGATTGAAACAGTCATGGCTTGGCAACCACCTAGAACCCAAACTGAATGTAGAGCCTTCCTAGGCCTCACTGGCTACTACAGGAGATTTGTTAAGGGATATGGCACCATGGTTGCCCCTTTAACTGAGAGCTGACTTCTAAGAAGCGGCCTAGGTTGGTGAACTAGATAGAGGCTTGCCAGAAAGCCTTTGGTTACCTCAAGGAACCCATGTGCACAGCACCTGTGCTCAGGGTCTCTGATTTCTCCAAGGAATTCATAGTGCAGAGCCTGTCATAGTGGCAGTCTTAGCACAGCTGAATGGGGAGGGCCTTGACCACCCGGTAGCCTTCATGAGCAGGAGGTTACTTCCTCGGGCACAGAGGTGGGGTGCCATTGAAAAAGAAGCATTTGCTGTGGTCTGGGCACTGAAGAAGCTAACACCATACCTTTGAAACTCACTTCTGAGTTCAAACGGACTACAGCCCCCTCATATTACTCATGCAGATGAAGGGAGAAAATCCTAAACTCTTGAGGTGTCCATCTCCCTACAGGGAATAGACTTTACAGTGGATCACCTGGGGACTGAACACGCCAATGCTGATGGCCTCTCTAGATTCTTCCACCTTAGTAATGAGAGTTCCTAAGGGGTTGGGTAGCTCTCCCCACTTTCAGCTGGGTGTAGGGGCACATGTTTGACCTGACTGCCCTAGGGTGGTCATCCCCCAACTTTTTGCCTGCCTTCCTCTATTTTTCTGACCGTTTTTGCTGGTTTTAGGACTCTGCACACTTAACCAAAGCTGACCAGTGCTAAAGTGCATGTGCTCTCTCTCTCCCTTAAACATGATACCATAGGTTCCTACCCGGTTGGCATATTTCATTTACCTGTAAGTCCCTAGTAAAGTGCACTACCTGTGTCTAGGACCTGCAAATTAAATGCTACTAGTGGGCCTGCAGTATAGATTGTTCCACCCACGTAAGTAGCCCCTCAACCATATCTTAAGCCTGCCATTGAAAGACCTGTGTGTGCAGTTTAACTGCCACTTCGACTTGGCATTTTAAACTACTTGCCAAGCCTTAAACCCCCATTTTTAGGGTTGAGTGCAAAGTGCTCTGTCCCTTGTGTAATCTCACGTCCATGCCAAGCCCATCCATTTGGTTAGTTCGTGGGTTTGCCTTTTAAAATTAGCTTGATTTCATTAGTGGGAGGCATGCCTCTTCCGGTGTTTAGCCCGCCTCAAGTGCGCTGGCCATCTACTGAAAACCTATGAGGCTCCATGTTTTCAGAATGGTTTCTGCACTATTTGTTTTCTTTTTTATTTCGTAGGCAGCACAATCTCACTGGGCAAATGTTGAGCGCTTTGCATAACATCAACCCTGTTACATGGATATTTGCACTTTTGCAGGTTACAAGGATATTTGCACTTTTGCGGTTACGCGGATAAGCACTTTTGCCTATAAATTTCACTGTGAGCGGACTTCTTTTTCCTTTTGTGTGTTTGCTTTGCGCTCCTGGTGGTCGTCGGCTCACCTATGTGAAACTGTTTTACTTTTCAGGTTATGTGTCAAGAAAAATCCACTTATGAGTTTACAACGCCAATAGCTTTAACTCGAGTAAACGCGAGACCCATTGCATTGCAAATGCTTGTGAAATAGATTCTGTCCAAGTCCCATTGTTTTATAAAGCCCTAGTCTGCTGAGTAAAAACTAAACGAATGAAGATGTTTACCTTTAGATGAGGATGGTGCCCCTTAGGAAGGTGCTGTGCTGTACTCAGGTCAAAGGTCCTTTTTCGTGTTGAGGAGGAAGTGGTTTACAACATGTTATTCAGGGAAGCACGTTACAAACAGAAAATGTTTGAGCGTTATTTACATGCAAATGCAATGAACATATCAGACCGAGCACCCAGCAGGAAGGGCTGTATGTCACCACCTAAAATACAACGGAGTCCATATACTGCTACATAGAATCTCCTACATTGAAATGAGCCCCTTCGAGATTACCACTGCAGGGATTACCACTCCTTAGGCTACCACTACTGTGATTGCTACCTCTAAGATTACCAGTGCAAAGATTACCTCAGCTGAGATTACCACCTTTGAAATTACCACTGCAGCGTTTAGCACTGCTGAGATTACCACTACTGTGATTACTATCTCTGATTTTACCACTGCAGGGATTACCACCTCTGAACTACCACTATTGTGATCACTACCTCTGAGAGTACTACTGCAGGGATCACCACTGCTGTGATTACCACTGCTGTGATTACTACCTCTGAGATTACCCCACAGGAATTACCACTGCTGAGATTACCTCTACTGTGATTACTACCTCTGAGATTACCACTGCAGGGATTACCACTGCTGAGATTACCACTGCAGGGATTACTACCTCTGAGATTACCACTGCAGTAATTACCACTGCTGAGATTACCACTGATGTGATTACTACCTCTGAGAGTACCACTGCAGGGATTACCACTGCTGAGATCACCACTACTGTGATCACTTCCACTGAGATTGCCACTGCAGGGATTACCACTGTTGAGATTACCACTTCTGAGATTACCACTACATTGAGTAAGAAAAGAGTAAGTGTACTGACCGAATGCTAACCTACACCTTGAAATGAAACCTTACTTTATAACTACCCACCACCCTATCTTTATGGCCATACAGTGCCCTCTCCTTAACCCAGTGGTTACATTGCGCTCGGAGGGTGCCAGTGTGCCCACCAGTACATATTTTGGAGGACCAGGACTCTTCCACTCTGTCCCATGGTGGCCTATTGGTCTTTACAAAGCATGGGCCTGCTCTGTCCGTTAGTCCCACCCAGTCCCATGCATAGACATGATTTTTAACATACTCAAGTGGCAGGTAACCAAGCACTTCATTTTCCTGCATCCATTCTTATGTTAAATCATTCTGTGCCCAGACAAGGACACACTTTCATTTTCATAAAATGATATTTTGTACCCTGTAACAAGTCCAGCATTTCAGGATGTTTATTGAGTAGTTCCCTGTTCTTTGTCCATGTACACAAGCATGCTACCAGTTTTAGGTGGACCACCCCCTTTGATATTTTAGTAGATGCTGCTTTGTTTCGCTCATTTTCTTTTTTTTCAGTAGAACACTAAAAATGTGTCCCGCATGTTCTAGACTTGCTTCTGCTTCATGAAGGGTGTTTGGGAAAGGCAGCTGCGTTTACTTCTTCACTTCCTGTCTCTCCGCAATTCTAAATTGCCGGGTACCTCACTCATTCTAACTCACATTCTCTCACTTACTCATCCTCACTCCCACTCAGAGGCGTAGCTTCGGGGGGGGTATTTGGGGTGTTACACCCCCACTAATAAATGTATATTCTGATGAACTGTTGGATACAGGTGCTTTCAGTTGGGTATGGTGAGTTGTCTGTCGGGTTTCACCTGGGATTTATGCATGCACACTGACAAAGCACACACACTCTCGCTCATCTCTGTTTTGAAAACCCATTTTTTAAAAATGATTTGACAAAAAATTATGTTCCTCTCACTTATTAATCATACCAATGTGCACTGGTCTCTCTTTCTACTGGCGCTTAAGGCACTCTTGTGCGATCTGCTTGTCATATGATAGTAATAGTATTTATATAGCGCTTATTATGTGCTTACTGACGATGTGTCGAAGCGCTTTTCGGCGAGTAGCACGCTACTCCGGAACCCAAAAGAAATTAGTGGTGGATTAGTATAGGGAAATATGAGTACAGTTTTAGTATTATTATGAGTTAATTTGAGCCGCGGATATGTGAGTTTGTTAGTTGGATTGACTGGAGTAATGGAGGGGTGGAGGAGGGAAGAATCCAGAAGTGTTAATTGGGAGTTTATGGTAATAGGATTTAGGCTTGGGAAGAGTAAAGGGAGGATGGAGGAGGGAAGAGTCTGTGGAAAGGGTTAGGGAGATCATAGTAGCAGGAGGGGTTTGGGATGAGTTAACTGTGAGATGAATGAGGGAGAATTTAGTAGGGTTGTTTGGGAGATCATGGTAGTAAAGTGAGGTTTGGGTGAGTTAGATGTGGAAGAGGAGGGAAGAGCTTAGGCAGGGTTATTTTGGAGATGAAAGTAGTAGAATGGATTTGGAATGAGAGTGAGAATGGAGGATAGATTGATAGAGACATGACATATGGTGATGGGTAGACAAAGTGTGATATCAAATGAGAGCAGGGAATCATAACTATCTAATATAACAACTTATCTGAGCTATGCAATGACCGATGAACATGTTAAGCATAGAATAACATATATATATATATATATATATATATACATATATATAATAATACACACACATATGCACACGTATATGTACATATTTAAACCATGAGTAAATATACATTAGTTAAACAGGTTTAAAGGATGTGTGTAGTTTATTGTTATGACATAGTAGCGACACATATTTTCTAAAGAACCATAAATATCTAGAATATACACATAATTACATAAAAATATTTATCAACATAGGCATTTGCAGTCCATAGCTGTTTGAAGATGGTGGTTATGAAGGAAGGAGCCAGATCTTGAGTTTTCTGAAGACAAGATAGTTATCTGTGTCTCTTATAGTTGGAGGTAATGAATTCCATAGTTTGTCTGCTTGAACGGAGAAGGATGTACCACCTATAGTCTTTTTCTTGTATGGTGGTATTTTAAGGCGGGGTGCCAATTTGACCGGAGGTTTCTTTGTTGAATGTATTAGGTTATTTTGTTTCTGATAAAAAGTCATCCTGTTCCATGTATAGCTATATGGGTGATACAAAGCAGCTTGAATGTGCATCTTCTGGCAACGGGTAACCAGTGTAGTGCTCGAAAGACAAGGGAGATGTGGGCTTGTGACTTTACATGTAATAGTAGCCTGGCTGCAGAGTTCTGAATCCGTTGTAGTTTTTTCATAATAGATAGAGATGATCCATGGTAGAAGCCATTGGCATAATCCATTTTGGATAGTAGAAGCGAGAAAGTAACTTGCACCTTGTGTGGAAATCCGAGGTGGGGGAAGATGCGTTGTAGAGTCTTCAAGGTGATGAAGCTTGTTCGTGCTAATTTGTCCACTTGGGCATTCATTGTTAACTTGGAGTCCATGGTGATTCCAAAGTTTTTAACTTCCTTGGATAATGGAGGAGGTGGTCCGAGATCGTCAGGCCAGGCGCACAGTGGGTCATCATTTTTCCAATCACCACATATGAGTATTTCTGTTTTGGAGGCATTTAGTTTGAGATGGCTCCAAGTCATCAGCTGATCAATGGCTCTGAGGCAACTGAAGGTTAGTGAGTTTTCAATGTTTTTTTGGGCATTCTAATTTAAGTAGTGTTTGTGTGTCATCTGCATAGTTGTAGCATGTGAGATGAAAATCATTGATCATTTCTGGTAATGATATCATGTAGATGCTGAAAAGCAAAGGTGAGATGATTGATCCTTGGGGGACCCCTGCTTTTGTGAGGTAGGGTTTGGACGAGAAGGGGGGCGAGAATGGATGATATTAGTTCTTTTTTGAAGGTAGAATGTAATCAAGTCAAGAGCAGTCCCTTCTATGCCAGCTTCGTGGAGTCTTTGAATTAGGGTGTCATGGTCAACCGTATCAAAGGCAGCTGAGAGTTTCAAGAGAAGTAGTGCAGCAACTCCATTGTGGTCGACTGTTTTTTTAAGATTATCCATCCCAGATTGCTATGAGTGCTGATTCAGTGCCTCTTCCAGTGCGGAATCCAGTTGGGAAGTCGGAAAGTATAGAATTCTCTTCAATAAATTGTGACATCTGGGTGAATGCTGCTCTTTCTATCAGCTTGCCCAGGAAAGATCCATTTGTGATTGGTCTGTAGTTGTTGGGGTCTTGCGGGTCTAGGTTTGTTTTCTTTAATAACAGTTGTATGTATGCCTTTTTCAGGTCTACAGGAAAAGTTCCTGTAGTTAAAGAGTTGTTGATGATTATTCTTACGGGCGTGGCAGCAGAAGTAGATAAAAGAATGTTCTTGAAGATGTGTGGTGGGCAAGGGTCAGAAGGCCAACCAGAAGGTCTGCTTGCTTTGACCAAGTCCATAAATTGTCCTTGTGATATTTGTTTGGAGGACTGTAGAGGCTAGGTTGGTTTATTCTTAGAGGGTAATCTAGGAAAGGGGTTGGTGCTGATGGTTTTCTTGTGTTTTAAATAGGAGTCCAATGTGTCTGCCTTGGTTGTGTAGTGAGTTGCCAGTTTGTTTGTGAAATCTTGAGCAGTAGGATGACTTCTTTCCATGCATGTAGGTTTTCGAAATTCATTAAGAATTGTATAAAATTCTTAGGTTGTAGATTTAGCATTTTGAATTCTGTCTGAGTAGTACCTTTTTTTTAGCTTCTTGATTGATGATTTGTATATTCTGTTAAGTTTGTCTAGCTGCTGTTTGTCTTGACTGTTGTTTGTTTTGAGCCAGGTCTGCTACAACTTTCTGATTTGTTGCTTTGTCTTTTTAAGTTCTGTGTTTCGCCAAGGTATTGTTTTTCTTTTGTCCTGTTTAGTTTTTCCGAGTGGTATTAGGATATCAAAAGCTTCCTGTCACCACTCATAAAGTTTTGGAAGATAATTAATTGTATCTAGAGCTTTGTTGGCTGTTAGTTGTGTTTCCAGGTCATCAAAATTGAGTGTTCTCCAAGTTCGATAGGTGCACGTATGTTATAGTTGTGGGGTGTGTTGATTTGTGGTGTTTTATGCCAGAAAGTTATCAAATGGTGGTCTGACCATGTGATTGGCGTGCTGCTATGAACGGTAACGAGTTCAGGCTTAGCAAAAATGACATCTAGGATGTGTCCAGCGATGTGTGTGGGATTATGTACAATCTGATGTAGGTTCAATGCGACTATGCCAGTGGTGATAGCTTTTGGATGGGGCATACTGGGTTTGTCAAACCAAATGTTTAGGTCCCCAAGAATGCATAGGTTTGAGTATAAGGTTTGGTGCTGTATCTAGAAAAGCATCTGGGAATGTAGAGTTGTTAGGTTGAGATTTGTAAAGGAAGAGAAAGTTACAGGAGGAAGTTGGAGTAGTGTGGCATCTGGTGAGGCCGGCTTCACAACCTTGTAGGGAAATGATGTCTGTTTTACTGAGATTTATTGCGTGTTTGAATATAATAGCTAGTCCACTTCCTCTCCTGCGTCTACGGTTTTGTGTGATGGTTTGATAGTCCGGAGGAATGGCTTCATGCAACACTGGGGCCATGTCATCTCCCAACCACGATTCTGTTATGGATAGTCTAAGTCAGGTTGTATGTCTGTGAGCAGGTTGTAGATGTGGTGCTTGTTTTTTGAGAGTGACTGACCATTTATGAGCTGGCAGTTTAGAAGAAGTGCCTTAGTGGCGGTGTTGTTTTGTTTAGGAGAAGGGTGAGCAGTATATTTTGAGCTTGTAGCAGGTGTGTTGTTAGTTGTGATAACCGTGTGAGAGTCACAATAGTCTTGTTTTTCAATATAGTGTTCCTCTTCCAGCTGGTTTAGGAGGCATTTTGTTGGGTCTTTGTGTGTGGGTGGTGGACTTGGTGGCTGAGAGAGAAATGAAGAGTGTACTGTTTTTTGTAGGGTAGCCTTATTATGTAATAGACAAGGAGATGTGAAGTTGTTAAGAGTGGCATGTTATTTATTTTGTTTGGGCCTGTTTAGTGTGGATGGATTATGGGTTAGGGGTGGTGGAGGAGCATGTGGATCATAATGTAAGGCTCTAAATTGTGCAATGGATGAGAGGCGGGTGAATGAATGTTGCTGTGTTGGGGTGCTTGTGGTGGTAGATGTTTGTGAAGAGTGAGAATGTAGGGGTAAATATTGGATGGGATATGTATTCTTTGTGTAGTCATGAGGGTGGGAGTGGGTGTGACGATAAATATAATGAGGGTTTGTGTTGTTTTGATGTGCTGATGTGTGTGGTCTGTATTGTTTTTTGTTGAATAGCGAGAGGGGATATTGATGTAGTGGTTTTCAGTGAGGGATTTGTATGCAAGTTAGTGCTGGTGAGTGGAATTAGAGTATTACGGGGGTTTGATGTGTTTTGGAGATGAATGTATGAGGTGTGAAAGAGGGGATGTATGTTTGTGTCATGGGAGTTTGTGTTAGTTGTGATGACTGGAAGAGGTAATATGTGTGTTGGAGTGGAGCGTGAGGATTGTATGGTTGAGTGTAATTGGTGAAGATAGGGGAAGGGCATTTGTAGATGGTGTATTGGAAGGCTGGGTTTAGGAATTGACATGATGAAAGGTGGTCTGGTTGGAGCAAATAGAGGATAGTGTTGTTGGTTTGTATGAACAGGGAGTGTGTATCTGGAAGGCTAAAAATGTAATGTATAGTGTGGTTTTGTGTTGTGTGGATGATGGCAGGGTGTGTTAGTGGGAGTGGACAGAGTAGTGTTTGCTGTGAGAATGAGGGTGTTGTACTGTTGTATTTATGGTGGATATGTGTATAGGGGTTGTATATGGGGTATCGTGTTGGATGATGGGACATTGCAAACTGTATGTGGTTAGTTTATGATGCAGGAGTTGGATGTCTTTGTCTACAATGTGTTTGCAAGTTGGTGGATGTGTAGGGAGTCACCAATCATACCCCTAATCCTGACAACCAATCACAACCCCAACCCTAGAACCAGGAACCAATCTGAATCTCAGCCCTACTACCAATTACAAGCACATCCCTAAAACCAGGAACCAATCAGAATCTCTGCCCTTCTACCAACCACAAGCCCAGCCCTAAAATCAGGAACCAATCAGAATCTCTGCCCTACTACCAATCACAAGCCCAGCCAAAAAAAACAGGAACCAATCAGAATCTCGGCCCTACTACCAATCACAAGCCCAGCCCTAAAAAAGCAGGAACCAATCAGACTCTCAGCCCTACTACCAATCACAAGCCCAGCTCTAAAAAACCAGGAACCAATCAGAATCTCAGCCCTACTACCAATCACAAGCCCATCTCTAAAAAAAAAACAGGAACCCATCAGAATCTCAGCCCTACTACCAATAACAAGGCCAGCCCTAAAAACCAGGAACCAATCAGAATGACCTTCCATGGTTCCTTTAGAGGGTACACAGCAGAGAGAGGACCAACGTTGGTGGTAGGCTAGAACCAGTCAAGCGCTGTAGAGGGATACTAATGGGGAAACAACACCCTAAACCACAGGAGTCAAGTGCAGTTAGCCCAGAGTATGGGCAAAGTGCCAGAACAATGACACTGCAGATGCAACCCGCCCTAAATGCAAGACACCTTTCAGAAGATCTTAGAGGGGATTGAGGAATCTGAGAACACCATATGCCAGGAGATAGGGAAAGTGTCGGCTGAGTTGGACCTGCTGAGAACTGATCACCGGAAATTGATGGATAGGATAGAAATCACAAAGGAACAACTGCTGAGCTGGGCACGTTGCAGCAGGCGCAGCAAGCTCAACTCGCCCATCTTACAGAGTACAGAGACTGGAGCACAGGGCGGAGGATGTGGAGGGCTGAAGCCGGTGTAATAACGTACGCATCATAGGCCTCCCAGATGGTATACAGGGCATTAACATGATAGCCTACCTGGAGCCCACTCGCTGCAGGCACAGGCTCCCAGCCTACCCAGCGACATATCCTGATGCTGCTCTCGCATGAGGCAGCATTAGGATTGGCCGGAATGCCCTGGCTTGGTGCTCTTAGGCAGAGTGGGAGCCTCTGCCTGCTCTCTCCAACCCGGCAATTCAGTGCTGAGTTGGACAGAGCCCAGTGTGCATGTGTGTTTGGCCGCCCAAGACAGCCAACCAAACAGACATGCGCACTGAGGGGAATGCTGTGCACCCCCCCCCCCCTCCATCCCTGTCATCGCCCATGGCCTCGCCCCTGAAAAATAAAACCGAAAATAAACACAGCTTATCATTTAAATTTTTCACTTTGCAGCTCCTACTTCTGGCGGGGGGGTTGGGGGTGTGACGCTCCTCTGCCATAGTCGAGTGGACTTCAGTTTCCTTTTGTGTGTTTGATTTGTGCTCATGGTGGCCGTCGGCTCGCTTATGTGAAACTGTTTTACTTTTCAATTTATTGCCATGAAGAGTCAGGTTAGGAGTTTACAACGCTAATAGCTTTAACTTGAGTAAACCTGAGACCCATTGCATTGCAATTGCTTGTTCTACAAAAATGTTACCCCCTAAGGTAGGCCCTAGGGAATCCATAGGGCAGGGTGCTAGCTAAGTAAAAGGCAGGACATGTACTCATGTACTTTAATTGTCCTTGTAGTGAAAAACTCACCAATTTGTTTTCCACTACTGTGAGGCCTGTTCCTCCCATAGAATAGCATTAGAACTGCCCTCATATACTTTAAGTGGTAGATTCTGATCTTGAAGGAGTTGCCCTGTCATGTTTAGTATTGCCAGAATGGTAATAGAAAACCCTTCTTACTAGTGAAGTTGGATTTAATATTACTATATCTGACAGAGACGTCTAGTTGCAGATTGCTTCTTACCTTTGAATTTCCCTAGGCATCAGAATGGATCTGGAGATTTGTTTTCGAGCAGTACCTCTGGGTGCCTTCAGGTGTCGTCGGTCGACTCTGCGGGCATCGTGTTCGCTGTGATGATGTCGCTGTCACATATAGGCGCCACCCTGGCGCGCTGACATCAGTTCTCTTCTTTCCGCGCCTGCCTACGCGCAGATCGGGAGAAGAGCTCCCTCAGTCATTTCTTGACTACGTCAACACTTTTGTCAAAGTTTTCAACAAGTTTGTAGATTTGTGGAGAGATGTCCCGCAAGACCGGATTCAAGCCCTGCGACTCCTGTCACCCAATTATGTCAGTGAAGGATTCGCACCTCGTGTGTCTTTGGTGCTTGGAGCGCGATCACGACCCAAAGTCGTGCTCCGAGTGTCGGGCCATGAACCCGAAAGCATTTAGGGAGGGGTCCCTAAAGCTCATGGCGGCCCGACACTCGACTTTGCGGGGCTCAGGGTCTCGTTCGAGAGGAAGGTCTCAAGATTGGCCGCAGAGTCACCACCACTCCTGTCCTCCAAGTCATCGGGACATTCGGTTCACAAAAAGAAGTCGAACAAGGACAAGCGTTCTTCGACTCAACCCCGTCGCTCAGACGACGTGACGCGGGAAGAGCATCGACGCTCTAGGCCTCCGTCATCGGAGACTTCATCTGGGTTGGCTCCGCGCTTCCCCAACTTTCTGGGAGCCGGAGCCACCCCTGCCCAGCTTAAAGAATTTTATGAGGCAGTGCACTGCATTTTTGGGCAGTCCGACCCTCCTTCAGCCCCTTTGGGTTCAAAGTATCAGCTTCAGCCATGGCTCCGGAGGGCCCCTCCGGAGCTAATCGCACATCCGTCCCGACGCAAGTCGTGCCCCGGCGAACTTCCCCGGCGTCAGGTCAGACATCAATGCTCCTGATGTCGGTTGGGCCCACAATCGACGTCAATCCCATCCTCATACCTGATGACCCAGAGCCAGAACGACATCGATCAACACCGATTCCGTTCTCTATGAGCTCTCTTGGGCCCAGGGTTGATCCAGACCCTTATTCTTGTGGGTATGGATACACGGAGCGTATGGAGGAGACGCTTGACCCTTTAGAATAACATCTTGACCCCCAAATGCACTGGGTGCAGGATTTGGGTGATGCCAGTGGTCTAGACACCTCCCCTGACACTGGCATGCTCTCTCCTCCTACCGTATATACGGAGGAGGGTGCTTCTTATTCCATGGTGGTGAGAAGGGCGGCTGAGATCCTGGACCTTGAGCTACCTTCTGTGGAGGTTAGGCCTAATATCCTAACCGACGTGTTTCAGCCGCGGTCTTCCTCTTCCGAGCCCCTTCTTCCCTTTAATGAAGCACTGACAGACGTCCTTTTGGGTAGTTGGTCCAGACACAGCACAGGTGCTCCTGTGAAGAGGACGTTTCCCCGCCGCCATCGGCCTGCACCGTCAGGCCCGAAATTCCTAACCAAACACCCCACGCCTGAGAGCCTTGTCATTCAGGCTTCTTCTTCATCTGGCGAATTCCCTGCTGCACCCCCAGATAGGGAATCAAAAAGACTGGACAACTTGGGGAAGAAGTTGTTTTCTTCCAACAGTCTAGCGCTGCGGTCTGTGAACACCGGATGCCTTTTGGGCCGCTATTCACATACTCTCTGGGATCCGGTCGCACAATTGCTACCTAGAGTTCCAGAGGAGGCCCGGACTATCCTTTCCCAAGCCGTAACAGATGGGAGGGATGCAGTGAAGTTCATGATTCGTTGTGGACTGGATACAACCGACTCTCTGGGCAGATCAGTTGCATCGACGGTGGCATTGAGACACCAGGCCTGGCTGAGAAAATCTGGCTTTTCAGGGGATGTCCAGCAATCCTTGATGGACATGCCCTTTGATGGCACACGTCTCTTTGGAGACAAGGCGCACTCTGCGATTGAGCGCTTAAAGGATTCCCGAGCCACAGCCCGGTCCCTTGGCCTCACGCCCGCTCCTAGACCCCAGCAGTCTTCCTTTCACCCCTTTTGTGGCTACGGAAGGGGCACCCAACCGCATCCTTCCCCCCCTGGCCATCGACCCGCGCATGCTGTACAGCCCCTGCGTGTCAGCAGATGTGGGATCCCACGCCCCCTGGCATCAGGGAACCAGCGGGTCACCCAGTCTACCCTCGTCCCCTCCTCAGCCTCCAAACCTTCCTAGTCTGCGGGTACCCCAGGAGCCAGTTGGCGGCAGGATTCGCCATCACCTGCCCCAATGGCAATCCATTACCTCGGACAGGTGGGTCCTCCAAATTGTGCAAAGGGGCTACTCCCTCCCCTCGAGACACCTCCTCCAGCCATGCCACCTTCGTACAATCGGATATCGGAGGATCATATGGCGCTTCTCCACGAGGAAGTCCAAGCCCTTTTGGCCAGAGGAGTTATAGAGAGGGTTACGTTGCCTGAAGTAGGTCATGGTTGCTATTCCCGCTACTTTCTGGTGCCGAAAAAGGACAAAGGTCTTCGGCCTATATTAGATCTTCGGTCCCTCAACCTCTTCCTCTTCCTCAAAAAGGAGAAGTTCAAAATGTTGACATTGGCTCGGGTCCTCTCTGCCCTGAATCCCGGAGACTGGATGGTAGCATTGGACTTGCAAGACGCATACTTCCACATTCCCGACTTGCCGGCTCACAGACATTACCCACGATTTGTGGTAGCTCACAAGCACTTTCAGTTTACCGTGC
This sequence comes from Pleurodeles waltl, assembly GCF_031143425.1. Classification (NCBI taxonomy): domain Eukaryota; kingdom Metazoa; phylum Chordata; class Amphibia; order Caudata; family Salamandridae; genus Pleurodeles; species Pleurodeles waltl. The sequence continues at coordinate 807,622,122 of NC_090448.1, read as the reverse complement.
TCCCCTTTGACCTTACCAATGCCCCTCGGGTGTTCACGAAAGTGATGGTAGTGGTGGCAGCTAATCTGCCCAGGTTAGAGGTACCAGTTTTCCCTACCTCGTCGATTGAGTATTGAAGGCGAACTCGTCCCAGACAGTCGTCTCCCACCTCCAGACTATGACAAACCTTTTGCATTTGCTGGGGTTCACTATCAACATGCCGAAGTCACACCTGACTCCTCAGATGCTCCCTTTCATCAGAGCTGTTCTGAATACAGTGCAGTTTCGGGTATATCCTCCTGAAAAGTGAGTCCAGGATATTCAAGCTATGATACTGATGTTTCAGCCTCTTTCCTGGATTTCGGTGTGAATAACTCTGAGGCTAATGGGCCTCATGGCCTCCTACATCCTACTGGTTTAAAATGTCAGATGGCATATGCGGGCTCTGCAGTGGGACCTAAAGTTCAAGTGGGCCCAGAATCAGGGAAATCTCTCCGACAAGGTCCAGATCTCAGAAGGAACTGCAAGAGACCTGCAGTGGTGGTTAACGAATCAGGATTGGGTCAAGGGCAGATCCCTTTCCTTTCCCCAACCAGATCTTACAGTCGTGACAGATGTGTCACTCCTGGGATGGAGCGGCCACATGAGAGAGGTGGAGATCAGAGGTCTCTGGTCTCCAGGCGGAAAACGGCTCCATATCAATCATCTGGAGCTCCGAGAGATTTCACTAGCATTGAAAGCATTCCTTCCCTCTCTCAAGGGGAAAGCAGTGCAGGTGTTCACAGACAACACCACCGCCATGTGGTATTGCAACAAACAAGGCGGAGGTGGGTTGTGGATCCTTTGTCAAGAGGCCCTTTGCCTCTGGACTTGGTTGAAACATCAGGGCATTTCCCTGGTGTTTCAACATTTGGCAGGCTCCTTGAATGCCAGAGCAGACAAACTCAGCCGATCATGCGTGGTCGATTACGAATGGTGTCTCCATCCGGAGGTGGTGCAAGATCTCTTCCTGCAGTGGGGAGTCTCTTGGTTAGACCTGTTTGCCTCGGTAAAGAATGCGCAATGTCAGCTGTTTTGCGCTCTCGCCGATGCTTTTCGTTGCAAGTGGAATTCAGGCCTCATGTACGCCTTTCCACCCATACCACTTCTGCCCAGAGTTCAGAAGAAGATCAGGCAAGACCGGGCCCAAGTTATACTGGTGGCTCCATACTGGGCACAAAGAGTCTGGTATCCCGAGCTGTTGAGCATTGCCATAGCTGCTCCGATCAGACTGCTGCTTCTGGAGGTCGCAGCAGCAGGGAAGGGTCCTCCTCCCGAACCTGTCAACTCTGCAGCTTCATGCTTGGAGATTGAGCGGCGACAGTTGACGTCTTTTGACCTGCCGCCTGAAGTCTGTGACCTCATCTTGGCAGCCAGGCGTCCCTCAACCAAAACTGTATACGCCTGTTGTTGTAAGACATTTGTGGCATGGTGCATCGGCAAATCTGTTGATCCTCTATCTGCTCCTCTTTCTCAAGTCCTTCTCTTTATTGTTTCCCTTGCCCACCAGGGTTCGTCCTTGGGCACTCTTAAGGGATGTCTTTCTGCTATCTCTGCTTTCTTGAGGTTACCAGATCAGCCTTTCTTATTTAAGTCTCCTATAGTTGGGAGGTTTCTTAAAGGCGTCACTCATCTCTTTCCTCCTATCCCATTTATCATGCCCCACTGGGATCTAAATCTGGTATTAACATACCTTATGTGTTCCCTGTTTGAGCTGCTTCACAACTGTCCTTTACGGCCCTTGACTATCAAGACTGTCTTCTTAGTTGCCTTTACTTCTGCCAGCAGAGTAAGAGAGCACCAAGCTCTGTCATCTAAGCCTCCTTTTCTGGCTATACATCCTGACAACGTGGTGCTTCGCACAAGGGCTTACTTTCTACCAAAGGTAGTGACACCCTTTCATATCGGACAGTCCATCACTTTGTCTACCTGTTATGCACCCCCAAATCCCTCTCATGAAGAGGAGAGACTACACTGTCTGGACCCTAAAAGAGCACTGGTGTTCTATCTTGATCATACCAAAGTCTTCGGTGGGCTATCAACTCTTTGTGGGATATGTGGGTGCAAAGAAGAGGAAGGCGGTGCAGAAGAGGACCATTTCACAATGGGTACTCTTATGCATCAAAATGTGCTACACTCAGGCTAAAAAGCAACCCCCTGAAGGTTTGCGAGCTCACTCCACTAGAGCTACTGATGCTACCAGAGAACTAGCACAGGGCGTGCCAGTCCTGGACATCTGTTAGGCAGCGACTTGGGCATCCCTGCACACTTTTACCAAACACTACTGCCTGGACTGTAGGAGGCTGGTCTGGCTTATAGTGGGTACCTGATGGCACTTACAACTTGTGCCAGGTCCAGTTATCCCTTATTAATAAATTAGTAGTGTTCTAGCAGCTTAGGCTGATAGAGGTAGCTATAGTAGAGCAGCTTAGGCTGAACTAGGAGACATGCAAAGCTCCTACTATACCACTTATATCATATAGCACTATATCATAAGAATCACAATACTCAGAGTTACTAAAAATAAAGGTACTTTATTTTAGTGACAATGTGCCAAAAATATCTCAGAGGATATACTCCCTTAGGATGTAAGTAAAATACACAACATATACACAAAAACCCAAATCAGGTAAGTAAACAGTTAGAAAAGTAGTGCAAACACTGTAGAATCCAATAGGATGCAATAGGCCTAGGAGCACCACAAACCATATACTCTAAAAGTGGAATGCGAACCACAAATGGACCCCAGGCCTTGTGTAGAGGGTCGCTGGGAGTGTAAGAAAACAATAAGGGTGTCCAAGATACTCCACCCCAAGACCCTGAAAAGTAGGAGTAAAGTTACCCTACTTCCCCAGAAACACACTAAAGTTGTGATAGGAGATTCTGCAAAGGCAACAACTGACTGTAAAGCACTGAAGACGGATTCCTGGACCTGAGGACCTGCAAAGGAAGGGGACCAAATCCAAGAGTCACGCAAGTGTCCAGGGGGGCAGGAGCCCACTAAACCCCGGATGAAGGTGCAAAAGGGCTGCCTCTGGGTGGAAGAAGCTGAAGATTCTGCAACAACGGAAGATGCCAGGAACTTCTCCTTTGCACAGAAAATGTCCAACGGTGTGCTGGAGGATGCAGAGTTGTTTCTACGCATAAAGACTGCAAACAAGCCTTGCTAGCTGCAAAGGTCGCAATTGAAGAAAATGGGTGCTGCCTGGGCCCAGGAAGGACCAGGAGGTTGCCCCTTGGAGGAGACAGAGGGGGCGCTCAGCAACACAGAGAGCCCATGCAGAAGCAGACAGCACCCGCAGAAGCACTTGAACAGGCGTTCAAGAAATCTGAGCACGGCGGTCATCTCAGCATTACAAAAGAGGGTCCCACGAAGCCGGTGGTCAACTCAGCGAGTTGAGCAATGCAGGACAGAGTGCTGTGGACCTGAGCTATGATGTGCATGAAGGATTCCTTGCAAAAGTGCACAGAAGCCCTAGCAGCTGCAGTTCACCCAGTACACAGGATTACTGTCTGACATGGGGTGGCAAGGACTTACCTCAACCAAGTTTGGACAGAAGGATCACTGGACTGTCGAGGTCACTTGGATCCAGCTCCTGTGTTCCAGGGACCACGCTCGTCAAGATGAGAGGGGACCCAGAGGACCAGCGAAGCAGAAGTTTGGTGCCTGCCTTAGCAGGGGGAAGATTACATCGACCCACAGGAGATTCCTTCTTGGCTTCCAGTGCAGGGTGAAGGCAGACAGCTCTCAGAGCATGCACCACCAGGAAACGGTCGAGAAAGCCGGAACGATTAGGCGTTACAATGTTGCTGGTAGTCGTCTTGCTACTTTGTTGCTGTTTTGCAGGCATCCTGGAGCAGTCAGTGGTCGATCCTTGGCAGAAGTCGAAGAGGGAGATGCAGAGGAACTCTGGTGAGCTCTTGCATTCGTTATCTGAAGAGAAACCCACAGGAGAGACCCTAAATAGCCCTCAGAGGAGGATTGGACACCTAACGAGGTAAGCACCTATCAGGAGGGGTTTCTGATGTCACCTGCTGGCACTGGCCACTCAGAGGCCTCCATTGTGCCCTCACACCTCTGCATTCAAGATGCCAGAGGTCTGGGACACACTGGAGTAGTTCTGGGCACCATCCATGGGGTGGTGATGGACAGGGGAGTGGTCAGTCCCCTTTCCTTTGTCCAGTTTCGCGTCAGAGCAGGGGCTCGGGGATCCCTGAACCGGTGTAGACTGGCTTATGCAGGGAGGGCACCATCTGTGCCCTTCAAAGTATTTCCAGAGGCTGGGGGAGGCTACTCCTCCCCAGCCCTTAACACCTATTTCTAAAGGGAGAGGGTGTAACACCCTCTCTCAGAGGAAATCCTTTGTTCTGCCTTCCTGGGACTGGGTTGCACAGACCCCAGGAGGGCAGAAGCCTGTCTGTTGGTTGGCAGCAGCGGTAGCTGCAGTGAAAAACTCAGAAAACTAGTTTGGCAGTACCCGGGGATGCATGGAATTGACACCCCAATACCAGATTTGGCATGGGGGGACAATTCCATGATCTTAGACATGCTACATGGCCATATTCGGAGTTACCATTGTGAAGCTACATATAGGTATTGACCTATATGTAGTGCACCCGTGTAATGGTGTCCCCACACTCACAAAGTCCGGGGAAATTGCCCTGAACAATGTGGGGGCACCTTGGCTAGTGCCAGGGTGCCCTCACACTTAGTAACTTTGCACCTAACCTACACCAAGTGAGGGTTAGACATATAGGTGACTTAAGTGCAGTGTAAAATGGCTGTGAAATAACGTGGACGTTATTTCACTCAGGCTGCAGTGGCAGGCCTGTGTAAGAATTGTCTGAGCTCTCTATGGGTGGCAAAAGAAATGCTCCAGCCCATAGGGGTCTCCTGGAACTCCAATACCCTGGGTACCTAGGTACCACATACTAGGGAATTATAAGGGTGTTCCAGTGTGCCAATCAGAATTGGTAAAAATAGTCACTATCCTGCAGTGACAATTTTAAAAGCAGATAGAGCATAAGCACTGAGATTCTGGTTAGCAGAGTCTCAGTGACACAGTTAGGCACAACAGGGAACACATTTAGGCCACAAACTATGAGCACTGGGGTCCTGGCTAGCAGGATCCCAGTGAGACAGGCAAAAACAAACTGACACACAAGTAAAAATGGGGGTAACATGCCAGGCAAGATGGTACTTTCCTACTTGGACAATTAGGTCCGAAGGGACGGCTACTTTGGCCATTCGGTCCTGCATGGCTTCAAGGTGTGATCTTGGTTCGCAGCCCAGCACCGGGGATGGTATTGCTCGAGCATCTATTCAAAGGTAAGGAATCTGCAACTAGAAGTCTCTATGAGATGTACAAGTTACTTACCTTCGGTAACGATATATGTGATAGAGACATATTCTAGTTGCAGATTCCTTACCAACCTGCCCATCCTCCCTGCACTGCGAACTGATTTCTAGGGCCAGGAACTTCCCTTTAAGGGCCCTAGTTCTGGCGCACCACTTGGGCCCATATTTACACTTTTTTAGCACCACAATTGCACCGCTTTTTTACGCAAAATAGAATTGTATTTTGCAAGTTTGCGCTGCATTTGCGTAAAAAAATGACGCAAATGCGGCACTAAAAAAGTATAAGTATGGGCCTTAGTGTTCTTCATGGCTCCTTGCTATTGGCGTGGAAAGTCGTGAAAAGAAACTGACGTCAGCGCACCGGGGTGGCGCCTACATACGACCGCAACATCATCACAGCGAACACAATGCCAATGACGCCCGTGGAGTTGCCCGACGCCACCTGATGGCGCGCAGAGGTACTGCTCGAAGAAAAATCTCTGGATCCAGTCTGACGCCTGGGGAAATTTAAAAGTAAGGAATCTGTAACTATAATATGTCTCTACCAGATATATCGTTACCGGAGGTAAGTAACTTGTACGTTAGAAATGCCACTTTTAGACAGTGGACATTTCTATGCACTTACTACCATCTGTGCCTTACAGCCCTATCTCCAATCCACGTCTGGTCTGTACTGGTTGACAGCTCCCCTTGTGCATTCCACCCAGACAACCATAAACACAGGACACTCAGTCACATCTGCATACTGAATGGGTCTCCCGGGGCAGGAAGGGTGAAGGGGCTCTCTTACTCTTCGAAGGCCAGTGGCCTGACCTTACACAAAAGACTGATAACCCCGCCACAGGGATCCTGGCAGACAGGACTATGCTGAACGGGGAACTTGTGCACTTCAAAACCACTCTTTGAAGTTTCCTCCACTTCAAAGGCATTTTGGGGTATATAAACTGGGTCTCTGACCCCACCAAATCAGACACTTCTGGTCCTACACTTCACTTTGTCAGAGAGACTGCCTGGCTGCCCAAAGGACTGTAGTGCTTTGCTGAAGGACTGCTTTCCTGCTTGTTGCCCTGCTGCCTGGTGCTCCTGACTGCATGTAATACAATGCCTTCCTCCTAAAGTGCTCTCCAAGGGCTTGGATTGAGCTTGCCTCCTGTTTCTGAAATTTCAGGTCTAACAAAGACTTCACCCCTTCAGGAAAGCTTTGTGCGTTGGAAAATTGATGCAATGCCTGCAGAAATTGACTCAGCACATGCATGGTGGCTAACGTATCACTGCACCGTTGACTGGAACAACGCAGTGCCGGATTCGCAACTGGAAATCTGACGCAGAGCCTGCCTCGAGGCTGAAAAATCACAATGCCAACCGGATCGACGCAGCACCTGCTCCTTTCTACCAGTGTGTCCAGGATTTTCAACCCATTGCCCCTGGGCATCAAAATATCTCTGCATCACAGTGAGGAACAAAGGCTGCGCTACTGGAAATCATTGCATCACCTTGCAGCGTGGGAAGAAATGACACATTGTCTGTGCCATGCCCGAAAATCCGATGCAGCACCTTGTTTTTCACTGCATCTTCTCCTCTGCGGCCTCGTGCATTGTTGTATTTTGACGCATACCAGGTACCGTGTGTTATCAAGATAGAACAAGTGCTCCTTGAAGATAGAGACTCTTTTAAACCTTTAAAAAGTGATATCTCAACTTGTGCATACTGGATTTTGTCGTTTTGATCTTATTTTGTTCAGATAAATATTATCTATCTATCTAAACCTGTGTAGTGTATTTTTGTGGTGTTTTCACTGTTACTGTGTGAGATATTGCACACATACTTTACACATTGCCTTCAAAGTTAAGCCTGCCTGCTCTGTGCCAAGCTACCAGGGGGTGAGCACAGGATAATTTGGGTTGTGTTGTGACTTACCCTGACTAGGATTGTGGTCTCTACATGGACAGGGTGCATACCTCTGCCAAGTAGAGACCCATTTTCTAACATTTGGCAATTGCCATGCCATTCTGTAGTGGGAGCAATGTTTTACCTTTGTCCAAGGGAGCCACAAGCAGTGCTGCAGTCCCTGGATTGACCTTGTAACTTGCAGCCCCTTGGTGCCCCTGGCACCATATACTAGGGACTTAAATGTAAGTTGCTTATGTCAGTTTGGTATAAGCCAATAAAACACACAAGCTTTAAGGTCAGGGCACAGGCACGGAGGTCTGGTTAGCAGGTCTCAGTGAACTTTCAGAGCAGAAAAAACGGCAGCATCAGTCCAAAACTTTTGGGTTGACCATACAATGGAGGCATTTACATACAGAGGAATACACAAATTGTAAAGAGTATGTTATTTTGGAAATTCACAAATTTAGAAAGCATGTCTACTATTACATTACAGAATTGTCACGTCTCATGTCCATTCAAACTGGGTGGGCCATGAAAGTTTGTATTTCTAAAAAGTGAGTCACAGTATTAAAATATTTAAGAAGAACTGTTCTAGAGACTTTAGGGCAGGCAAAAGGTGGCATTTTAAAGGTACCTTTTGTAGAATATTTAGTACAAATCTTACTTTATCAATAAATTGGATTTGTAATACATATTTTAAAAATCAAAAAATTCACCTTTTATCTAGTTCCTAGGCTGTGATAGCAATATTTAATTTTTATATTAACTCCCAGTGCTTTCCTATGGAATAGGTAAGCTTCCTACTGTGAAAATAGCTTAGAGGACATTGTCACTGTAAGGACATACTTTACATTAAACCTTTACATGCCCTACTTTCAAATATCATGCAACCTGCCTTATTGAGCAATAAGGCAGACTTATGGGTGACATATTCATACTTAAAATGAGGGTGTAGGCCTGGTATTTGGAACAGTTCAATTTGTACGGTCAATCTAGTGTTGGCATAGTATGAGCTGCAGCACACTAGTGACATTTAACTTACTCCACCTGGCTGCACATTGTACCATATACTAGGGACTTATAGGTAAGTTAAATTTGCCAGTTAGGAGTGTAGCCAATTTTGATACATTTTAAGGTTCAGAGCACAAGCTGTGGGACCTGGTTAGCTTAGCACCAGTGCACAGTCAAAAACAGCAGCATTAGCCCACAAAATGGGAGTAAAGAAACTTCCACTTCTCATTATACTGATTGTTTTTCTGATAGGTACTTCTAACCAAAGATTCCTCACCTGGTGACTACCCCCAGATACGAGACTGGATCCGGAGTTTTCTCAGTAGTTCCCTGACACGTAGACAGGTGGCGTCATATAGTTTCACAGCGGATCCATCCGACCCCGGAAATTACTTTGGGGCCACCTTTGCACAGTTATATGAGTTCCTTTCTTTCCGTGCATTCTGATGTGGTTCTGGAGCTCCCACTTAGATATCTGTTGCTGAGAGAACAGTTTCTTTAAATGTTTTCCACCGTGCAAGGACCATTTTTCCCATCAAAAAGACGGGGTTTAAACCCTGCCAAGAGTAATATAAACAGAGGCACGAAATTTTGCAACAAATGAACTTGAATGCACCTGAAGTTTATCTTGGACCATAAGGTCAAACTCTACATCGCCAAGCACCTTTGGAAGGTTCAATGCCACTCAAAGTCAAGGGACGGATATGCGTTCTTGGTCCTAAGTGCACTCCCGTGCAAGATCTTTACCCCACTCCAAATCTTTGGCTAAGTCAAAAAAGAAGAAAAACAGGCAGTCCAGATATGACTCAAACACCACTCCCACACACCCAATACAATATAAAACACACACCCACATCACCCACAAACACCTACGACCAAAAATCCGAGACGAAGGCCAGAGAGATAGCACAGATTAGACAATCCCACCACACAGAGGCACACAACACCATCACCCACACCACATCCACGCACAAAACACCACACACCACTACACATCACCACACACATCAACACTCACACCGCCCCACACATCACTCACACCACCCCATGTCACGCCAAAGACACCCCCGCTTCTCCGAGGAGGAGCTCAGGGTCATGGTGGAGGAAATCATCCGGGTAGAGCCACAGCTATTTGGCTCACAGGTACAGCACACCTCCGTAGCCAGGAAGATGGAGCTATGGCGAAGAATCGTGGACAGGGTCAACGCCGTGGGACAGCACCCAAGAAATAGGGAGGACATCAGGAAGCGGTGGAACGACCTACGGGGGAAGGTGCGTTCAACGGTCTCCAGGCACAACATCGCGGTTCAGCGGACTGGCGGCGGACCCCCACCTCCTCCCCCACAACTAACAACATGGGAGGAGCAAGTCTTGACCATCATGCATCCAGAGGGCCTCGGAGGAGTCGGTGGAGGATGGGACAGCGGTAAGTCAAATCTTAACTAACATATCCCCCACCCTACCTGCATGCTATCACACACCCCCACCCTCACCCCCTCCCCTATCACCCAAAATCCTCACTAATGTACTAATAACGCAAACCACCCATCCCAACACCAAGCCCTGCATGACACAACTAAGCATGGACACCCAGCACTAAAGCATGCCCACTGCACATACCCATAACACCCCCCAACCATCATCACACAAGCCCCCAAACAGTAATGCCTGCACTGGGGCACACAGACACCCACCCATTGCACACCATCACACACACAAATGCATTAATCATGCTTTTATGCCCCTTCAGGAACCCGAAGGACTGTCACCACACCAGAGGGTCCAGACAACACCACTCCACCCCCAGAAGAGGCCCACAGTGACGATAGCAGCTCTGCCCTACTGGATCCTGATGACCAGCCTGGACCATCGTGGGCCCCGGGACAGTCGGATCCCCTTGCACAGGCACAGCCCAACACTGACCTTCCACCCTCTGGTAACACCAGCACAGCACCCACCCAGCGGGCCCAAACCTCCGTACCCAGGACAGGTCAATCAGCTGTGTGTCCACCACTACAGGGAACCCAGGGTAACCCACCACCCCAACAACAACAGGGACCTGGGGGCAGTGGTAGTGGGCACACGGTCCAGGGGACGGAGGCACAGGAACACAGGGGAACTGGGAGGGCTGCTGTGCGACAGGGGGCGGACAGGCCAAGGGAACCCATTCTCCACGAGGCCCTATCCTCCATCATGGGAGCATACCACCACTCCCAGGAGACGAGGGCGACGGTCCTGGACAAGTTGCAGGAGACCCTGCGCCTGCAGGAGGAACAGTATTTGGGGTTCAGGGAGGAGCTCAGGACCATCAGCTCCGCCCTGGGCACCATCGTAGGGGTGCTGAAGGACATACAGCAGACCTTGAGGGACACCGTGGCACTCCAAGGGGCCCCTGGCACTAGCCAGGACGATGAAATGCCCACCACCTCCGCCGGCGCTAGTGGACAGGACGCCCCGCCACAGGATCACCACACCAGCACCCCACCCCCTGCAGACGGACAACCATCACGCAAGCGGTCCCTGAGAGCCAGGAACAGGTCAGAGCAAGATGGCAAGACTCCCGCCAGGAAATGAGACCACCCTGATTGTCCTCCCACTTTGTTACCCTGTCCATACTTAAACTGCCCCAGCTCCACTTCCTATGCCTAGATGGGCAGTGCACCTGTGAGACTAATAGACTGGACTCTGCCATGGACATTCCTCCGCCATCACCCATCCTCATTTTACAACCCCCTCCCATTTCTGAGCACTTCAATAAACACCCTTGAAACACAAAACAATCTGGAGTCAGTCTGTGATTTAGTCAATATGTATTATCAATGACAGTGTCATAATGCGTTTCCTATTGTAAAGCCAACATACCTATGTCACACATCACAAGTCCTTGAAGGATGCAAGCAGATGACACGTTGATAACCACACCTGTGAAACCGTAATGGAAAGGTACAACTCAGTTACCAAATACTGGTTGAAATCGGATAGAGGTAGACGTGTGAAAGTTAATGTAATGGTAAAAATGAAAATGTTCTCACCTGTATGACTGACTCCCTGTTGTCGTTGTCTTCTTCCTCAGCTTCCTCCTCATCACTGTCCACAGGCTCCACAGCTGCTACAACACCGTCATCTGGACCATCCTCCTGCAGAAAAGGCACCTGGCGTCGCAAAGCCAAATTATGAAGCATCGAGCAGGCGATGATGATCTCGCACACCTTCTTCGGTGAGTAGAATAGGGAACCACCTGTCATATGGAGGCACCTGAACCTGGCCTTCAGGAGGCCGAAGGTCCGTTCGATCACCCTCCTAGTCCGCCCATAGGCCTCGTTGTACTGTTCCTCTGCCCTGGTCCTGGGATTCCTCACTGGGGTCAGTAGGCATGACAGGTTGGGGTAACCAGAGTCCCCCAATAGCCATACACGGTGCCTCTGGAGTTGAGCCATCATATCAGGGATGCTGCTATTCTGCAGGATGTAGGTGTCATGCACTGAGCCAGGGAACATAGCATTTACCTGGGAGATGTACTGGTCTGCCAAACAGACCATCTGAACATTCATAGAATGATAACTCTTCCTGTTCCTGTACACCTGTTCACTCCTGTGGGGGTGGACCAGAGCTACATGGGTCCCATCAATGGCACCTATGATGTTGGGGAGATGTCCAAGGGCATAGAAGTCACCTTTAACTGTAGGCAAATCTTCTACCTCAGGGAAAATGATGTATCTCCTTACGTGTTTCAGCAGGGCAGACAACACTCTGGACAAAACGTTGGAAAACATAGGCTGGGACATCCCTGATGCCATGGCCACTGTTGTCTGAAAAGACCCACTAGCAAGGAAATGGAGCACTGACAGCACCTGCACGTCAGGGGGGATTCCAGTCGGATGGCGGATTGATGACATCAGGTCTGGCTCCAACTGGGTACATAGTTCCTGGATTGTGGCACGGTCAAACCGGTAGGTGACAATGACATGTCGCTCTTCCATTGTCAACAGGTCCACCAGCGGTCGGTACACCGGAGGATTCCGCCATCTTCTCACATGTCCCAGCTGACGGTGCCTACGAAGGACAACAGCGACAAATCACTCATTTTTCATCCAGGTATGTACCCACAGTTACACACAAGACTACACCACTCACAAAACCCTTCCTGTATGTGTGTTGAGTGTAGGCCTAGCTATGTGTGACGCAGAGGTAAATATAGCCATGTGGACCCCTGAAATGGCGGCTGCCTGACCTCTAAACTGGGACAATGGGATTGTGGGGTAACTGCGCTGGCGATGCACACCGTCGCGGTAGGCGGTCGTAGACCGCGGCGCAATGCTGCATTGGTTAACATAGGACCCTATGGGTCCCAGGAGCCAATGAACAGGTGCGCCGGCGGTGATGATGCGCACCGCCGCGGACGTCACCGCCATTTTATATCTGTTCTATCACTAGATACCTGACCTTCGACAGGAGAGGACCTACACTGCAAGTGCTGCCGTGACCTCGGTCTGGAAGCGACGATGGCTGCTGCGTCTGGGGAAAGGGCCCCTGCCTTCACTGCTCAGGAGTTGGAGAAACTGGTAGACGGGGTCCTCCCCCAGTACACGCTACTCTACGGCCCTCCAGACCAACAGGTTAGTATACAGGGAGCACGTTGTATGGGCTAGGCCTGGGTGGAGAGGGCTGGTTGGAAGAGGGAAGGGGGCAGAATTCATAGAACATTAATGCATGTGAATGAATGGGCCACATGGCCAGAGTAGGGAGGGGGCCACTCACATTGACGGTGCAGTTGGTAATGACTGTTCCTCTTCCCTTGTGCATGTCATGTAGGTCAGCACCCACCAGAAGAGGGACATCTGGCGTACCATCGCCAAGGAGGTCCGGACCCTGGGGGCCCACCAGAGACGGGGCACCCACTGCCGGAAAAGATGGGAGGACATTCGCCGCTGCAGCAAGAAGACGGCGGAGGCTCAGCTGGGGATGGCCTCCCAACGTGGGAGGGGTGCCCGTCGCACCATGACCACCCTGATGTTCCGGATCCTGGCGGTGGCCTACCCGGAGTTGGATGGGCGCTTGAGGGCATCACAGCAGACACAAGGGGGTGAGTACAACCTCATTCTGCGGACTTTGCGTGCAGTAGATGGGTCTGGGTGGGGGAGGAGGCCTGTGGGTGTACCTAGGCCAGCCAGAAACACGAAGACTAGGCCCCTCTGTAATGCAGCCCATGTGGCACTCTACCCCACCTCAGTAGAGTGCCAAGTACAGGTATAGTTGCCCCTGTGGCATCCATGTGTGCAGATGTCCACCATTGCCATGTAGGCCATATCCCAGAAATTGCATATGCAGAGGGCATGAGCACGGCGTAATACAGGGGGCTGCTGTGTCTGTCTTGTCCGCCAACTGTAGCGGTATGCCATGCACTCAAACTGTCTTTCTTCTGTCCCCCCCCCCTTTTCTGCTCTCCCTGTTCTTTTGTACATCAGCATCATCAGGCGGAGGTACAGTGGCACCGGAGCACGAGGGAGCTGCATCCCACATGGCCATGGAGGGCCACACCACAGACTCTGAATACACCAGTGGGACGGAGGGCGAGGGGAGCTTCACGTCGGCCACCGGATCACCAACCACCGACATGGACTCGTCCGCCGATGGGGGCTCCCTTGTGGTGGCAGCACCATCTGTGCGCCCCACTTCTACAGGTACAGCCGCCACCTCCCCTACCAGCACCGCCCTCCCAGCAGCCCCTCAGCGTTCGCCCGTGCCCGCTCACCCAGGAGGGTGGGCATCACCTTCGCCCAAGGCACCTCAGGCCCTGCCCCAGTCACTCCTGCTGCCCTCAGTGAGGAGGCCATTGACCTCCTCAGGTCACTCATTGTTGGGCAGTCTACCATTGTGAATGCCATCCAGGGTGTAGAACGAGAGTTGCAACACGGTAATGCATTCCTGGAGGGCATTCATTCTGGTCAGGCTGTCCTTCAGCGAACCCTGCAATCTCTGGCCTCAGCACTGATGGCAGCCATTGTCCCTGTGTCTAGCCTCCCCCCTCCAACCTCCGCCACCCAGACCCAATCCCCTGTACCCCAGCCCATCCCAAGCACACCTACAGACCAGCATGCACACAAGTCAGCACACACAAGTAGCTCAAGCAAACATAGGCACCACACAACCCACAGGCACTCATGCAAGCCTCACCCACGTACAGACACAGCAAAATCCACTGCCTCCACGGTGTCCCCCTTCTCCTCTTCTCCCTCCTCCCTCCCAGTCTCGTCTACACACACACCTGCATGCGCCACATCTACAGGCACCATGAATCTCACAAGGACACCCAGCACCCCAAGCCGCTCACCTGTACTCACCACCTCCACTGCCATTTACACGTCCCCTGTGTCCTCTCCCAGTGTGTGTGTGACGCCCCCTCCCAAAGTACACAAACGCCGGCAATCACACACCCAACATCCATCCACCTCACGACAGCCTCCAGTACCTGCACCCAAAACACCTAAAGTGACACCTCCTACAACCACCTCCTCTTCCTCCACTCCCAGACCCCCTCCAACTACCCATCCCAGTGTTCGTCAGAAACTGTCCCTCTGTAAAGTTGACCTTTTTGCCCCCCCCTCCAATTCATCAGTCCCGTCGTAGCGCCTCAGCCAAAAAGCCTCCAGTACCAGTGGTGCATGTTCAAGGTTTGTGGAGTGCACCGGCCACCAGGGCAGGCAGTGTGACCCGGAGCCAAGGCACTGGCAGCCCACCCCCTGTCAAGGCTCTGAAATTGGAGAGTGGACGACGGGACCGTGTGAAGACTCCTGGTGGGAAAACAACTGACATGGGTTCCAAGGGGATTGGAGAGTCAGCTGTGACTCCACCAAAGGTGGGGAAGGGCCAGGGGAAGCCTGCCCAGCCTGTTGTGAGTGTCACGGCGGAGAAGGGCGGCATCATTCCCGGCGGTCGAGACACAACCGCCAGCACCGTCGTCACTGGTCAGGAGACCACCGCCGGAGTCACAGCCCAGGAGGGCCCAAGTATCGTCACTGGTCAGGAGACCACTGCCGGAGTCACAGCCCAGGAGGGCCCAAGTATCGTCACTGGTCAGGAGACCACCGCCGGAGTCACAGCCCAGGAGGGCCCAAGTATTGTCACTGGTCAGGAGACCACCGCCGTAGCCCAGGAGGGCCCAAGTATCGTAACTGGTCAGGAGAACACCGCCGGAGTCATAGCCCAGGAGGGCCCAAGTATTGTCACTGGTCAGGGGACCAACGCCACCGCCGGAGTCAGATCTCAGGAGGGCCCCGGCTGCCACAGCCCAGGTGGGCTATGAGGGAATGTCATGCCACACACCAATGCCCAGTGTAGGCAACGTCATGCCACACACCAATGTCCTTACCAGAACCGCCATGGCAAAGCACCGCTGAACAGTCCAGAACCACCATGGCAAAGCACAGCTGAACAGGGCAAAGACTGCCATGGTGAAGACCGCTGAACAGGGCAAGCACCGCCATGGTAAAGCACCGCTGAACAGGGCAAAGACCGCCATGGTGAAGAACGCTGAACAGGGCAAGCACCGCCATGGCAAAGCACCGCTGAACAGGGCAAAGACCGCCATGGTGAAGACCGCTGAACAGGGCAAGCAACGCCATGGCAAAGCACCGCTGAACAGGCCAGAACCACCATGGTAAAGCACAGCTGAACAGCCCAGAACCACCATGGCAGAGCACCGCTGAACAGGGCATGCACCGGGTAAGAATGAATAGACCGCCACATCAAGCATCCTTATCCCATGTGCAGCTGGGACAGTGACAGGACAGGAACTTTCACGGGGAGACTAATCCAGTCTGGGCACCAGTCCCCCTCCAGAACCAGTGGAGACATGCATCCACTACCTCAGTCCTGCACAGGATGAAGCACTCTGGGCACCAGTCCCCCTCCAGAACCAGTGGAGACATGCATCCACTACCTCAGTCCTGCACAGGATGAAGCACTCTGGGCACCAGTCCCCCTCAAGAACCAGTGGAGACATGCATCCACTATCTCAGTCCTGCACAGGATGAAGCACTCTGGGCACCAGTCCCCCTCCAGAACCAGTGGAGAATGTTATCGACTTGAGAGACTGTGGCTTTGCACTCCCCAGGATGGAACAGTGGGCAAACCACCCACTGTAGAGACTTGAGAGACTGTGGCTTTGCACTCCCCAGGATTGAAGAGTGGGCAAACCACCCACTGTAGAAACTTGAGAGACTGTGGCTTTGCACTCCCCAGGATGGCACAGTGGGCAAGCCACCCACTGTAGAGACTTGAGAGACTGTGGCTTTGCACTCCCCAGGATGGCACAGTGGGCATCGCACCCACTGTAGAGACTTGAGAGACTGTGGCTTTGCACTCCCCAGGATGGCACAGTGGGCATCCCACCCACTGTAGAGACTTGAGAGACTGTGGCTTTGCACACCCCAGGATGGCACCGTGGGCATGGAGCCCCGCCGTGGATCTGGCTTTGCAGTCATCCGGCTGAGGTGCCCCCCTTCCCTTTTCCTTGAGGTGCCTGTAGTATTTCTATCTGATGCCCCGGCAGTGTTCTCTCCGATTGTGGTCAGGTATATTTTGTGGGCCTCGCCCATGCATTTTTGGACTGTTGGTGCACAGACATTGTTATGTACATATCTGCACTACTTCTCGTAATGAATATATTTCGTCCTGAATTTCGTATATATCTGTATATTTTTGCAAGACATGTATATTGCAACATCACAATGTTTGAACGGATTTTGCTTTGTCTTTTCATTCTTCCGGGGGGATTGTGGGTTGTTACTGTGATTTTTGTGGATGCATTGGTGTGTACGTTGTAATATGCGAGGCTGGGGGTGGGGGTGTTTCGTGGGTGTCCCCCTAACTTTTGCCTCCCCCCTCCCCTATGTCGTAGGTGCAGTACTCACCGTTGTCTTCGGCGCCTACGTAGATGGTGGTCGTAGAGGAGCAGAAAGACAAGCGCAGGGAGTATTTGGAGTTCTGGCTCCATGGAGTCCTCGTTCCTCGTGGGATGTGCTCAGGTGAACGTTTTCCCATTGCAGCAACTGGTTCTGCCGTGTTTTTATCCACGGTGAATCCGCCCCGGAAAAGGTGGTGGATTGTGATACTATGGGCGGTACATTGTCTTCCGCCTGTCTGTTGGCGGTGACCGCCGCGCTGCTTGTCTGTACCACCGTGGCTGGCGGTGTGTTAAAGTGGCTGTCTTTGTTGGCAGTTTCCGCCAGGGTCATAATTCCATTTTTTTATCCACCGCACTGTTTGCGGTATTACCGCAGTTTTAACACCGTCCGCCAGGGTTGTAATGACCCCCTAAGTCTGTAAACTCAGGGTATCAGTCTGTTAAGATAACTGTGTCATTCAGAATTTCTTGGTGCTCCTACCTGAAGGATTGTACAGGTAATCTCTATTTCAACTAGCAGATATTAGGGACAAACATAATGGCAAGTTCAAAATTACCATTTGGGAATGACAGCCTGAGTATGAGTTATGCTTGTTTAATCTTGAAGTAGCCAAAGTAAGCCCTAGGGGTGTGCCAATTAAGGGCAACTTTATGGAATCTTCATGTCCGGACTGAAAGAGTACCCAGCCAATTGTTTGGTGGGTTATTGGCCCTGCAGGCAACGCTTGTTCTTTCCCCATTAAATATTTTCATATTTAGGGACAGCAATATGTTTAAGCTGTTTTGGCTGCATGATTTGTTAATTGGAGCATCTTCAATACAGATTGTAGAAGAAGCAGTTATTTTTCCTCTTCATAAAGCCTGAAAGAAGACCTCAAGCTCTATGTTCAATGCTTGCATCCAATGAGGTAAAAAGAACATTTCAGATGATCTCATGTGCTGTGTGTCTACTTTCTTTATACAAAAGCCTCTTGTACCAGAATAAAGCCTTGATAGTATTATAAGTTTGAGCATGTCTCTATACAACTAATAAAAAAAAAAACTGAAGTTGTCCTCTAAGATACCCACGCTTTGAGTGCTGAATATGCTAAGACACTTCAGCAGAGGGGTACTACTGAAGCCTGTCAAGTCAGCCCACACAACCTATGAGATTGTTACTTTCTACCCTTTATCACCTCTAGATTTTGTTAAGAACGGCACCTGCAGCGCTGTGAAAGGGCAGAACCTGTATTACCAAGTACTATATATATATATATATATATATATATATATATATACTGTATATATATAGATATACATATTTAAAAAAAAATTATTCCCAGACTGTCCCAAAATGCACCAGAACCCTAGGGGAGAGGATGTGGCGTAACGGCCAGAGCTGCAGTCTTTGGAGCTGGAGAACACAATTCGAGTCTCAGCGCTGGCTCAACATCCTGTGATTCTGGGCAAATCACTTAATGTCCCCTTACTATCAAAAATGAATGTGTTCTTGTGCAATGTAACTGGTGCTCATGTAAAGCGCTTTAATACCTTTGTATTGAGTTTGAACTATATAAAACTGCTAAAATTATAAATAAATAAAGCACTCCAATACCTTCATGCCTAGTTCGCACTCCATAAAACTGCAAGAAAAAAAAATCTCACAGATATCACAAAGAAACAGCAAGATGCCCAAAACCAAGAAAGACCAAGAAACTACATGCCACCATGAGCAAAGCGGCGTGGCAAAAGAAAAAATAGTGTGCCGACATGAAGATATCTGGCCGTTTGTGCAATAATACATGTAACAGGGTCAATATCCAAGGCGGTAACTAAACAGCCTCAAGGCGGGACAAATGTAAAACATTAACCAACTACATCAAGGGATTTTTGAAAGGCAGGTCCTGGATTGAATGAAAGTGATGGGCGTGGTTAAAGTCCACAGAATACATTACAACAGGTAAAAAAGCTGTCTTTCTGCGATGCTTTGCTCAACCTAAAAATGGGGGGCGAGGCCTAGCTGCTACTGCAACAGAAGTTTTGTGATTTTATCTGATGTTTCCAAACTTTAAAAAAACGAGTACCACAACATTGGCCCACTCATGATCACGTGGAGCGCAACTCCATTTGGTAATTCTGCTCCGACTCATAACCTGTGCCTTAGTGTCCTTCATATTAATGAATACTGAATTATTATAGAACTGTTGTTTGTCACTCTAAAGTAGACAAACAGAGCCACCATGTAGCAGACTGTCATAAGTGCCGGGGCCGAACACCAAAACCACTGAAGCAAATTAAGCACTGTTTTTAATGTGTAGTCAAAAGTTTCTGGTATGAATACTGCATAGTAAACTATAGTATGCCACTCACCATTTCGAGTTTGTCATGCGTCATAATATTAAAAACTTCCAATACCCAAAATGAATAGGCACTGGAAGAGTCGGAATACACAGACTTTAAAACAAAACTATGGGGGTATTTACTGTATTGCATTGGTGTTTGTATAGCCCTTGTGAGGCTCAATAAATAAAATACAAAATACTCCAGGCATGGTTGACAAACAGTTGGTCATGCAAGTAATGTTTATAGGAGCATTTCTAAACCATTGCTTCCCAAGGCTGGGTTAAGTGACACGCGAGCACGGAAAAGGTGGCGCTAAGGGAGTGTGACTCTCATGTAGGCTGATGTGGGACTAATGCAAGTGGACGGTATTCCACATTTTAACATTGGTACTGTTTTAGTGTGATGCAGTAATAATGCATGCAAAATAAAATAATAGAGCACCACAGCATGAAAAACATGACAGGATTATCATAAGCTCATATCTGTTGATTACTCTATTGACTTATATGCAGAAACACTTGCAGGGAGATGTTGCCTCACCTATTGGTCCAAACCGATAAATTTGCAGGTAAAGTGCCCCTTAACGGGAAATGTAATTACCACAGCAGGGTACCCTGTGTGTATCACACCATTCTTAATAAAGTCCTTTTTACCTTTGGAAAACGTGAATGAAGTAAAAAGGGTTGTGCATAACACAACACCTTAGTTTATTTTACCTAAGGTTGTCCTGAAGCATGAACCATAATTTGAGGTTATAAAAGGACTATAAAGCATACAGACTTATTTAGGGTCCTACGCTAAATCCTGGGGATAATAACAGAAGTGCACGGTTTTAAAGGCAGGATTTACAGTAATAGCTGACAAAATGAGGAAGAGTGGGTGCTAAAGCATGTATAACATATTTTATCATATTTGCCAAGTAGTTTTACTTTGCTGCTGCTAATATATCACACTTTTTCTGCGACTGGATATGGTAATGCTGCAAGTCTGAAAATTTGTGGCAACAGCAGCAGGAGTGCTGCAATCTGAACAAAGTCCCTTCTCTAAGTGATGGGTATGCTGTAATGTGGGTTCACTGTTCAATATGCCACAGGACTCAAAATGCACCCTACTGACATGGCCCAAAACAGCCAAAAATTGTTTGTATTGTTTGTGTTCCCTTTTAGATGGGACCTGTCCTGAGAGTTTGGGATGAACTGTTCATATTGGAGGAGGGCAGCCTCGGTCTGCCTATAGCTGGTCTCTGTCTGGAATTCCACAACATCAAAAAAACCTGAAATGTGGTCCCATGTACTTCAGAATAGCTGAGATTAATTCAAGAATCCCAATCTTTTTCTTGTTGTTTTCCCCTAATAGAAATGTCTTGAGTGCAATGAGTATGCCTAGACATTTAGCCTGTGGTTACTGCGCATTAGGACATACGCAAGCTGTACCTTTATGAGATGGACCAACAGGGCCGAAATAGGACTTGGGCTGGAAGCTTGGGCTGGACTGTTCGTAATGGAACAGGTCAGGTTGTATTTGTTTAAAACTACTCTTGGTCTGGCGTGGCATAGTCAGCACAAGCATTTGCAATGCAATGGATGTCGTGTTTGCTCGAGTTAGAGCTATTAGCATTGTAAACTCCTAACCAGACTTTTCTTGCCACATAAACTAAAAATGAAAAGTAAAACAGTTTCACATAAGTGAGCCGACGGCCTCCATGAGGGCAAAGCACACACAAAAGGAAACAGGAGTTCACTTGCAGTGAAACTTATTGGCAAAAGTGCAATTATCCTTGTTACCTGCAAAATAGCAATTATCCATGTAACCGGCAAAAGTGCAAGTACCCATGTAACAGGGTCGATGTCATGCAAAGCTTTCAACTACTGCAGAGCGAGAAAAAGTAGTCCAGAAACCATATGGAAAACATGGAGCCTCGTATGTTTTCAGTAGTTGGCCAGTGTGCTTGAGGAGGGCTAAACACTGGAAAAGGCATGACATATGTATTTCTTTCACTGATGAAATCAAGCGAATTTTAAAAGGCAAGCCCACAAACCAACCAAACTGATGGGCGTGACATGGGCATGGTTACAAGCCCATAGAGAGATTACAACAGGGACAAAATGCTTTGCGCACTTGACTCTAAAAAGGTCTGTGTCATTTCAAGAAGAAACAAAGATACAATTAATAAATTCCCTATTTATTGTTCTGATATCTGGGGTGACAGCAAAGCTGTCTGCCAGACCTATTGCTTACAATTTACGCAGCATAGGCTTTGAGTCAGTCTCACTGTCCGGGTTTAGCAAGCTAATTGGACGATATGAACCAGGATATTCTGGTGGTTTATCTTTTTTAACAAAACTGACCACAACTGCTCTTGAAAACTCAGAGGGAATCGTATGAATGTTTTTAAAAAAATACAAGGATTGCTACTTAAATGGCAGGAGACTCCAATGTCTATTATAGGGAGGACTACTTTGGTTAAAATGTCGATTCTTCTGCTACTGTTGTTTGTATTTTCAAGCGTGATTTTGCGAGTTCTGATTTTTTTTTTGTTGATAACCTAGACGTACTAATTAGACAATTTACCTGGAATCTCAAGAAGCCCAGGCTCCAATTGGCTAAGATATCTTTGTCAGTGGAAAACGGAGGGTTAGCGCTTCCAAATATGGTAGCTCATTACGAAGCAGCTGTACTTGATTGGGTGTCGAGGGTAGCACAAACGGCAAGATGTAATTTCTATCTCAATCAGATGATGTTAGAAATGAATGTCCGTCTTTTGCATTTTTTGAAATTTCCTCGCCTACCAAAAAGAGTCAGGTAAAAATTACCAGTTATGATCCAAACAACTATGTTACAGTTAAAGCGTAAATATCAAATTGACAAGACATTTTCGTTCCTTCGAGTAAGGGACATTGGATGCTTAGGAGTAGAACTAAGCCAAAGCACTATACTGCAATGGGAAGAGCTGGGCTTTCAGACCTTAGAGGATTTTTACTTAGTGGATCGCTTGAAAACATGGGCACATTGCGTAATGGGCGCAAGCAAAGTTCCAGAAAATTTCACATTTTCATATTGTAAAATTCAATACTTTTTGCATCTAGTGCCATTGAACTACGCAAATAAACACATCGCTCAGGCCCTCCACAACAACCAACTAGGTGTTGGGCAATAGTACAAACTACTTTAGGAGTCAGGGGTAACTAAGACTACCACCCAAATTTTGGTGCGAATAACCAACATGACAGGATGTAAGATAGAGATGCAACATTGGAGAAAACACAACCAGCTGTCACACAAAGCACTTAGAGGGACCAATTTTAAAAAGACTGCTTTGTTTTCCAGGTGGATGTACTATACCCATATGCATCCTGAGACATCTGGATCCTGCCCACATTACCAAACTTTTCAGGGGGACTGGATACATATGTGTTTTAGTTGCATATCCTTGGCAAGGTACTGGGAGCAGATTTTTCAGAGGTTAAGCTCCGGGATAGGCCATGTGATTAATCCTAGCCCGTTGGTTGCGCTTTGGGGCATGACGCAGAATATTGTTCTTTCTAACGCATCCAGACAAATGGTATTTGTAGGTACAGTGGTAGCTTTATCACTTATCCTGCAGGCATGGAAATCACCAGCCCCCGGACATACGCACAATGGGAGGCGAAAATGGAATCTACAAGGGTTAAAGAAAAGTTGTGTGCTCAGAGAATTGGAGCCATGAAAAGATGTCATGCGATCTGGGCTAATAGAGTAATCCAGTGAAAGATCAGGCGGAGGGCAGGGGCAGTTGAGGGAGGAGAGCACCCATTTCAATTTAGAATTTTTGAACTATATGAAAGATGTAATTGTATGCTATAAGCTATTATGTCATAACAGTCATGTACGCAATGATGCAAGTTGGATTTATAGATTCATATATATATGAAATGCAAAGTTGCACTTGCAGAAAAATAAAAATTGAAAAAAACAAAAAAGAATCAGTCTCACTGTAGATTAGCCCAAGTGAGTAAGGTTCGAGCCTCGCTGTTGGCTTAATATCCTGTGATTCTGGGCAAATTGCTTAATCTCCCTGTGCCTACCGAAAATGAATGTGTCCTTGTGTAACGTAACTGGTGCTCGTGTAAAGCAATTCAGTACCTCTGGGTCGAGTTCATGTTGTGAAAAATGCAAAAAAACATTCACTGAATATATACTCTGGTGGCTTGCAGCTGTATAATATTGTTCTCCCATGTATTTACATTTAACCGTTTGGTAGTGGGTGATATTTCCGTCTTAGGAAAGTTTTCATACCAAGCTTTATGGAGGCAATATATGTCAGCAAACTAGGATTTGTTGAGAGTTAAAAGTAATGTAAAAGAAGTGTAGTTTCCCTGTCCACTCAATGGGGCAAAAAATACATGTACGTTGCAAGGCGTGTGCTTCATTCCTTTCTCTATCTACTTCTTGTTGGAAGGGCCTCTCAGCATATAAGAAAGGGGACGGCAATAATGGTAGGGTGACAAATTGGCATTGAGGCAAATTCTGGACAGGACTGTGAAAAATTAAGGACAAAGGGTCAAAATTCCCGACAAAATTTCAGGACAAGGGGTCAAAATTCAGGACAAAAATGCAAGATCAAGCATCAGTGTTACAGACACACGCAAGAGAGGCCATGCCTCACTATGTTGTCAGTGCATTTATTTACTTTGTTTTAACATAACACTATTTATTCATGGTGGTCTTTTTGTGATTGCCTCCTGGTATGCTACATTCAGGTGTCACATTACGTCCTTGTTCAGTAGTAAATGAATGCCCTTCAGCACTGAGGCAAGGCCATCACCCATACCCAAATCTTGAAGTGAAAGTAACAGCAAAACTTTGATTATGTTTTGGAACATTTTAGAACCCCTAGCAAACAGTTTGGGAAACATTAAGGTCATTAACCTTATGCTAGTTTAAACAAATTGAACAAAAACATCTGGCTTACCTCAACCACCCATGGACTTTCAAACTAATTTTCTTTTTGAAGAGGCAGAGCAGATGGTGTGGGCGACAGTCTCACACCTAATGTCAGGGTGTGAGGTACCTACAACTTTTCTGTAGTCTCACAGCACTAGAGTGTATGTCTGGGACTCTACCTTTATCTCAGAAATGAGAGCCCGGACTACCAATCAGAGATAATAAAAGAGGATGAAATTGAGATCAAATGGGAGAACCACGGCAAGTGATTCAAAGGGTTGTTGCTAAGAACTGGATAAATAAAGAAGAGAAGAACAAGGTGGGACAAATCCTAAAATCAGACAAATGGGTCCACCAAGACTATCGGAAGGTATTGGGTACCTAGGGAGTTGTCTCTGCACACAGGAGAGAAACAGAAGAGGTACTGTCAAGTGATTGAACAAGCAACACCCATCCCCCTTGGCAAACTCTTCTGGTGCAATGGTCCGCTGTTCGTGCTTGTGAAGGGTGAGCAGAGGCCAGACCTCTTGCAAGGTTATGCAAGACAATTTCCCGCTTTGTCTATGTCTTTAAATGGTTTTCAAAATGAGCAAAAGCCAAACTAGTGATCTGGGTTATCCATAAGTGTCAAGTACACATACAAGCTTCAAAATATGTTGTATGTAAATTGCACAAACAAAATGTAAACATTTAAAAATGTAATTAGTGTTTCTTTAACATATGGCACTGATTTCCCCTTTATATACAATTAGATCTCAGATTGAACGGGGAACTAGTTACCTTTTGATACCTAGTGATTAATTTCTACCATTCTCTCTCTCACTCTCTACAATACTCCGCTCTGCACCAGTCTACGCGACTGCACTCTATGCCACATAAGTCTACTCTGCACTCTGAAATTGCACTAAGCTGCATTACTACACTCTCTGCCACTCTATTGTATGCCACTCTACTCCACTGCACTCTATGCTACTCTAACCCATGCCACTCTATGTCACTGCACTCTCCACCGACGCACTCTAAACAACTGCACTCTACATCACTGCCCTCTCTGCACCACTGTAAATCACTGCACTGATACTCTACTCTGCAACATTGCACTCTCTGACTGTAGTGTACACCAACCTACTCTGTACTACTGCATTCTGTGCCACTGCACTCTATGCCACTGCACTCTATGCCACTCTACATCACTCCAATCTATGCCACTGCACTCTACAGCACTATACTCTGCTCAGTACTGCACCACTCTACACTACGCCACTGCATTCTCTGTCATGCGAGTCTACTCTGCACTCTATGCCACTGCACCACTCTACACTACTGCACTCTCTGCCACTCTATTGTATGCCACTCTACTCCTCTGCACTCTAAACCACTCTATTCAGTCCCACGCCACCCCATGCCACTGCACTCTAAACCACTCAACTCTACGCCAAAGCACTCTAAACAACAGCACTGTACCCTGTTGTACTGTACTCTGCACCACTGGGCTCTACACCACTTCTCCTATGCTACTCTTCTCCACTTAACACCACTATGCCACGAACTTTTAGCCATGCTGAACAGCAGCCACTCTGGTGTATAACATGGCTACAACACATTAGCAAAGCCAATAACTCTTGCGTAGACGAGACCTATTGGCTTTGCCAATGTTTGGTAGTACTATGAGGTACCAAGGTCCCTGAAAGAACTGTGAATGTGTAAGTCCTTATTTAAAACATGCATTCGACGCCTCGTCAGGGGGGTAGTAA
The DNA here is from genome assembly GCF_031143425.1 of Pleurodeles waltl. NCBI lineage: Eukaryota > Metazoa > Chordata > Amphibia > Caudata > Salamandridae > Pleurodeles > Pleurodeles waltl. The sequence goes on along the minus strand of NC_090448.1, from coordinate 807,595,940 downwards.
GCGCTGTATAAACACAATTACATCATAATGTAGGCCGCTACAAAATGCGCAAATACATTAAATAAAAAAAGTGCTTCTCAAATACAGATTTGAATAAAATACAGTTTATACTTAGTACTAACATTTTTTTTATAATGCTCCATTAAAACCACACACTACACAGCTCACCTTGGAACACCATTACCGTACCTCTTTAAAAGAAAATATCTATCAGAAAGCTTCAAGTGACTCCTCTGGGTAAAGTCAATGCAGGTTTTCAAGCCCTTTGCATTTGCAGATTTACCAGTTGCCCACATTTGCATTTCTTTAAGGAAGGAGACACCCTGTCAAGAAGGTCTCTTATCTGTCTGCCCCACCCTCCCTCAGAGCACAGGAGACTCCATGCCCTTCAATCCAGCTGGGGAAACTGATCTGCCCGTAATTTTGCCCTGCCGTCCGTTGTCTTTTTGGTGAAAGACCAAAATTACTGACAAATGCTGTCCGTTAAGCCTTTCATCACGGACAACAGACGGGAGGGCGAAATTATGGGCAGTCTGTGAAATTTACAGACGGGTGGTCACCCTAAATAATGGGGGGAGAGGAAGAGTAGGTCCCTTGATCCCTGATGTTACCACAGAAAGCTGCATAACAGAAGACCTAACTGTGGATGGTGGACGACTGTGCTTTTTAAAATGTTTGTGAAAATATGCAGCAACACACACAGACAGTTACTGCAACTATATAATGCTGATCACTTTCTCAGTTTTAAAGAATAGTCTACAGGGGTTGGAAGCAGTTTGCAAAGGGTAGCAAGCAGCAATATAAGAGTAGTGAGGGCTACCCCAAATGCCAACTTGAGCAAGCTTTGAAACATCCTTTTATATGTTTTATATATGCCACCAACAGTACTTTAAGAAGAAAAATAAAAGTGCATGTACCCTAAATAACAGAGTATCAGCTTACTTCTGAGAAGTGTTGGTTCGTTCCAATTAAAAGTAGTGCACATATGCTGAGAAGCGCAGGTACTCTCCCTCTCCAAATTAAGAAGTGCACGTACCCAGTAGACTGTGCTATCCTGCAGTGAATTCTGCATCCTAGGTCCATTATGTCATCTGCCCTCCATGCTTGTGGTGAGGTTCATCTGGGGGAGGCTGGCCACCTGAGTCCCTATATGGTCGCCGATCTCTGAGGGTCTCTCAGTTGTGGCAGCCATTTTTCCCTTCCTTCCTTCATCCATTCCCACACACTGTCTGGGCTCTCAATAACAGAGTTTTTCTTTTACAACACCTTCAGTTTTCCTCAGTGCAGCAGCATACTTATTAGTTGCTTAGCTCTATACCTTTGTGTAAACTTAATGAAGGATTTTAGCTGTTGTTGTACCTATGCTTTGGGGCCTGGGAAAATGAGGAAGCACAATAAACATCTTGTTTTTGTCTTACTGCTTTAAGGATGTTATCTCGGTCCAGATAGTTCAGCACTCGTACAGTTAGTTGATGTCATGGAGTTCCCTTGGGGTGGGGTGTTAGGGAAACTATTTTTCCAGCCCTCCTCAGAGTGACGCAAAAAAAAACACAAACATCAGGCAAGGCTCCGGATCAGATGAAATGTTTGTTGAGGTACCAAGGTTTATTGGTGGGCCAAGGCAGACGCACATCCCAGTTTTATGTCTTACAAACAAGCAGCTTTTGCCATGAGACATTTAAGTCAGGAAGTTGTATATGCTTGAAAGTGTTGTCACAGCAAAAGGCCCAAAGGGGACACAGTCCAAACATGGGCAAGCATATACACAATATAAATGCTATATATACAAAAACGTCAAGACCACAGAGTAAAATTATACCTAATGCAGTGTGGGCAGAAACAAGTGAACAGACAACGGGTAGACTGTAAGAAAAAGGGGGCTGGGTTGCTGACTGGCTGAACTTAAAGTGTGGGACCTAGCTAACCTTAACAATGTGGCTTGGAATGGTTAGTTTTCACAGCTGGCATAGGTGTCAGAGACGCCAGCAGGGAAGCCTTGGGGCAGGGCTAAAATAGTAACGTGGAGGAGTAGAGCCATTCTGTGAATGAGAGGAGAGCAATTGAGCAAGCATCTTGGTAAGGGAAAAAAATAAAAAGCTTACTGGGATTCAGAGAATGGCGGAGAGAATTGGAACTAAAGTATGATATCTGTAGATACATACATGTGGATATATATATATATATTTTTTTTTTACTCAACAATTCCTACTTTTTGATAGTAATATCATACACAATTGTAAAAATGTATATCTTTTATATATATATATATATATATATATACGTGTATATATATATATATATATATATATATAAAGCAGAAGTGTAGTACTAACAACGTATCAATAAAATATATATCTTTGGATGACATTACAATTTGTTTTAGATGAAATACACATATTGTCGTCTAGATATACACCTATGAGATATTCATTATTCAAACTTAGACAAAATTATATGCTAGTACCCAATGCATTCATGTGTTAAGGGTCTATAGCCATTAAATCAAACATTTCGTTATGTGCTTCCTCTACATCTTGTTGTATTCTAAGATATCTGTGGGCTAGCTCCTGCTCTGTAGGAGGTAGAACTTTAACTGCAGTAATCAAATAGATGCTGTTACTACAGAATTGCTGGAGCATGAAACAACAACACTGAAGACAACACAAAAGTACCACTATTGTTATAAAAATACCAAATAGTGCTAGAACTAAGCTCTTCAACCATCCTGTTGGTAGCCACGGCCACAGCCAGGACCAGTCACCAGAATCTGTCATTTTCACTGCTCCATGAAATATTCTAACTGCTTTCCTAATTTGGGCCACATCCCTTGCTATGTTTCCACTTTCATTTAGAAAATAACAGTGGAATTCAATAAAAAGCACAGTCCTCCTTGTTGTAGTGTCAGGAGGTCAACTGAAATTCTATGTTGGATAGTCATGGCAGCCACTGAATATATTTCCACCTGCAACTCTTGAAGTGCATCTCTCATGGCACTGAATGCTACGGCAAGCTCACCAGACATGTTAACAAGGGCCATTTCCAAATCACATACACCATATCCAGGGATTCATATATGCATTAGCTCAAACAATAGACATTGTCTAGCCTCTAAAATAGGTGTATGTATATGTCTTATATACCTGTGACTGAAACTCCCCAAACGTATTGGCTCATGTGCTGCAATATGTGGCACAACTGAAATGTTTGGTGTTAGATAAGAAATAGCACAGATGCTTTCCCATTGCCGGGGAAGCACCCTGTAAGCCTTAGTTCCACAAATGAAATACATACCACTCTGTAACTGTGTGTCCAATGTGTGATATTTACAGAGAGGAAGGCTTACCCCCTCAGGTAAAGAGTTCTGATACTGATCACACCATTTGTAATCAATCCATGCAGAATTTATAAGAGTAACATTTGCCCACAGTGTTATGTAAGAGCAGCAAGCTGACCATAAAAGATATGCTTATATTTTAGAAATCACATTTGGTGCAATAGCATAATAATTATCTTGCTCAATTAATGGATCCTATGGAAAACCATCAGGTGTCATCAACAGTGTCTCTCCCTGTATAGTGATGTTCCAGTAATGTAAAGTCTAATTAACATTTTATCCTTGTATCTTCCAGATCCTACTTATTAACTGTCTTCCCTTATCTTCCTGATGACCAGTGGTATTATCAAATTCTAATATGTTAGGACACTTCTACTTGCTAGATATCTTAAGTATTGGAAGCTGGGTTATATCCTGAAACTTGATGCTTCATACATACAGGAAAAGCACTGTCCTCCGCATTGTTTTCCACCATAGGAGACACTGGGTATTCAGCTTGAATATTTGGCAGTATGGTACAACGTGGGTACCACACAATTCTTCCTTCTCCGCAGTCCCAAGTTACCTTTGGTATAAGGCATCGCTTTCCTTGTGCATAATTCTGTATAGGCAATAGGGTCATTGGGGTGTCTGGATAATTCTCTACACATCCAGCAATTTTCAAGACCTAAGACTTGGGCTACTTTCTCCTGTACTGCAATGGGGGATGGTCAGCTGGTTCTCCAAATACCATTAACACATACAAAATTAAGGTACTAAAATATATATATTTTTGTGCTATGTGGTCTATGCAGTGTATTGTTTTTCAAAAGTTATAGATATACATATGAAGTCTTTCTGTTACTCAGTTCTAAGCCACTTTCTCTAAATGTCAGTAAAACAATGGCACGCAGCATGCTGTCCTCGGCTTCTCCTACTGTTATGCAATCGTCTTGTTCAGGGACAGTTTCACGGACCTGCCCTGGGGTGTTCTCTTCAGTCTAATTTTCTGCAGGTGCAACCATCACCTTTCTTTGAGACTTCATCGTGTTCTTCACTCAACTGCATCAGTTGATGTCACCTGACACTTGATGAGGTGCCTTCAGCATGGCTCTTAGGAATGGTCTGGTCTGTCTCCCCCTTTTCTGGTATGTTGCGCTGCTCCACGGGTTGCAGGTGCTCATCTGTTGCAGTCACCTCTGTCTCGGTCGTTGTTGGTGCGGATCTGCACCTAGTGCTGTGAATCCACTCAGGACATCCCTACACATTCACAGCCGTCCGTGTCACCAGGAGCACAAAGTGTGGTCCAGACCACCTAGAACTAAGAGAAACATCTTTTACTTTTCTCACCATGACCATGTCTCCAGCTGTAAAAGGGTGTGTGTGCTCTGAGGACGTTTGGGACAAAGCTTCCCTCACCTGGAGATGGTGATGCCTCAAGACTGTTGACAACTTTATAGCATAGTCAGAAATGTTTTCATCAGTCCACAGCAGTGCTGCTTGAGATGCTGGGAGAGGCATCCTCAACCCCACAGACATAGGCTGCCCCATCAGTACTTTATGGTGGACAAAAAGATTGTTCTAGATGTCGTAGCCCTTATGGCATGCAGCACTAAAGGCAGTGCATCAGGCCATTTTAGGCCTGTTGCATCAGTTGTGTTTGCTAATTTTTTATTTTTTATTTTTTATTGTGGAGTTCATCCTCTCCACCTGCCCTAAACTTTGGGGGTGGTAAGGGGATGCAGTTTTCACTCTATTTCCAAACATTCACACATCTTTTGCACAACTGCAGCCACAAATGCATCCCCTCTGTCGCTATTTATTGCCAGGGGGACCCCAAATCGGGGTATGATATCTTTCATTAAGCATCGTACAACAGTTGCCGCATCATTTTTCCTTGTGGGAAACACCTCCACCCATTTTGAAAATTGGTCCACATACCAGAAAATACTTGAATCCATTCACTGGGGGCATATAGGCAAAATCTATTTGGATGTTGGTAAAGGGGCCCTGTGGTACTGGTAAGTGATCATGTGTAGCAGGGGACCGGCCTTTAGTGTGTTGGGCACAGACAAGACATCGGGAGCAGAATTGTGCAGTGAAGGCTGTTATCCCTGGTGCAAACCATTCCTGTCTAATTAGCTCACTCATCCCTTCTTGTGCCATGTGAGTGGGTCCATGAGCAGGCCTTGTAAGGGGAAGAAACATACTGCGTGGAGCAACAGGGCTCCCATTCCGGTGGACCCACAATCCCTCATCATTTTGCTCACATCCAGCATCAATTCACACTCTCTCCTCACCTGGCATTGCAGGCCATTGTGCTTCTTTCACATCAGTCCCTGAATGAGCTGAATTTTTTGAATGCTTTTTGCCATTAATAGCACCATCTGTACTGGCTGTAACATGCTCTCTCTTACTGCTGTGTCAGCCATGGCATTTCCTTTGGCTATCTTGGTATTAGCTCCTGTATGGGCCTTACATTTTATGACTGCTATGCTGTTGAGTAGTAGTATTGCTTTTCACAAGTTCTTTAGTAAAAAGGTCATTTTGAATGGGGCATCCTGCTGCTGTTATGAAACCACGATACTGCAACAGCTGGCCAATATTGTGGACAAATCCAAAGGCATAACGTGAGTTATTATAAATGTTAACAGTTTTCCCCTCGGCTAGGATGCATGCTCATGTTACAGCATACAGCTCCGCTTGCTGGGCGGATGTGGCAGGGGGCAGAGCTGCACTTTTTTAATTATGGTGTCTATTGTTGTTAAAGCATACCCTGCTAAGTAATCAGTGTCTGTTAGTCTGCTGGAGGAACCATCACTGTACCACTCATAGTCTGCCTTTTCTAATGGTGTCTGTTGTAAATCTGTTCTGGGGTGGTGCATGTTTCTACATCCTCAACACATTCATGGTCAGGGGTCTCATCAGAATCACCTATTGCAGGTAATAATGTTGCCAAATTAACAGGTGGACATTTTTTAATGGTGATAATAGTGTTAGATAACAATGTGACCTCGTAACCTATGCGCCTGGCCGCTGAAAAATGCTGTGTTGCTGCTGATGACAGCAACAACTGTACCGAACATGGCACATAAACAATACAAGGGTAGTCCATCACAATGGAAGCCACCCTTTCTACCATCATAGCAGCTGCAGCCACTGCTCTTAAACAAGCTGGATGCCCAGTCACAGCTGAAGTTAAAGTCACAGAGTAATATGTCACTAGTCTTTTTCCAGAGCCATGCTGCTGTGTCAGCACACCATTTCCAATGCCATTTTGCTCTGACACATAGAGATGGAAGGGCAGTTTGTAATCAGGCAGCCCCAATGCTGGCGCAATGCACAATGTCCCGTTCAGTTTCTTGAAGCATTCTGCAAAGTCATTAGTCCATACAATGATGTTGGGTTAATTTCCTCAAGATTGCATTATAGGATCTGTACTCAGGAATCCACTGGCGGCAATAGTCCATCATCCCCAGGAAGGATATCATTCCTTTCTTGGTGGATGGAGGCTGCATGCTTTGAATCATTTTTATTCTGTCAGGTGATAAGCGCTGTGTACCTTTGGATACCACATAACCCAGGTAAGTCACTTCTTTTTGGCAACACTGAAATTTTGACAATGAGGCTTTGTGTCCTCTCTCATGGAGATGGTTCAGCAGAGCTACAGTGTCTTTTTCATGTGATCGAGATGCCACGAGAAGATCTTTAGCGTATTGCAAGATGACACTGCTGCCTTCCAAGTGTAGGCTGTCCAGATCTCTCTTTAATACCTGTGTTTAGACCATGGGACTCTCTATGAAGCCTTGGGTGAGTCTTGTGAAAGTGTACTGGGTATCTTTTATTGTGAAAGCAAAGAGGTTCTCACTCTCTGGATGGACTCTAATACTGAAAAACGCACTTGTGAGATCTATAACTGAAAAGTACTCTGCTTCTGCATAACATAGAATCCTCACTTAATTTGCAAGCAGTAAGCGCTCTATTAGCCAAGTCAGGTACTTGTAAGTAAATCCCATTTTGTGAAAAATATAATGTTGCATGCAATTTACAGAGTAGGCCTCTTCCCAGCGAATTGATATGTGCATCTGGTGACAGGAGAAATTGATGGGTGGTTGTGAAATCCTCAACAGAAACTGGTAGGGGCTCTGATAATTCTTCATGCATCAGCATTCCATTTACCTCTATACTAATTACTGCTTCACCACTGCTGGGACCCAACTTGTTTCTTACTGCTGAGATGGAAGCTCCCCTGTCTATACGGAAATCAATTTCCTTACCTCCTACCTTAATTGGGAACATGGGATTCTCCTCAGGTGTGTCAGACACTTTCATCATAAAGCACTGGGCTCGTCGGTTTTCTGCTGCTTGGGTCATCTCTAACTCCGTGTGGTCCTATGCCGATTCATGTTGTTCCTGAAAAAAGGTTCCTAATGGAGTGCTGTGTTTGCTTGATGTCTCTAGGCAGGGGTGGTGCTGATGGCTGGACCTCATCCCTGCCAAACCTGTCATACCTGCTGTTTCTATCTTTTCTCTCATATCGGTCATTTCTGTCATTTCTATCTTTTCTACCTTTAAACCTTTTACAGTTTTGGCCCAGTGCCCATACCTCCTGCAAACATAGCACTGATCACTACTCTTGTCTCTTCTCTGGAATCCTTGTCCTTCATCCTGTCTATGCCGTGCCCCATGATAGTACATTCCCTCTGGCTCCACCTCTCTTGGTACTTAATGCAACATCATCCCATTGTCAGTTTTAGCTGAGTCCTTCTTTACTTTGAAAATACTATCCCTTTCCATAGTTGCCAGATGCGTGCACAACTCTTGATATCCTTTAGTAGCCCAGTCAGGATAGCGCAGTTTACAACTATGTGCCACATATGCTAATAATCCATTCATAAGTGTCTGAGTAGCCAATACTTTATATCCCTCTGGTGTGCTCGGTACCCTTGCGCTATTATCCCATGCTTCATTGAACCTTAGGATGTAATCAGCCACCGATTCGCCTGACTTCTGCAACGTGGCTGTTACTTGAGAAAAATCACCATGTTTCACTGTTAAGCCATTTATTGTGTACCTGACTGTCTAACCAATTCATCCATCTATTTTCTGTGACATCCAAATTATTAGTCTGTATTGTCAAATCTCTTTCCTGTAGAATTTGGAACGCACTCTTTACCAAAGACCATCTGCCACCGTATCCTAGTTTTAGTAACATTTCTACTTATCTGGGAAGGGGGGTATAAGCAATGCATATTTTATGGAGCCATTCATAATATTTCACAATGGTTGTGAATAGGTCTTGGGCATCCTTAGTCATGTGAGCTGCTACCAAGGGGGTCCATGGTTTTAACATTTCTGTCCCTCCTAACAGTATTTTTGGTGCAGTCATTTTTGGGTTTAATAGTGCTTCATCAGTATATGAGTTAACACGCTTTCCCTTTAGCCCAGTGTGCATGATTGTGTAAGTATCAGCCTATCTCTGCTATCTATCTTTTCCTGAAGATTATTAATGAGCATTGTATTTTCTCCCTTCTGTGTTCACCTCTTCCTGGAACTTATCTGCCTCCGACCTTAGGTAAGCTCACTGCTCGCGTTCCTCCTCAATGTTTTTCTCTTGTACACTCAGCCCTAAATCCTCCCTTAGCCCAAAAGTGAAAGTTGGGGCCGGGGTTTCAAAAGCAAGCAGTATCTCCCCCATAAACGATAGGAGTCTATTCAGGACCAGTGTTGAGGCTCCACCTTCTCTGGGACTAGTTGGCTTGTCAGATACCCTAGTTAAATCACCTTCCAGGGATATATGGAAATAAGGCACATGTGGTAAGCCTGGCTTTGGACCCAGAGCCTGCTTGTGTGTGTTATTTCTTTCACAGTGTATATAGGGGCCTGAAAGTGATGGGTACATTGAAGTTGTTTGAGGAGGTAGAACTGGCCCTGCAGAATGGATGCTTTGTTCCAATGTTCAGGGACTGTTCTCTCTACTTGTGCTCGAGGAATTGAATTCACTATTCACATCCAATCTCTGTCTTTTCCTTTCTTCCTCTGTTAACAACAGTATCTCTTCCTCAGTTAGTATTCTACCAATTATTTGCTCATTGTTTTCTCCTTCCCCTAATTTTACATAAAGTCCATGAGGCTTGGAGGTAATAAACAATTTCTTCAATTTATTTATGTCAATATACACTTAGCGGTGAGTCCAAATACACAGCAGAGCAGCAGCCCTTCTAGAAGTAGTGGCATTTGGTATTATTTTAACTCTGTCTACTTCAGCTGTCGTCAAACCACAGTGGTGACAGTGACAAAAATGCTGCTGTTTGCACATAGTTTCTTAATTCTAATAAACATTGGCTATATGTTGTGGGCCAATCCTTTGCTAGTTCTAGCTCCTTTTTATCAGGGTTTTCGCACACTCTGTTCACCACTGCTACTGCAGAACAGTCTCCTGACTCTGTTGGGACATTTTCCTGGCCTTTCTTTTTTGAAAGTAGAACTTCCTTTTTAACAATTGAAAGCCACTTCTGCAAGCAACTGCTTATATATTGTGAATCCCATGGTGGATCACCTCATAATTCTATAGTCCTGTCAAGTGTTCAATATCATCTGTCTCAAGAGAACCAAATCCAGGCCACCTCCTGTAATTCCCCTTCCAAGTCCAGACTAGTGTGCAGAAAGGTGCCACATATTCCAGAAAATGTGTACCTTCTAGAACTTGTGCTGCAGGGCTATCTGTTGGTAATTTAAAACCTTTCTTTCCTGTCTGCTGTTTAAACAACTGTTTAGTCTTTATCAGCATTCTCAGGCTTACCACCATTACGTTTCCTTTAGACTTGCCGCTCAACATTGTGCACTTCCCTCACAATTTTACAACCTGAAAAATAAACACAATGTGTAAGGAAATGCCTCCTTGGCATGGTTACCCCCTGACTTTTTTGCCCTTTGCTGATGCCAGTTATGATTGAAAGTGTGCTGGGACCCTGCTAACCAGGCCCCAGCAGCAGTGTTCTTTCCCTAAACTGTACCTTTGCTTCCACAATTGGCACAGCCCTGGCACTCAGATAAGTCCATCGTAAATGGTACCCCTGGTACCAAGGGCCCTGATGCCAGGGAAGGTCTCTAAGGGCTGCAGCATGTCTCATGCCACCCTGGGGGGCCCTCACTCAGCACATGCACCCTGCCTCATAGCTTGTGTGTGCTGGTGGGGAGAAAATGACTAAGTCGGCATGGCACTCCCCTCAGAGTGCCATCCCAACCTCATACTGCCTGTGGCATGGGTAATTCACCCCTCTAGCAGGCCTTACAGCCCTAATGGAGGGTGCACTACACCACATGTGAGGGCATATGCGCATGAGCACTATGCCCCTACAGTGTCTAAGCAAAACCTTAGACATTGTAAGTGCAGGGTAGCCATAAAGAGTATATGGTCTGGGAGTTTGTCAAACACAAACTCCACAGTTCCATAATGGCTACACTGAAATCTGGGAAGTTTGGTATCAACCTTCTCAGCACAAAAAATGCACACTGATGCCAGTGTGGAATTTATTGTAAAATGCACCCAGAGGGCATCTTAGAGATGCCCTTGAATACCAGTCCGACTCCTTGTGCTAGGCTTACCAGTTTCTGCCAGCCTGCCACAACCAGACGAGTTGCTGGCCACATGGGGAGAGGGAGTGCCTTTGTCACTCTGTGGCCAGGAACAAAGCATGTACTGGGTGGAGGTGCTTCTCACCTCCCTCTGCAGGAACTGTAACACCTGGTGATGAGCCTCAAAGGCTCATGCCTTTTGTTACAGCACCCCAGGGCATACCAGCTAGTGGAGAGGCCCGCCTCTCCGGCCACTGCCCCTACTTTTGGCAGCAAGGCTGGAGGAGATATTGAGAAAAACAAGGAGGAGTCACCCACCAGTCAGGACAGCACCTAAGGTGTCCTGAGCTTAGGTGACCCCTGCCTTTAGAAATCCTCCATCTTGAGCTTAGAGGATTCCCCCAATAGGATTAGGGATGTGCCCCCTCCCCTAAGGGAGAAGGCACAAAGAGGGTGTAGCCACCCTCCAGGACAGTAGCCATTGGCTACTGCCCCTCAGACCTAAACGCACACCTAAATTTAGTATTTGGGGCACCCCAGAACCCAGGAAATCAGATTCCTAAAGTCTGAAACAAGAAGAAGGACTGCTGACCTGAAAGCCCTGCAGAGACGACGGAGACGACAACTACTTTGGCCCCAGCCCTACCGGCCTGTCTCCTGACTCGAAGAAAACTGCAACAGCAATGCATCTGACAGGGACCAGCGACCTCTGACGCCTCAGAGGACAGCCCTGAACCAAAGGACAAAGAAACTCCCGTGAGCAGCAGCTCTGCTCAACAACAGCAATAACTTTCTTGCAACTTTTAAAGACTTCACTCTTCCCGCCAGAAGCGTGAGAGTTCACCCTCTGCACTCGACACCCCGGCTCGAGCTCCAGAGAACCAACACTACAGGGAGGACTCCCAGGCGACTGTGACCTCGTAAGTAACCCGAGACGACCTCCATGGACCCCCACAGCGACGAAGGCAGAGAGAATCCAGAGGCTCCCCCTGACCGCGACTGCCTGTAACAAGGAACCCGATGCCTGGGCCAAGCACTGCACCCGCAGCCCCCAGGACCAGAAGGAACCAAAGCTCAGTGCAGGAGTGACCACCAGGTGACCCTCTACCTAGCGCAGTTGGTGGCTGGCCCAAGAAGCCCCCCTGTGTCATGCCTGCACCGCTAGAGTGACCCCCAGGTCCCTTTGATTCCAATACAAACCCCAACACCTGCTTTGCACACTGCACCTGGCCACCCCTGTGCTGCAGAGGGTGCGTTTTGTATGCCTACTTCTGTCCCCCCAGTGCTCTACAAAACCCCCCTGATCTGCCCTCCGAGGACGTGCGTACTTACCTGCTGGCAGACTGGAACCGGAGCACCCCTGTTCTTCATAGGCACCTATGTGTTTTGCGCACCTCTTTGACCTCTGCACCTCACTGGCCCTGAGCTGCTGGTGTGGTAACTTTGGGGTTGCCTTGAACCCCCAATGTTGGGCTGTCTATGCCCAGGAACTTAGAGTTGTAAGTGTATTACTTACCTGACAAACTAACCATTACTTACCTCCCCCAGGCACTTTTAATTTTTGCACTGGGTACACTTTTAATACAGCTTATTGCCATTTTAACTAAATCTGTGTATGCTATTGCTCTAATTCAAAGTTCCTAACTTACCTGTGTGGAGTACCTTGCATTTTATGTATTTACTTAAAATCTTGAACCTTGTGGTTCTAAAAATAAATTAAGAAACTATATTTTTCTATATAAAAACTATTGGCCTTGAGTTAAGTCTTTGAGTGTATGTTCCTCGTTTATTGCCTGTGTATGTACAACAAATGCTTAACACTACCCTCTGATAAGCCTACTGCTCGACCACACTACCACAAAATAGAGCATTCAAATTATCTAATTTTGCCACTAACTCTGTGCACACTATCTTTTACTTTGAGATAGTATATACAGAGCCAACTTCCTACATTGGTGGCAGCGGTGGGATCTAAGACTTTGCATTTGCTGGACTACTCAGCCAATAGCTGATCACACGACTAAATTCCACAAATTGTCATTAGAAACTGATTTTTGCAATTTGAACTATTTTTCTACATTTTCAAAAGTCCTGCTAGGGCCTTGCGTAAGTCCCTGTTGGCATTTCTTTTAGAGTTTAAAAGTTTGTAAAAGTTTGGATTTAAGTTCTAGAAGTAGTTTTTAGATCAGTGGTCTTCAAACTTTTTAATGCCTCGCCCCCCAAGTTGAAAAATAAAAAAATCATTGGGCCCCCCTTCAGAATTTTTCACAATTACTTTAGAAAGATGGCAATGTTTAAATAGGTCTAAACCTATTTAAACATTGCACTTAAGTACTGTTACCTTTTTAAAACTGCAATAACATGCGTCTGCTTATTACAAAGGCATGTTATCTGTATAATATTTCTTTTGGCCGGAGTTATGCGCCCCCCCCGGGATCACTTGACGCCCCCCAAGGGGAGCCCGCCCCGTAGTTTGAAGACCTATGTTTTAGATTCTTAAAAAGTAATCCCAACTTTTAGAGAAATAATGTCTAGCACAGATGAGATGGTGGTGGAACTCAACCTCACCCCTTACCTGCATCTAGGGATGTCAGAGTTAAGGATTCTCTGTAAGCTAAAAAATATAAAGACTGGGTCCAACACTACCAAAGTAAAGCTCGGGGAGCTTTTGGCAGAGTTTGCAAAGGACCACTCCTCTGAGGATAATCCTACAGAGGGGGAAATTAGTGACCAGGAGGATGACTCCCTCCCTCCTGTCCTAATAAGGGAGACCAGGGTCCCTCAAACCCTGTCTCCACAAGTAATAGTCAGAGAAACTGGTTCTTCTACAGGGGAGAGCAGTACCTCTGGAAGCATTGAGGGCAGCCTCAATGAAGATGACCTCCTGTTAGCCAGGATGGCCAAAAGATGGGCTTTGGAGAGACAGCTCCTAGCCATAGAGAGGGAAAGAAAAGATATGGGTTTAGCTTAGCTCCCATCTATGGTGGCAGCAACATAACTAGGGTCAGAGAAGATACTGACATCCTAAAAATCCCCAAAGGGACTGTAACAAAATATGAAGATGGTGATGACATCACCAAATGGTTTGCAGCTTTTGAGAGGGCTTGTGCAACCGGAAAAGTAAACAGATCTCACTGGGGAGCTCTCCTTTGGGAAATGTTCACTGAAAAGTGTAGGGATAGACTCCTCACACTCTCTGGTAAAGTTGTAGAATCCTATGACCTCATGAAGGCTATCCTGATTGAGGGCTTTGGATTCTCAACTGAGGAGTACAGGATTAGGTTCAGAGGGGCTCAAAAATCCTCGAGCCAGACCTGGGTTGATTTTGTTGACTTCTCAGTCAAAACACTAGATTGTTGGATACCTGGCAGTGGTGTAAATGATCATGATGGGCTGTATAACTTGTTTATGAAGGAACATCTGTTAAGTAATTGTTTCAATGACAAACTGCATCAGCATCTGGTAGACCTAGGTCCAATTTCTCCCCAAGAATTGGGAAAGAAGGCAGACCATTGGGTCAAGACTAGGGTGACCAAGACTTCCACAGGGGGTGACCAAACAAAAGGGGTCACAAAGCCTCTTTAGGGGAGGAGTGTTGAAACATCCAAGGGAAAAAGTAAAGAGTCTTCTACAGGGCCCCAAAAACCTGCTCAGGAGGGTGGGCCCAGAGCCTCTTCACAATCCTCAAATGGGTATAAAAAACTTTGATCCCAAGAAGGCCTGGTGTTGCATCCTTACTCAGCATGGACACCAAACTGAAGACAAGGCCTGTCCCACGAAAAGTCCCACAGCAAATACTACTCCAGTTAGCACTGGAATAACCAGTCTTCAAGGGGGATCAACAGTGTGCCCAGAGCAAATCAGGGTTCACACTGAAGCTACATTAGTCTCTGAGGGTGGGGTGGACCTAGCTTTACTTGCTGCCTGGCTGCCTAACATGCAAATAGTTCCACAGTTCCATAATGGCTACACTGAAATCTGGGAAGTTTGGTATCAAATTTCTCAGCACAATAAACGCACACTGATGCCAGTGTGGAATTTATTGTAAAATGCACCCAGAGGGCATCTTAGAGATGCCCCCTGAATACCAGTCCGACTCCTAGTGCTAGGCTGATCAGTTTCTGCCAGCCTGCCACAACCAGACGAGTTGCTGGCCACATGGGGAGAGTGCCTTTGCCACTCTGTGGCCAGGACAAAGCCTGTACTGGGTGGAGGTGCTTCTCACCTCCCCCTGCAGGAACTGTAACACCTGGCGGTGAGCCTCAAAGGCTCATGCCTTTTGTTACACCCCATGGCATACCAGCTAGTGGAAATGTCCGCCCCTCTGGCCACTGCCCCAACTTTTGGTGGCAAGGCTGGAGGAGATAATGAGAAAAACAAGGAGGAGTCACCCACCAGTCAGGACAGCCCCTAAGGTGCCCTGAGCTGAGGTGAACCCTGCCTTTAGAAATCCTCCATCTTAAGTTTGGAGGATTCCCCCAACAGGATAAGGGATGTGCCCCCATCCCCTCCGGGAGGAGGCACAAAGAGGGTGTAGCCAAAATCCAGGACAGTAGCCATTGGCTACTTCCCCCCAGACCTAAACACACTCCTAAATTTTGTATTAAGGGGCACCCCAGAACCCAGGAAATCAGATTTCTGCAACTTGAAATAAGAAGAAGCACTGCTGACCTGAAAGCCCTGCAGAGACAATGGAAACAACAACTACTTTGGCCCCAGCCCTACCGGCCTGTCTCCTAACTTAAAGAAAACTGCAACAGCGACACATCCGTCAGGGACCAGTGACCTCTGAAGCCTCAGAGGACTGCCCTGTACCAAGGGACCAAGAAACTCCCATGAGCAGAGGCTCTGCTCAACAACAGCAACAACTTTGCAACTTTCTTGCAACTTTTAAAGACTTCACTCTTCCTGCTGGAAGCGTGAGACTTCACCCTCTGCACCCGACGCCCCCGGCTCGAGCTATAGAGAACCAACACTACAGGGAGAACTCCCAGGCAACTGCGACATCGTGAGTAACCAGAGACAACAAGCCCCCAGGACCAGAAGGAACCGAACCTCAGTGCAGGAGTGACCACCAGGAAACCCTCTGCCTAGCCCAGACGGTGGCGGGCCCAAGAAGCCCCCTGTGCCCTGCCTGCAGCGCTAGAGTGACCCCCGGGTTCCTCCAATGATTCTAATGCAAAACCCGACACCTGCTTTGCACACTGCACCCGGCCGCCCCTGTGCCGCTGAGGATGTGTTTTGTATGCCTACTTGTGTCCCCCCCAGTGCTCTACAAAACCCCCTTGGTCTGCCCTCCGAGCCTGCGGGTACTTACCTGCTGGCAGACTGGAACCGGAGCACCCCGTTCTTCATAGGCACCTATGTGTTTTGCGCACCTCTTTGACCTCTGCACCTGCCGGCCCTGAGCTGCTGGTGTGGTAACTTTGGGGCTGCCTATGCCCAGGAACTTTGACTTGTGAGTGTCTTACTTACCTGACAAACTAACCATTACTTACCTACCCCAGGAACTGTTGATTTTTGCAGTGTCCACTTTTAAAACAGCTTATTACCATTTTAACTAAAAATGTGTATGCTATTGCTCTAATACAAAGTTCCTAACTTACCTGTGTGGAGTACCTTGCATTTTATGTATTTACTTCAAATCTTGAACCTTGTGGTTCTTAAAATAAATTAGGAAAATTTATTTTTCTATATAAAAACTATTGGCCTGGAGTTAAGTCTTTGAGTGTGTGTTCCTCATTTATTGCCTGTGTGTGTATAACAAATGCTTAACACTACCCTGTGTTAAGCCTACTGCTCGACCACACTACCACAAAATAGAGCATTAGAATTATCTAACTTTGCCACTATCTTACCTCTAAGGGGAACCCTTGGACTCTGTGCACACTATCTCTTACTTTGAGATAGTATATACAGAGCCAACTTCCTACACAGTGGTCCTATCCTACAAAAAAAATTGTTAAGCAGGAAAAAATTGTTATGCAGTAGTGGGTAGAGAGATAGAGAAAACAAGAGCTTTTGACAACTTAGAGACACCACATAAAGAGTTTTTCTTCTCTGATGAATCAATGCTCTACTTTACATATAATTCAAAGAAATATTGCAATGAAACATAGTGGCACATTTACACTCAATCAACACATAATTCAAGTACAGCCATTGATCAATGACAGACTATTTGTTTGTGCACATTTCAAAATCATTTGCCTATGTTCCGGCGCCAGCTGATCAAATGTTTCCCAAGCTACACTCTGGGAAGGTTTTAATTTATTTATTTAATTTCTCTCTGGGGTTCCCTTAAAACAAAAAAAATAATCTCTTCTCTCTGGCCAGGCTCTCCTGTGTGGTTTTCTATTACCCGTAAGGATTTGCCACTATCATTTAACATCACAATACGGATTACTTAGTTCCTGTCAGTCTCCTGTTTAATTGCCAGCTATATTTGTATTTACACCTCAATCCCTAGTTTTACTATCAGCTATATTGTAAATGTTGAAAAGCCACAACAGCAAGGCATTTAATTTACTTACTGGTGGTGGCATCTCACGCATCCCACTTCTGACGCCATTTGTTAGGGAAACTAATTTTCCAACCCTCCTCAGAGTGACGCAAAGAAAACAGAAACACCAGGCAAGGCTCCAGAACAGATTAAATGTTTGTTGAGGTACCAAGGTTTATTGGCCGGCCAAGGCAGAAGGCAGACGCAAATCCCAGTGTTACATCTTACAAGCAAGCATCTTCTGCCCTGAAACATTTGTCAGGCAGTTATATATTCTTGAAAGTGGTGTCCCAGCAGCACCTCAAAAGGGGACATAGTCTAAATATGGGCAAGCATATACAAAATAGAAATGCTGCATATACACAAACTTCAAGACCACAGAGTAAAATTATAAATAATGCAGTGTGGGCAGAAACAAGTTAACAGACATCAGGTGGACCGTGAGAAAAAGGGGGCTGGGTTGCTGACTGGCTGAACTTAAAGTATGAGACCAAGCAACACTTAACAACATGGCTTGGAGAGGTTTGTTTGCACAGCTGGCATAGATGTCAGAGAGGCCAGAAGGGAAGTCTTGGGCATTGCTAAAATAGTAATGTGGATGAGTGGAACCATTCTGTAAATGAGAGGAGAGCAATGAGCAAGCATCTTGTTAAGAGAGAAGAATATATAGCTTACTGGGATTCAGATAATGGCGGAGAGAATTGGAACTAAAGTATGATATCTATAGGTACATACATGTGGATATATACATATATATATATATATATATATATATATATATATATATATATATATATATATATATATGTTCCTCATCATGGGGTGTGGGAATGAGGATGAAGGAAGGGGTTTTGGAGCCGAAACCTTACATGCTTTCTTCAGCACAAGGCAGGGAGAGAAGTCAGTTTCTGGAATCCATGATATGAGCCATGTGGCGAGATATTTCCCTCCACCCCTTCCTGAATAAATACAAACCCCAGGTTGTTCCTCCTGGATCACCTGTTGCATCTTTAACCCTGTGTTCCTGCAGGTCTGACTCCCTCTGCGGACACTTTTCATTGTTTTCAAGTGGTTGTGGCTCCTCTTCTACCATGGAGATGCAAGTCTTCACTTCCACTCTCCCTAACTTATCCTTGAGGGCAGTTTTGTTTCTTTAATTGCTGGCTGGATAATAGCTGGGGATGCTGTCTCCACAAGGCTGCCCACGGAGTTTGGCAGACCACACCCAAATCATCGGACCTTGCTGGAATGTGGAAGGTTTAGTGAATTTGTCAATTTCCCCTGAAAAAAGGCCTCCTGACCCTTGTCTTTGCCAATTGTGATCCATTTCGTGTCTCTTCTACCTCACCAGGTATGTTTTCAGGGCTCAAGGAACCAAGACATCTTTCAATCACTTTTCTGGTTGGAAGTGGCAAAATGTTCTTTTTTTTTTAGGGAGGATTCTCTGCTTGTTGCATGGTTTGGATTCTGGTGAGCCACTGTCACCCAGGTTGAGCCTCGGTTGCTTTATTTGGGTCTAGGGTTCATTGTGTCTCCTGCAGGTCTGACTCTCCCAGCTATCCCCATGAGGGGTAGGTGAGTGCCCACCCTCTTCCATGCTGCCTCTCCCACTCAGTGGGGTGGGGAAGGAGCCCCCAAGGCCCACTAGTCACTCCTCCAGGAACTGGGCGTGTTGGCCAAGATGCTGCCCTATAGTTCAGGCATAGGGAGCATCCCATCCAACTGTCGAGATTGGGCACTGCCTTGGGTCTACCTACTGCTTCCCCTCAATATCCAGCTGTATTTATCACAGCTTTAAGGAAGGTTGGGGGGGTGATGCATGTCTGGGCGTGCCCTGCTAGTCTGACTACTCACGACAATGAGCATGGGTCATGGCTCCAGAGCTGTCTGGAAGCCCAGCACCAATCACTTTGCCTCTGTCTCTGGGAAAAGGGTGAACCACTGACCACACTGAATCACCTTGCAGCCCTCACTCTTCCATCAGCCTAGCTTCTCACCCAGCCTCTGCAGGAATCAGATGGCTCAAAAGTCCTTGTCACTTCCAGCAGCTTCATTGGTTCAACAGGGCTTCCCCTGCAGTCCAGCTGTGTTGTGGGGAGGTAGAATAGTGTAAAATCATGGCAGCTTGGATTGGAGCCCTAGAGAGAAGCAACCACCATCTTTGGCTTTCAAACCCCACCTTGCGCAAATGATGTTCATAGAGGTATCCTATGCTTTTTGAAGTGCGAGAGCTGGTTTACACAAGAGCAAAAATTCTCGCCTCTTCTGTTCCTGTAGGGACACTTTCAGTCACCCTTCTACTGCTACATCATAGAGTATCACCAGAGAAGGCAAGAAAAGTTCAGATCAGCCCACCCACCCTAGCAAACAAGGTCTCAGTCGTGACTGGCCAACCAAAAACCAGCCTGCGTACATTCTGTAGCCCGTGAGAGCACCCCTCTTTGGAGCAAACGGATCTCCTGTTATGCCTCTAAATGGGAGGGAACGTAATTGGTGTGCTACACATGCTGTAAGCAGGTCACAGTCTGGAGTTTATAAAAAGTACACCACACCACCCACTGGTCCTTCAGCAAATAATCCGTACAGCTCTGGCAGTTACCGATCATAGGGCCCTAACCACAGGGAGAAGCCAGGACAATAACCCAAGGTAATTCTTCCTGCAAAAGAAGCACAAAGGGCTTGGGGCCATCATGGATGTAAAAATCAGGTATACATTCAATCTAAAACATCCCTACCATCATCTATCTGCACAGGAAGTGAGATCACTGTTTTCCCTCCCACCACACCCTGCGCTCCTCCCAGGAGCTACCTAATGATTGTTGCAGTGAGGATGCCCAGTTGACACATGCAGGGGGTGCACCACTGGTGTGCTGAAGACGCATTTGAAAGCAAGCACTGCTGTGCCCATCCACCCATAGACCACAGCCAGCTCCAGAAACACTGGTTCTTACACTACCCACTGCTACCCTGCTGCGCTCCTCTGTGGTCAACCACAGCCGCTGCTTGCCGCATTGCTGCCACACTGTGCCATACAACATGGCAGGAATGTTCAAATATGCATCCTGCAAGTTCTCATGCATTTTTCCACACCATACACCCACCACTCCTGCACCAACAGCACCCCACTCACTAACACAAACTAGCCACCCGCTCACGCTCACTCAGACCAAACACCACCCACACAATACGCCATACCGGCATACATGCTCGCCAACACGTGATCACTCACCAATCACACCACAGATATATGGGACCCACTGTACAACCACGCTGTGCACCTACTCTTTCTCACGGACACATGGTTAAACTCAGCCTCTGCACCCGACTTCTCTACAACTACGTGCACTGGCTACAGAATCACCAGACAAAACTGTCAGCAATGGTCCAGAGGTGGAGTGGTCCTCATATTCAAAGATACAATTAGCTACACCACCTACATGGACACCCAGCCTAGCTGCATGTCACACCTCACGGTCAAAATACACTTCACAGCCAACTTTTCACTGGGTGGAACACTTGTATACAGACTATCAGAACTCCACACCGATTTCACCAGCATCATTACAGACTTTGTTGCACTTCTCATAATCAACACCTTCATTCTTCTCAGAGATAAAGATATCAGGCTTGAGACGCTATAACAAGCAGAAATGGAACACAAAGTGCATACCTTTTGCAGATTGCATCAATGCCGACACTAACAGCAGCAAGGAAATCTTCATCATAATTAAAGATTTCATAGCGCCTCCTGCCGCCTCCAGAAACATCATCCCCTCACAAGACCTTTTCAACAATCTCTCTGAAATTTTCTAAAACAAAACCACCTTCATATACTTCTAACCCCAACAGAACTGTGTCACTGTCTCAACTCAACTTCTCATCATGGCCGAAGAACAAACCCTGACCCAGTAGACTGCCGTCACCAGTATCAAAATCATTGCTATCATGAAGGCCATACACATGAGGGGGCCCATTTAACCCTTCACCAAAGAACTTATACCCATCAGCGAAGCACTAACACACATCCTCAATGCCTCCATGGACTCAGCCACATTCCTGGACACCTAGAAACCTTCAACTGTCACGCCATTAATCAATAAACCACCTGCTGACCTAGCCATGCTTTCTAAATACAGACCCATCTCTCTCCTACCATACCCAGCATAGGTCTCAGAGCAACTAATCAACTGATGCCTCACAGACCACATCAGCAACCACCAGCTCCTTGACGCCATACATTCCGTATTCATGACCAACCACAGTATAGAAACAACACTCATCGCTGCCCCAGATGACATTAACATGATTCCTGATAGAGGAGACATGGCAGCCTTCATTCTCCTGGACTTCTCTGCAGCATTTGACACAGTCTCACATGCCTTCCTCACCAGGCTCCTGCGCGATTATGCACCCAAGTGTCTGCTGTCTGCTGAATGTAGTACAACACAAGCTCTCTGCCTGGCACTCTACTCCTCGGAAGCCTGCAAACTCATTTGTAGAGTGCCTTAGGGTGTACCACTCAGCCCCACCCTCTTTAATGCACACATGATCCCTCTGGCAAATCTCATCATCACACATGACATCAACATCCTCTACTATGCTCTATGAAACACAACTCATACTCTCCCTCTCGGTTAACACCCTAAACACATGAAACAAGTTCACCGCCTGCATGACTGAAGTCACCAAATGGATGAAAACCAACTGTTTCAAGCTCATCACCAAGACAGAAGTAGTGATCTTTGGCAAGAACACCTTAGCAAGCGACTCCAACTAACGGCTGGCCAGACTCTGACCCATACCCTCAACCAACACCCACGCCAGGAACCTCAGAATAATCATCAACAGCTAGGTGGACATGACTGCACATCAATGCTATTACTCCATCCTGCTTCTACACCCTGAAGATGCTGCAGAAGATCTTCAACTGGCTCCCAAGAGACATTAGAAAAAATGTCACTCCTGCCAGAGACACCGCTGAGGGGATGAAAAATATGTATTTGATCTGATTTTTGATTGTAAATACTCCATGAATTAGAGAGGACTATAGTGTTAATGTTATTTTAATGGCCTTTCAAGCTTTGTTTGGTGTAAACTTGTGTATAGATTTCTGTGAAGCAATTGGTCTAAAATTTGATTAGACACCTGCAATCATTAGATGCTCAATATTCAAAAGAGCAATCTTCAATTTAACATGGTTCTAAAAAGCTGGATTGCACTGTGCAGGTTCATAAATGTTTAGAATAGTTATATTTACATTATCGAACAGTTCTTGCAATATAATCCATGTACCTTCATTAACATGTTCCTGTGATAAAACCTGAACATTTATAGATTTATGACACAAAATAACAACTCTGTCTTTGTGGATGAGTACTGGGAAAATAAAGACATTAAGCACCTATGGCTTTTTATGTCTTGCCTACCGGACAGCAAAACTGACTTTTTTCGAAAGGCCTATGGAGGGCTTAGGAACTTACAGCAGGTTTAGCGACTGACAATTGGTTGGCCTTGCTATCACTGTCATTTGCTTGCTTGCTTATTTGATGATTTGTCTTTCTCATCATGTATTTCTCTCTTTCCTATAGTATAGCCTCTTTACCATCCTTTGATTGGCTGACTTCCATCCACTGCTTACTTTTTGAGGAACTACTGTTTTATTTTTGGCTAAGCACACCACATGAGTACATGTGTTTTTCAGCTGTCTTTCTTGTGTGCTTCTCTTCCTGTAAAATACCCCCCACTGTGCTCCATGTTGCTCTCTCTCTCATGTGCTTCCCCCTGCTCTGTGTTGCTCTCTCTATCCTGTGCTGCTCGCTCGATCTCTCTTATGTGCTTCTCTCCTGAGCGCATTATGTGCTTTCCCCTCTCCCTGAGGTACTCTCTCCTTTTGTGCTCCCTTTCCCCTTCTCCCCTGACCCGCTCCCACACTGCCCTCCACTCCACGGTCCTTTTATTTTAATTTTGCACTTCTGCACTCAACAGAACATCCTCTTTTGTGTACAGATCCTTATATCAGTAAATAGAAAAAAAGGGAAAGTGGCAGCCTATTTTTGTAGGTGCACCATGCGTGGTGACACATGTTTGCACACAGAATGAAGCAACCTGCAACATTGGTGACATCATTACACCTGTTTTGCTTGTATTTGCTTCTTTATGGTGATGCTGCAGAGCTTTGGCAATACCAATAGGTCCAAAATGTATTGGCTCTACAACTGCTTATTTAAATTCTGAGATTCTACATCATACCAATGGAATTCTTGAAAAAAGCATAAGATGTAAGTGTGAGAAGAGTTTCTACCTTTTAAAGGGATTTTTAAGACTCCATACATTTTATGATATAATATTAAACTTGACAAGTTTTGAACGTGTTTGCAAATATTACCTTTTTTTTTAATAATAAAAGATAAAACATCAAGGAATATGTAGGGACAAAGAATGGTAGCATTAAAGAAATTACACATAATATTAAAATAATTAAAGGTGGCTAATAAATGATAATAGCGATTCTGTCATTCACTTGAAGAGAAAAATCTAAGAAATAAAGTGTGAGTACAGCTAGAAATGCTAGTAGGACACTTGAAGGGAAAGTTCCCTTAATTGAGAGTATATAAAGAACAGATAAGACAGGCATGTTGATAACATGAAGATGGCAAAACCCATACACAGTATCAATATAAAATATAAAGTCTGGCATTGTGTTTCAGTCCTCAAAAGTGAGCATTTGAAATATCCATTTCCTCTCCCTTTTATCTTCTAATGCAGTCTTTGATTTAGGCAGTTCTCCTGAAGAAGCATTCTTAAACAATATTGTATCTATTATTTATTTATTTCAATATGGGTCTCATTTCTATATATTCTTTTTTTTGCGTCAGCTACACCTCTGGCAATTTCCCGAAGGATGTATAGCTTATTTCCAGACAACTACAGTTCAGTATACTCTGAAAACAACATGATGATGGATCTGGGTCTTTGTTGCTTACTGCGTGAATTATTCTTTTTGCAAGTCAATGGGTTCTTTAGAAAGTGATTGGTTTAGATCCTGGAGATTAACTAATGAAGGAATGCATAATTTCAAGAATACGATCTCAGCTTCGGAGCCCTCAGGAAAGACATAATGTGTCAGATTGAGTATATATTTCGAGTTTCCATCTCCACTGCATATTTCTTTAAGGTTGAAACCTCAACTTCCAGTCTGATCATTTTAGCAGATACATCCTTTACCTTGCTTATGTTTTGTTTTTCTACCATGCCCTCATCCATAGAAATCCATCTGTCACCTGAAGTTTGTTGTGTGTTGCATCCGGGAATGGTTGTAACTCTACAATTGCAATAACAATTTTATCTAACACAGGATTGGAGGATGTTTCTGTGGGGGTTTGGAGGATATAGATAGTATCAATTTAATTCACTCTATCTTAGAAGATGGAAGTATTTTAAGAAGTGATATTGAAAGTCCTCTTTTTTTCTCTTTTACCTTGCTGCTTTTGGCCCTGTTCATAATACGTTAGTGCAAAATTATTTGAATACACGTCTACATGTAGTCAGTGCAGGTGGCTACAGCATAATTCCACTGTTGCCCTAGTAGTTACTAAAATGTCACTAGTGAAACACACTGTCTAAATTTTCACAATTATAATGTAAGGACAAATTATCTTAGTTGAAAAGATAATTTGAGCAGACCATGAACTGGCAGTTGACTAATACATTTATGCTGTTAATAACGTTTTACAAAATGTCCTATAAGAAAAGAGCAAACAACTATTTTCACACTATGTTGGAATATACTGATGCTATAACAAAGGCAAGATCATACTTCCTTAGAAACAGTTGCAGCTGAGAAAATGGTTCATTCTCCCAGAACAGTGGGTCCACAGTAAAGAAGAAACTGCTTCTGAATGTTTATTAAGGAGTGGATGAATCCAATAAAATAATTTGTAGTTTAAACAAAAGTTCACATGGATAATATTAATTTGAATAAAATGACCCATTATGCTAAACATTTCTGAAGCACATTTACTAATTTTTCACACAAGGCAAAGCAGCAAGAAAAATTGCTGTGCTTGCATGGAGGGGAGGGGCAGAAATGCTACATATTTACAAAGAATTGCAATATTTCTGCATTCTCTCTGTGCGCTGCTGCACTGTGTGCTGCCTAGCGCCAATGCAGGCACCACTGCACCATAAAAATAACAGTACATCTGGGCTTTTGTGTAGAAATGCAATCCTTGTTTCGGCTTTCGTTTTTAGGGTCGAGCCTGCGTTGCATGCGCACGCGCATGCGTTTCGCAGGGAGACTCTTTTGTATTTATAAAAGGGCTCGAAGCCCTGTCAACTTCACATCAGTGTTTTTTATTGGTTGGTGGGCTTCCCTAATAACATCTGCTTGCTTTCATTAGTCGAAGGCACGCATATGGCATGCCTTTTCCGGTGGCTAGCCCTCCTCCAGCGCAGCGACCAAGTACAGAAAACATGCGAGGCTCGCTGTTTTCCATCGGGCTCGTGGACTTTTTTTTCTCTAATTTACGAGCCCGATCTCGCTTGGCAGAAGTCGAGCGCTTTAGGTACTTGATTTCACTTTTTCGGGTTATGTACATGAATGCACTTTTGCCCGATAGGTGAAAAGTCGGTTTAGGAGTTTACAACGCGATCAGCTCTAACATGAGCAAACGCGAGACCCGATGCATTGTAAATGCTTGTTTATAAATGCAGTTTCCCCATTTACAACGCAGGCTTCATAATGAATACTGACAGAGAAAGTTATCTGTGAAGAGACGTAAGTCAATATGCAGTCAGAAACCTCATCCAGTCTGGCTTTTCTTTAAAATGAGAAAGTATTTGTCTGCACCTTGTTAAATGTATATTCTTATAATTGTTGTTTCAGTTGAATATATATTTTGGTGACCAGCCATTCAAAAATGATTTTCCAATGAATTAAATTTGATGTCCTTCATTGAGTTTGGGTGCATGGAGGCAATGTATGCCACAATTCGCACACGTTGAGGTATTAGTTCAGGAGCATATAAAGCATTATAACACTGGGCAAATTAATTTAGAATATCATATCATCATCCTTAAATATAGGGTTGTTTTCAATCTCTAAAATACATTCCCCCATACTTCTTTCTTTTTTAATTTTGAGATAGTTTGCCAAAAACTTTCCAGCTTAATTCTGTCGACCATAACATTTCACACTGGACCTAAGAAGATAAGAAGAAGCATTATCTGTGGAATCTTTTTTTAAATTGGAATTTGGCATTTATAAATTCATCCAATAAGGGTTTAAATTTAGATGAATAATAGAGGTGTTTAATTTTTTTATTTTGCGTAAGATACAATTATCTATTTCACATTCTTCTTTTATTTGATACATAGGTGAATATGAGACCTGTAGCTGCCGCCTTAAAGGAGTCCCTAACCACTTGCATAGAGACATTACTTGTAGAGTTAAGATTGAATAACTCAATAGCAAATTGCTGAAAGGCGTTTGTGAATGATTCATCCATTAAAAGAGCATTGTTAAATCTCCAACTTCTGTTTGTGTTCGGAGCGCATTTGAAATTGAGATGAATACTGATAGGAGTATGATAGAATATTATAATTGTGCCAATTTCAGCATTGATTAAGGTTTGTGATATATGTTTTGATACAAATATATGAGTAATTCCAGACTGGGAATAATGAATCCCTTAAAGTGGGATTACAAAGTCTCCATGCATCAATAAGTGACCTTTGAGTTATTGCATTGACCAATTGTTTAAGCATTTTACTTGGCATAAAAGTACATTTAGAATTGCTGGGGAAAAAAGGATCAGATATCTGGTTACAGACTTAAGAAGTATTAAATTGTCATCAGAATATTCATTAGCTTTTGAGAAATGTTACTCCAAAAGGAATTGTTAATTTGAGTTAGACCATATACATTGAAAATAGTTAAAGCAACATTCTTCATAAGTAGCTTAACAGCCACCCATCGTCCCTTATCATCACTCTTTTGAGATGTAAGTGATGTCAAGATGTTTATCACTTAAAGTGATTACTTTGTCACTATTTCCCGAATCTGGAGAGGAAAAAACGTTGTCCACCCAGCACTTTTTGAGCTTCAGTATTTTGTTTTCAACAGGGTGGGTCTCCTTCAGTAATGCAATGCTCGCTTTAAGATTCATAAGATGAGCTAATACTTTTTGTCTTTTAATTGGGAGCCTAAACTCTTGACATTCCATGAAACTACTCAAAGTACCATACTGATACAATAACTTGAAATCTAAAAGGCTATACATCAAGAATTTGATAAAGAACAAACACACATAAAAATATATCCATCATGGATTCATGACATTAATAAAGAAAGCAAATTAGAATTATATCAGAGGTGAAAAGGAACGGTTGAGAAAATAAACAAGAAAGGGGGTAGAAAAGAAAAGAGAATGAAAGATGAAGAGAAGCAGTAAACACAAGAAGAAAAAACACATATCTACAAAGAAAACAAAAGGTTGAGGGTGGTGAGACCACATGATGAAGATGGCACACCTGCACTCCAAGGCAGGACGAGATGTGACCATGTTTGACAGAACATAAAGACACAGTGGCAAAGGTTGAGACTGAAATAACCTGCAAGAATAAGGGAGTAAATAAACAGTTGCTTCAACATGTTTGTAAACAGAATTCTTTCAACTACCAATAAATAACTTTCAGTCAGTGAGAAACGTTTAAAGTATCTATGGCTTCTCCTTTAGAGTCATCCAAAATGTATTTAGTTTGGTAGGATCGTCATATGTTACTGTCTTGGTTTTATATATGTAACTTTGAAAAGCCATGAATGAAAAAGGCCAAATCTAGCATTAGGAACTCCTGGTTCTGTCTATCTGAGGAATGTGGAGCTCTGAGACCATATTTACAAACCTTAGTTTGCGAGCCTTAGCATATCGGAGCCAAGCAATGTGTTGATCATAGCATATGGAGAAAATGTATTAGGAGTGTGTGATCTCTGTTGACTGAACAGGAGATTTTTCCATTGTCTGATGCACCTGTTGTAAAGGTATGCCTGTGGCAAATTAGCAACAGAGCTGTGAGCAGAAAACAGGGTTTTTCGCCCTTCTACATTTAACACTGTAATAATGCCACCCTATTTTGCATACTTGTCAACATTTTATGATCAGAGAAAGGTAGTATTTTTTAGACTTCAAAACCACGACTTAGCATCATAATCACATCACTTGAAATGACCTCAGATGCTTTCTGACTTGATGGTGACAGTACAAAAAAGCACAGCAAGTGACACAGTAACTAAATCAAAGACAATCACATTGTGGTTTCTGATCGACATGTCATCATTAAATATAATAATGACATAAATATGTGATCATTGCAACACTGTAGCCAGGCTACACACCACTAAACCGTCTCGTTTACCAAACACATTTATGTGCAATGTGTTATCACCTCTCATAGCAGTTGAGGCACACATTTCAAATCAGTAAACAACTTTTTGGAGGTTTATTGTAACTTTCTCTTCAGGGAACTGGTTTTGTCATCTCACAAGGTTCATTTAGCAGATTTCCCAAAAGCAGTACGATGACTTAGATTAATATGTAAACTGTGTTGTAGATAAAATGGTAGCCTGCACACTGCCTGAATCAGTAAGGTTGGCCGTGGGTAGTGTCTGGCATCCAGCTACACAGGTGCCCCAAAGGAAATGCACCACGCCAGATCAGAATGGTTCAGAAATAAAGCACACGTTCCTCAGCACCTCTGCCAGCAGCCCACCCATCCCTCGCCTTCACTCGGAGCAACTGTAAAAAAAAGAAAGCAAGTAGTCACCAGAAATAATGCAAATCGTGAATTCACACATAGGTCCTTATTTTCTTCTTCCATATACAGTTTTATTGGTTTTCAATACATTAAGCACATCACAGCAATGAGCAGGGCCTGTAAATAGGTGTCCTACAAACTGAATGACAGTGGCAGATTCAGTCCAAAGATTCACACTAAATCCGTTGATGCTTGGAAAGGTCAGCGACTGGTTTCTCCTGCAGCGCGCACCAGTCCACTTCACAACGCCACTGGGACAATGGGAGTTCAGGAGTCCTCCAGCAGGCTGCAATATCCTCTTTGGCCACGGTGGTGGCTGTCCCCAAAAGCACTCAAACTATCCTCGAGCCTCTCGCATCCTCAAGGAAACCAAGGATCAGCACCTGTGGTGAAATCTCCACCCTACATCCCAGTATTTCCTTTAGCTCTTTGGTTATAGCGTGTAATCACGGGACATGGCCACACCATGTGGTAGAAGTCTGCTGGAGTCTGTGGGCACTGAAAGAATGTGGGACTGTGGAGATGGTTTGCCTTGTATAGTTGATCAGTAGTGAGATAGGCACAGTAGAAGGAGAAGGTTGGTTTCAAGCAAAGTTTGGAGAAGACTGTGATGTCCTGGGGAACCATCACCGCATCTCACCAATCTACGTCCTCCAGAGGCCTCAGCCTGCCCTTCCACCAAGCATGAAGACTTTCCAGTGTGTCAGGGATGATGATAACCGGGGTGTGGTATATCTGTAAAGACACCACCCTTCCCCAGCGCACCCATCAGGAGCTTAGCCTCCAGGGGGTTAAATTTAGAAAGAAGCATGTCTTGTGTTATGTTGGTTTGCAGCATGTGTCACAGTTATCGATATTTGTGAAATTGTGTCAAGGATAGTGTGTATGCTGTTTGGAGTTCCTGAAAGAAGCACATGTGTGTATCAGACCAGATATCGCCCAGTAACGTGATGCCAATGGCATCCCCACCGGCAAAGCCCTCCAATGCTGCCATGTACCCTGCCACATGGGAGTATGGAGAGTGAACTTAGAGTCCCATCCAGTGTGGCGAAGCGCAGCCTGCTATCTAATGAAGACCACTCGGGTTGCCTCCGGCAGTGCAGTGGGAACAGGAGCACCATATAACATAGCCATGGCCCGAGGTAACCCCAGCAAGGTTAGCTCCACCCTCTAGGCTAGATTGGACTATCCCAGCTGAACCAGTGATTGATCACCAGGAGTTGCGACACGAGGTAGTAGTGAAGGAGGTTGGCCATACCGAGGCCGCCGCGTATGGAGCTCGCTGACAGTGCGTGATTTCCAATCATGGTCTGAAGTTGAGCCAGAGAAATGAATTCACAGAGCCCATCTAATGGAACCAGTGGCGGGGTATGAGTTGTGGAAAGTTTTGAAAGATGTATAAAAATCTCGGCAACCATCATCATATATACGGCTATCCTACCCATCATGTTCAGTGGGAGGGATTCCCATCTCTTGAGGTTTGACTTAACGCTACGATTCAGCAGAGTAAGATATGGGACCAAGTTAGCTCAGGGTGCAGAGCTCCTTGTATCCCAAGATAGCGAAAGCTCATCCAGAGCAAGGAATGGTAATTTGCCAGTCCACACAGCTTTGTGAACGTGACAAAGGCACTAATATCAACTTGGGTGGGTTAGTATGCAAGCCAGATGCCTCAGCAAAGATCTGGATGATCTGGAGACAGTGGAGGCTCCTGGATTCCTGGAAAGAAACAGGAGGACATTGTCCGCATAGAAAGCGATACGACCCTTGTGTCCTGTGCCCAACTTCCATCCCTGCACCTGCACATCACAACGGAGCCGCACAAGGGGCTTGATGGCCAGCATGAAGAGGAGGGGGGACAAGGGTCAGCCCTGCCGTGTCCCAAGGCATATGAGAAATTCATCACCGACCAGTCTGTTGATCTGTATGCGCATGGTCATATTAGAGTAGCAGCTAAAGCAAGGCCCAATCCCTGTCCTCCGCAGGACCTGGAAAAGACACCCTCAGTCCACTGTATCAAATGCTTCCTCAAAATCTATGAGATGCAGAGTCAGCTGGGGTGTGAGTAAATGGCTGCGGGCGAGGGTGACATGAAGAATTCGAAGGCAATGCTTTGTGAACCTGGCGGGCATAAACCTGCATAGATCCATGTGTATAAGAATCTGGAGAGCTCGTTTGAGGCATGTGGCCAAGATTGTCGCAAAGATCGTAACCTCCCCGTTAATTAGTGAGATTGGGTGGTAAGCGGTGCAGGAGGCAGGTGAGGGAATGCGTCTTTGGTATGGCAACAATGGTTCCCATGTCAGTTTCCCACTGGAAGGAGCAAGTCTCAGCTGCCTTCTTATAGAGATCAAGCAAGTGAGGAGTAAGAACCTCAATGTATTTAGCATAGTACTCTATAGGAAACACATTGGGCCTGGGAGTCTTCCCAGATGCCAAGGTCGAAATGACGGTTCCCACTTCCTCGACCATTAAAGGTTGGTCCAAAGTTTGGATTTCTGTGCGTGACAGCTGAGGGAGGGGAACTTCCTCTGATCAGCAGACAGAGGGCCACAGTGTAAAGGAGGCTGTCATAATTGGCAAATGTCTGGACAATGTTGTGAGTGGTGTGCTGAAGACAGCCCTTGCTGCCCATTATCTCTGGCATCACCCAGCCGGCCTGAGACTGGGTAGCCAGCCAGTATAGCAGCTTCTTGTCACCCTTGCTATAGACCCTGGCCTTTGAGGCACGCCAAATCTGCTTTGCTGCCTCGAGTGACAGGAGGCGGATCTCCATGCGGACCAGTTCTTAGGCACATATTTATGGGATTTTGACGCAGGGCAGTGCAGCAAGTCAACTTGGTGACTAGTGACGAACTTGGTCGCAGATTCTAAAGTAAAAACATCAGAACTCCACTATTATAGGGGCGTGGCTAAATCGTGGATCAAGATGGCCATACATATTTGAGGAGCTTTGACCCAGTGTAGAAGTTGCGGTGGCCCAGAATATCACCAGGAAGCTTTTGAATTGTCACATGGGAAGAAAGCAGTGGCAGAACACACGAGGAACATTATCCATACTCCGAAACAGCACTTAACAAAGGCTTTGTCTTCCTGGCAACAGTGCGCTGCTCGCTGCACAGACTGTCTCATTGATGAAAGAATCCCTGTCATGAAACAATTAGACTGTGCACCACAATGAGATGATTTTTTGCTGAGAGTAATAAGAGCTCATATCTTCATCCATTTCCTGCTGTTTTGATGGAAAGCATTCATTTTTTAAGCTTTTACAGTCTTTCATACTTGGGCCCCAGTTAGGCTACTTTCGGCTATTCACCCTAGCAGACATCTCAGTACTGCACATCACCTCTATGCACTTTCTATCATTTTGTTGGAAGAAAGAACATGTTTTCTTGAGCTTTTGCAGACTTTCATACTTTTAGGTGATTTTTGGGCTATATATCTTACCAAACACAGTCACGGCTGCCACCAGGAAGGGGTGGTGGGGCGAGGGAGTGGGGCGAGGGAGTGGGGTGGGGGAGCAGCGCGCAGAGCAGGGGAGGCAGTTAAATAAAAACAAGCATTTGCAATGCAACGGGTCTCGCGTTTGCTCATGTTAGAGCTGATAGCATTGTAAACTCCTAACCTGACTTTTCACCTATCGGCAAAAGTGAATTTATGTACGTAAGCCGAAAAAGTGCATTTAATTATGTAAAGCGCTCCACTTCTGCCAAGCGAAATCGCGCTAGTAAATTAAAGAAAAAGTAGTCCACGAGCCGGACAGAAAACAGCAAGCCTCGCATGTTTTCTGTACTTGGTCGATGCGCTCGAGGAGGGCTATCCACCGGAAAAGGCATGACGTATGAGTGCCTTCGACTAATGAAAGCAAGCAGATTTTAATAGGCAAGCCCACTAACCAATGAAAAACACTGACGTGACGTCGACAGGTCTCCGAGCCCTTTTCTAAACCCTAAAGAGTCTCGCTGCGATACGCATGCGGGAGCGCATGCAACGCAGGCTCGACCCTAAAAATGAACTTACCTGCCCCACCGTGATGCGCTGCTCTGCTCCAGCCGCCTCGTCTTCTCTCCCCAAGCAATCACAAAGCTTCTTTTATGCTGTTACACAGCATGAAACGAGTGCAGCGTTGGCCTGAGTGGGCCGAAATGCATCTCAGGGGGAGAGTGAGGCACTGTGCTTGGTCTCCACCCAGCTGTAAAATACAGCCGGGTGTAGAGCTTCTAAGTGCACATACCACTGCTCCTCCACTTGACCTGGAGGAGGCTGGCCCTACCCACCCTACAAAGGAGGAAAAATAAAGGGCTAATAAAATACTTTTATCTTTCTTATTTTCATCAGTAGGGCGAAGCTCCACTGCTATAGTGGAGGGCTGCCCCTGATCAACCATTATACTACGACACAACACAATGGGATGAGTGATCTTGACCTCTGAGTCATGAGCTTGTGCCCCTAAAGGCAGTTTATTATGTTTTTGATGGATAAGAGAAGAGTTCTTGAGATTTTACAATCTACTATACTGGACTACATTTGGGCTATTTTGGGCTACTTATCCTACTAAATGCAAATGGAGATACCTACCCATTAAAGTTACATGCAATGTATTTCCAAGGATCATAGAACTGTTCTGCCATCAGTACTTCCATTTATTGCTTCTATTATTTCCTTATGGCACTTTTCATGCAACTTTACTAATATAGCCCAATCTGTTGCCCCTTGATTACTTTGGGCTACTACTATCCCTGGACTATGACTTCCTACTAAATCATACCAAATGCAAAATCAATATCACAAGTGCCTTAGTCTTTGCACACTCACATTGAAGACCATACTCTGTGCTGTAGCATTGCATTCTTCTATATACTTCGATGTGCAGATCCTCTCTGTCAACAGAACGCCATCCATTACTGCATAATCTATTACTAATATAATCCACCCAAACTGAGAATATATAACTTTCATTATAGGCTTCCATCACTGTCGGTCTGGTGCAAATAGCAATGTGGCTGAGAAAGAAAAAGGAACAAAAATGGACATAAAAAGAACGGAGACAACCCCTCTAATCTTTGAATCTCCCATTAAACTCAAACCCAAATCTGAATTTATATCTTCTATGGAGGTTATACTTAAGAAGTGGAGGAGGTGCATGACTTGGCCACTTCCTGCAAAAACAATGCAGAGAATATGCAATCTGATATTACTATAATTGAAAATGAGGTCAAACAGAACAACAGCAGAATTGCAGTGGCAGAGGATCTAATCAGCAATCTGGAAGAGAGAGAATCATGTGAAATGTGAAATAGCTCGCTACTCTTATGACAAACTTTTTCACACTTCAAAGAAAAATTACAGAACTGGAAGACCAGAATAGAAGGTGCAGCCTACACATTTTGGTCTACTCGACCAAGAATGAGAGCTGTTGGAGCATATCTTTTATAATAAAAAATTAACATGAACTGCTTGCAAAATAATATGTAATGAAGTTGCATAGAAAACGCATTAATGTTTCTAATGTACACATTTGAAATGTGCCCACGGAGAGTGGCCATCAATGTATACGATGATTGATGAAATTGACTAATAATGAAATATTAATGTACTAATGTATGATTCTGTTTTAGCATTAAGAATTATATGATAAGGTTTTTTTGAATAAATCATTAGGCCTTAGTTAGCAAGAGTCTGAGCCTAGCTGCCTGGTCTCATATTAAATGTGTTTGTCTAACGTGCACTGTGCTGTCTTCCTAAAGACGAGTAGCTGTACTTTTCCAGAAGTTAGAGATGTTTGTAGCCGTAGTAAATTCTTTCTCATGAGACCCGACTTGCTCAAGGAGACATTCTTGTTTAATGCAACAGTGTAATTTGCAAGAGGTACAAGGTTGCCTGAACTCGTAAAGATAATGGAGCTACTGACTGAAGCTGTGTGTGTAACTTTTCCTTCCTGCCATCTCACCCGATGAAGACGTAAATCACAGGAGCCAATGAACTGTATGAGAACTGTCTTAGGTGAAATTTCTAGTAAGGTGACTACTCAACCATTGGACAGAGATAGTGGTGCACCAAATACTGACCAATGGGAAAGTAGAGACTTGTCTGGCAAATTCAATTTAACGTTGTGTCACAAGGAGACATCAGCCATTATAGGGGCACCCCTGCTGTTACCATGGCATTCCGTCTTTACCTTGCTGCCTTGATTCTTCAAACCCATCCTCACCTTGTCTTGCCTGATATCTATTTCTTCTCCTCCTTAAGAGGGAAGAACTTTCTGCCCTAGTTTCTGAGACTTTGCTGTTCTATCCTCACTGAATGGCGAATTGACTACTGTCCTGAGGACGAAGACTGACTCTGTATGCTGACCCATTACGGAGGGTAACTATATGATAATGAAATTGTAATTGTCTGCTTGCCTTTCCTTTCTAGGCACCAACTGCTTTTGACAGAGACCATAGTTAGATGTTTTCCAAATTTGTGTTACTAAATTGTTTTGCATGAAGCCCAACATGCTGATGCTAATTCGAGGGAGTCAAGGAGTTCACGAATATTGGGTGCAAACAGACAAAATGACTGAATCTTTGCTGTGTTGAATAGATGCACTAATGATACTCTGCTAAATAGATCCATGTTGACGCCGTGGTTTGTTCTAATGTTTATAATCTTCACTTTGCTCAAATCTTATTCGAGTTGCCACATTATAACACTGTTGATGTGTTTTCTGGTGTTGAGACTAATAAACTTGCTAATAGAGTGTAACTGATAGGGAATAAATATCAGAATTATTACTAAATTTTCTGTGGTTATTCATGGCTGAAAGGTCATGATAAGTTTGGATTCTTATTAATGTCATTAACTAATTTGATTAATTTGCTGTTGTGACTATTGATGAGACTATTGACCTATCGAATGATATGCTGATTAGTTATCTCGTCTTAAGGTGTCTCCAATCAGGGTCAAAAGATTCATTGGCCTAAAACGAGTCCCAGAATAAGTAAATTACCTAGGACGGGACGCGTTATCAGAGCCAGGAACATGGAATTTTCTTTTGCAGATCTTTCAAAATATTGAGTCTCATTGAATGGTTCAACGCATATCTTTACATTAGATGTAGAATTTAAAACGTTCCTTAACAAACTTGATGACTCTGATATGGATACCTCATTGTCAAACTCCAAATCTACTTCAGGCAAAGACAACTAGGAGATTTGATACATCCAGTTCTCCGTATTCCTACTACTTTTTGGGACATGTTATATAACCACAAGTCCTGTCATGGATGTTAATAACATTATTTCTATCAGTTTTATGTCAAAACTGTCATATTTTAGTATTGCTGCATGGTTAATCACTTCTTGCATTATTCTAGATTGATTCCCTAGGTGCCTTCAAAACAGGTACCCATAATGATGTTTTTGAAATGCTTTAACCAAGTTGGTTGTAACTTTATTATAGCTAGTGCTAATCTCTCTATGTTCATGGGTTCTCTGTATACAATTGATTACTCCTGCATTGGGGGAGTATCTTGTCCTGTCCCCATGTTGCTGGTCCATGTTATTGGGGGTAAGGAGTGGGTTTTTGAGTTTTGGAGTCTGATAACCTGTTTAGTCTCTAGTATTATTTTTTTCATGGGGCAGTACTCTTCACTTTTGTTGGAACCTCTTGATTTAATATTATTCCTGTTTCTAGACATTTTCATTTTCTTTTCTCCTTTTATACTGTTTGCTCTTTCTTGGAGATTTTTACTAGTTTACTGACTGGTATGATTATTATTTCTGCATTGTGTAGTAGGTGAAATGATTGTTACCCAGATGTGTTCAATTGTTACCTAACCTCCATGCTAAGAATTGCATTTTCATCACCTTTATTATGCTAACTCATGCCCCAAACTGAAAACAGTCTTAACATTCTTTCACTCAATACCAAAGATCTTAATCTCCTCATGAAAAGGCACAGAATAAAGAATTCTATTTATAAATTAAGAGGGGTCATTATTCTGCTTCAAGGGACTAAAATTGAAGAGAGGGGGCTATCCTTTTTCTGAATAATTGAATATGTGATGTAGGTTAATCCTCAGCAGTAGGAGAGAAAAACAAGGTCATAACCCTAGGTGCCAAGAAAAATAATATTCCTATAGTAACTAGCAAAACTGACAGAGAAGGCAGATGGCTAATCTCTGAAGTGCGTAAAGAGGGGAAATGATTTTATGTCATTTATGTTTATGCACCGAATGGTGATCAACAAGGCTTTTGGGTAGAGCTTTCGTCAAATATGGTTTTATCACTGATTAAACTTTAATTATATTTGAGGGAGACTTCAATCTACCTTTGGATTGTACAATTAATAGATTCTCACCATTCTAACTACTACTAACTACCGACCTCCTAAGGCTCATAGATCTGTGAAAAACTTATGAATGAGGTTTAATATAAATAATGAATGGAGACTTCAACACCCAGATACATTAAACTGTACATTTTCCCCCTCCGCTATGCCTTTCCTACTCAAGGATAGTGTTGTAGGACTCTTTCCATGGGGGTAAGACTGCTTGTTTCGGGTGGCAATACCACTGCATGTGGGAAACTGAATCTGTCCCACACCAACTGGAAGCTGTTGGCCTGACCTTCTGGGCTACCTAGTGGCACCTCACCCAAACTTAGAAAGTTAAGGTGAGTTCTGACAGCATAAAAACATGATACTCAGACTCCTCAGGGAAGTCATAGTGGAACAGATCTTACCCCTTTCTCTCATTTGCACATGTTTCACACATGCAAAAGGCAGACAAATAAATGTAGGATAAGTTTCAATACATTTATTGAAGCAACAGCATTCTATGATAAAAGTCATTCGCTGCAATTATTAGGAAGATGAAACATAAAACAATGATGACTGTGACCAAAAGGTTGAAACAGTCCCAACACCCCAACATAATCATAAGTCTAAGAATTCCCTACCTACACTCTAGTATCTAACATGAGAGAATAGCGGTGTTAGCCCTTCTGCTCGTACTAGTTAATGGAAGGAGATCCCCACCCCACACCTGGAAAAAGCAAGGGTCTGCCTGTTGTTCTGCTGGTAGTCCTCCCGGTGGGCTGAAAAGACACGGCCAAGATCAGTGAAGCTGTAGAAGAAGTGACACACTTTGTAAGATGGTTGACTGGAATGTCCCTTCTAACCTTTTTCGGTCTATGTGGTGTTTATATAACAAAATGTGTTCTAAGAACAGACCTGACGTGATAAGTCTAGGGTTGGAAAGCTGACTCCATAATTCTTGGATTGGCAATACCAAGTAAACTATTGTGTTTAAAAATAAAAACCTTGAGGAGGGCACAGAGTGAAGTGCATGCAAAGGACAGATAAAAGCAGAACACGAACAAGCATGTTTTCTTAGAAAGGAACCGATAAAATATAAAACAACGAGCTAAAAGCGAGCTGTGCTAAAATATAATAAAATGAATAAAAGCAAATAAAACGTGTGCCTCTTAAAGGGACAGGCTATGGGCCTAAAAGCTAAAATAT
Organism: Pleurodeles waltl; assembly: GCF_031143425.1. Classification (NCBI taxonomy): domain Eukaryota; kingdom Metazoa; phylum Chordata; class Amphibia; order Caudata; family Salamandridae; genus Pleurodeles; species Pleurodeles waltl. The sequence goes on along the minus strand of NC_090448.1, from coordinate 807,557,229 downwards.
GGGTGCCCAATCCAGGCGCTAAAAGGAACCCATGCCACCTTCCTCATTGTTGGTACAAGAGTGCAGGGTCCAAGAGCTAAAATAAACTATGCCAATACTACTACTTAAAAGCAGGCTACAATATACATTAAAGAGATAGGAATGTCCAAGTTGACAAGCAGAGCAGGCCGAGACGTGTGGCCAAATTCATAACAGGAAAATTTAAGAAGTTTAGCTAAAAGCCAATGTCAAACTAACAATAATCATGATCCCGCAGGAAGTCTCCAAGCAGGTAGATGGAAAGGGAATGCAGGATGGACCCTACTTTGAAAGGTGTTAAATCCACCAGCTCATCAGGTAAAAGGTCGAAGGAGCACGCATGATCCATTGCCTCAGCCACAAGTTTGGCCGAGGAAGCAGCTTTTCGCACAGTGGCAGATGTTGAAGCACCAGGAGCCAGCAGATCATCAAAGGACGGCTCATAGAAGGCATCCTGCAACAATCGTATTCTCATTGGACACATCCGTAAATGAACCCTCATCGAGAACATCATCAGATTTATGTCCATAGATTGTACAAGTTTTAAGGGTAAACACACCTCTAGTGCAGTTTCGAAAGGGCACCACAAGCACCAAAAGGTGGGCTGCACACAATTGAGGACTGATCGAAGTGACAGTGACCAGTTCCTTTCCAGTTCTTCCAAGAGTGATGCTCCAAAGTACTGCATCATTCGACACAGGCTGGCTTGTTGAGATGGGGCAGTCATTGCAAATCAAAAATAGCAACAACAGGATACTGCAAATTAATGCCAATATTATCTGAACTCCTCTAAAAACACTTGAAAAAAGTGAGTG